>NC_143583.1:120969180-121569180 GCF_048544385.1 Mastigoproctus giganteus | reverse complement strand
CAGAACAGTAAAAGTTTAATACTGAGAGAGAAAAATTTGTTAATTTTATACTGTTTTTTTTTGCAATATCAGAAAAGAGGATGTAGTTAAAAGATGGTGTCTGTCCCATCATGTATTCAGGTATATTTGAGTTGAAAGTCATATAGGATCGGCCAACAGTAGAAGCTACTAAACCAACAAAGAGTTTGTTTGAGGTTTAGGTCTAATGGATTCTTTAAAAACTGACGAGACTAGTGGCAGAGAAAACTGCATGCATGCACGGAATGATTTTCATGCATGGAATGATCATCAATTACAATACATAACCTTGGTATTTCTTTATGAATTTGGATATCCTTATTCCAAATTTGGCCTTGATTTTTACATAGCAAAATTTGCATAGTATCAATTGTTTGCCTAGAAATGAAAGAAAAGTAAATATGCAATAACACTATATCAGATTTATTAACAATATTCAACTTCTGTACAGAATACTGTATTAATCTTTGCCATAGAGAAAAAGCTAAATCAAATAGTAGAAACCCTCCTTGAGCTAATAAAAAAATCGTTACATATGTACATTTGAATGTCTTTGTCTTTTGTGATCAGTGTGATCATTTTGAACCAAGAACTAGACACGACTATCCACTATAGCTTCATCAAACCTTCCTTAGTACCTCTTTTCCACTGACCATTGCATGTTCTGGTGGAATCTCTCCACATGCTCTTCCCTAACATTGCTGAAAAGTCCTGGTGAGAGTGAAAGTAATATAACTCGATTGAATGAATCCCATTTTTCCAAATTTTAGGTCAGTTTGTCAACTAGTACTTTGTAATTTTCACTTTACTAAAAAAACCATTTACAAGATGAATTAACTACTAAGCAATTTGCTCGCCATCAGTCATTTTGTCTTCCTGTTCTTGTGAAGCCAACATCTACTGAATTTGTTAGCCAATAATAAGTATGTCACCGTTCACTTTTGTATCAGAAAATTCTGGAAACATGGATTGTACAGGGTGAGCAAAAAGCCCCTGCACACCTGTATTTGCACTGTTGGAAGTACAGTTCAGCCCTGATCATTAGTAGATAGGGAAAGCGTTATGGGGAGTAAGCAACTATTTCAGCAGTAAAAATAATATTTGACATGCAGGACTCCTGACTGGCACAAAATGTGGACAAAACTGCATGAGCAGCCACTTTCAGGTTAACAACAACATAAAACTAACATGAGAAACGTTGAATAAAATAATGATATTCCAGAGATGTCAATAACATCTGGATTAAAAATGGATCAGATGTTGCACAGAACTAGATATTCAACAGTTAGATATACAAAAATTTACATAGACAGTAGGCTCTCAATATCCACAATTAATTGATTCCATAAAAGATCAATGGATAAGGAGCAACAAGACATTTTATTATGAAAATTAAGGGTTTTGGTGATGGTGGAGGGAGGGGGGGATGGTACACGATCAGCTTAGGTGAGTGGCAAGGAACAAAATTACACTACCATCCTCTCTGAAACCACTTGGGTGCAACTATTAATTATCCATTAATTTGCAGATTGCTGGATGAAAGGACCCAAGTTTCCAGGAGAAGGTACCATGCAACCCTCATCTGCAACTGACTATCCCAGCCATGTTGTGAGGGGGAGGAAACCAGAAAAATGTTTTTCATTAATGACAGGATTCATATTCAGACCTCTTCCACCAGATATGAGAGGATGGGAAAAGGCCTTTTCCATCTATGTTTATGGAAGAGTTAGGTTGTTTAGAACTAGAGCTGAGGTAGGTAAAGCCACATGGTGCCTATATATATATATATATATATATATATATATATAATAATAGGTTGTAATGATAAAATGGAACGGCTAATAATAATATATAATAAATAATAGTGGATTGTGGAACCGGGAAACTGCTAGTAATAGCAGAAGTACCCAGCACCCATAATGAAATATAGATAAATACAGGTAGTTCTTGACTTTACGAGTTAATTCATTCCTAGCATGCGCTCGTAAAGCGAAAACTCGTAAAACAGAAATTTATTTCCCATAGACAATTGATTAAAAATATGGGGTTACGTTTCAACAATGAAATTAGTTAGCTAATTAATTTATGTTTAAACAATGATTGATTTATCGAAAGAAATTAAAGCATAGCCTGTAAAATCAAGCAAATTATAATAATAGAGAAATTATTTACAACTAACAAATGTTAAAGAATGTTTATTCTTCATCATCATCGAATAAATGCATACTCGTTGATCACTCAGTATTGGCTCGGCACTCGTTTTGTTGCACAAGGAGTTGTCGTCTTCAGAAATGTTTCAATAGGTGTTTGTTTCCAAGATAATCTTTTCTTTATAAATTTCAATAGCATGCATAAGCATTTTTTAACAGCACACACAAATTGCAACTAACACGATTTGCGTGGAGTAACAAGTTTACGAAGCTTGAAAAAAAAGGAATGAAGAGCAGATTCTGAAATTTTATTTATGTTTTTTATACGATCGAAGATTTCAATAAAGGGGAAACACATTTCACCATAATAACGTAAAAAAATACACAATTCCAGCTATCGGTATTTTTGAAAATGCAAGAAGATCGAGTTTACTACCCATTTATAATTGCTTGCAGTAACAGAAAAGTCCAACCGGAAAGTTTATGGTCGTGACCTCCAGAAATGTTCTTTAGAAAAATACCACAAAGGCGTTTAAAATTGATTCTTATAATGGAACATATGATAATGATGAAAGTGTAGTGCATTTTAATGATTTGAATTGGTAACTAATACAATTTACAAACCACGCTCAGAACCTTTTATATGGCCTTAAGGTCACGCTCATGACCTTAAAAATGATATTTTAGAGAGATAAATAGCTTAGTCATACAGCAAAAATTTCAACTTCCAAGATCTTGAAACAAATTACCAAAAAACAATGTGTTATTGGGTTCACATTACGATATTTTAACGATACAATGGTGTCTCTGGAAATGATTAACATTGTAAAGCAGATACGCTGTATTGTATAGCTATGCAAGTAGGTTTGGAATGTGGTATTTATGAATGTTTAACATTCATTTTTTGCAATTAATATTAATATTTTCGATTTTGTTGATACTTGGGGAAAAAATCTCGTAAACCCGGGAACTCGTAAAGCGAGAACTGCCTATAGATCAAATAAGTGTATGAGCAGAAGTGCTGACCAGTCAGGCCTGGTCAGCACGTCTGATGTTATGTTGTTATTTGGTTTTTAGGAGCATTAGCAATTAAGGTCATATTGCTCCGGGAATATGTGGTGGTCATTCCCTGACATTTCCGCATCCTCCGTATTTGGTGGTGACGGAAAGCTTTTGACACTGTTACGCATGGAAGACTACTGTACAAATTGGAGCAGAATGGTATTAAGGGTAAGTTGCTACAATGGATAAAAGGATGGTTAAGTGGGAGAAGACAGAGGGTGGTAATCAATGGGTGCTGCTCTTCGTGGACTAATGTTATTAGTGGAGTCCCACAGGGTTCGGTGTTGGGTCCACTATTGTTTTGTGTATTTATCAATGATATTGATGAAGGTATATCAGGCTTAATGTCGAAGTTTGCAGATGACACAAAGGTTGGCAGGGTTGTTAATGACAGTAATGGCAGTGTGCTACTGCAACAGGATCTAGATAATTTGGGCAGATGGGCTAAGAAGTGGCAACTGAAGTTCAACCTTGACAAATGCAAAGTACTGCATATGGGTAGAAGTAACCCCAGAGAAACGTACCAACTGTGTGGTACTACACTTAAGGTGGTAGAAAATGAAAAAGACCTGGGAGTAATTGTGCAGTCAGATATGAAGTTTTCTGAGCAATGTAGACAGGCTGCTAGGGCAGGTCATGGGGTTTTGTCAATGATATATAGGAATTTTGCTAGCAGGGAAAAGGAGGTGATTGTCCCTCTGTATAAGGCAATGGTCAGGCCACGCCTTGAGTACTGCGTACAGGTCTGGAGGCCTCATTTTAGGAAGGATGTAGATTTGCTTGAGCGTGTACAGAGAAGAGCAACACGATTTGAGGGGAATGAAGGGATTCTCTTACCAAGAGAGGCTTAAGTTCTGCAAATTGCAGTGGCTGGAGACTAGGCACCTGCGCGGTGATCTGATTGAGGTCTATAAGGCCTTGAATGGGTTGAGCATGCTGAATTCTGATGGGATCCTTCCACTAGTTCAGATTACGAACCTACGGGGACATAAGTTCAAATTAAGAAAGGACAGATGTAGAATAGATGTGCGGAAATTTGCCTTTAGCCAGCGGGTGGTTAATTGCTGGAACAAACTTCCATCTGTCGTTGTGGAAGTTGATAGGTTAAATAAATTTAAGGAGGAACTGGACAGGCATTTGGAGGGAATGGTGTGATTTTTTTTTTTTTTTTTTTTTGGCTGATGCTGCATAAGCTCCTACACTTGCTTTCTTGCATCATGTGCCACTACTACTACTACTACGGGCTCAAACCCCGGTCTAATCAAGAAGCGTGTGATCAGCACTTCTGAGATCCCATTACTGAGATCGTACAAAACACCAAAGATATCTTGTTCTTTATACAATTTAAAATGTTTTTTAAACGATACTACAGCAGCATCAACAATTAATGAAAAGAGATTGATTTGGTAAATTTCTTCTGGGTTCAATATGGGATCATATCTACCTTCATAATCAAAAAATCTTCTTTTTCGAAAAACATGCCGCTCCTTTTTCCCTACACTTTGGAAAGAAATTAATTAACTCTTCCAAATGCCTTGTTACTATATCTATATGCATTGTCGAACTCTGCAACAATTTACTAACAAAATTAACTTTTGTGAATAATTCATACCAAATTACAAGACTTATTTAAAATAAATTCAAATTCGTGCATATTTTTCTCAATGCTCCTGATCATCGTCATAAGCTTTTTCTTGAATTTCATTCAATGCTGAAAGCTTTAATGTATTCATATGACACTCCCATCTAGTGTCTGAAAAAGGATTTGGTGTATACTGCGTTACTGTTTTTTCAATAGATCCCAACAAGATATTGATGATGAAAATAAAGTAAATATTCATTGTATTGAAAAATTTTACAAGTTCGGAAGATTTGGCAATATCACCCAAAACAAGGTTTATATCGTGACATGCACAAGGAGTATAAATCGCTTTAGGGTTTTCCTTCAAAAACCGCACCTAAACTCCTTTATTGATATTTTTCATGTTTGGCCCATTTTCGTATCCTTGTCCTCAACAACTTTCAATTGGTATGCATAATTCTTTTACTATATAATATCAGTGTAAATACACCATAGTTAACCCATATATTTGAGCTACGATTGTAGCGTAGAAGGCATCGTTTTAAATGTATCTCATAATGTGGTTGCCTTCACAACAAGATAGCTACTATTGAATTACTTCAAATAAATAACGCTTCACTAGAGAAGCGTTATTTATTTGAAGTAATTCAATAGTAGCTATCTTGTTGTGAAGGCAACCACATTATGAGATACATTTAAAACGATGCCTTCTACGCTACAATCGTAGCTCAAATATATGGGTTAACTATGGTGTATTTACACTGATATTATATAGTTAATTATCAAAACCCATAAGGATTATGCCTAGTGCATTTAATTTTCCAAATACATTACCACCACACCCTTCTGGCATCTCTCATAATGTGGATATAACTTCGCAACTGAGATGGCTTGTTGTATTACCTGGGTACCTGCCCGCCCACTGATGACGAAGCCAAAAAGCTTCGAAACGATCGTCTGGGTGGTGGTACTGCTGAAAATAAATAACAGTAGTCTTCTCCACTAGAGAAGCGTTATTTATTTGAAGTAATTCAATAGTAGCTATCTTGTTGTGAAGGCAACCACATTATGAGATACATTTAAAACGATACCTTCTACGCTACAATCGTAGCTCAAATATATGGGTTAACTATGGTGTATTTACACTGATATTATATAGTTAATTATCAAAACCCATAAGGATTATGCCTAGTGCATTTAATTTTCCAAATACATTACCACCACACCCTTCTGGCATCTCTCATAATGTGGATATAACTTCGCAACTGAGATGGCTTGTTGTATTACCTGGGTACCTGCCCGCCCACTGATGACGAAGCCAAAAAGCTTCGAAACGATCGTCTGGGTGGTGGTACTGCTGAAAATAAATAACAGTAGTCTTCTCTACTAGAGAAGCGTTATTTATTTGAAGTAATTCAATAGTAGCTATCTTGTTGTGAAGGCAACCACATTATGAGATACATTTAAAACGATGCCTTCTACGCTACAATCGTAGCTCAAATATATGGGTTAACTATGGTGTATTTACACTGATATTATATAGTTAATTATCAAAACCCATAAGGATTATGCCTAGTGCATTTAATTTTCCAAATAATTCTTTTAATAATGCCTTCAATCTGTGAAATAAACCCTTTCCAGTTGTATCATTAACAGTTAAAAATGTGACAAAATTTTCACGAATCTCAACTTTAGCATCTTTGATATACACAAACCTGAATACAACCGATAACTGTTCTTGTTGACTTGCGTCTGGAGTACAGTCAAGTAAAACAGAATAGTATTTAGATGAGTTTATCATGTCTACAATACGTAGTTTGCTTTATTTTTGAACCAATTAGCTCAATTAATTCATCTTGTATTCTATGGGAAAAATGTGTAATTTTTTTTGCAACCAGTGCCTTGTCTTTCTAAGTAATTATTTATGTGGTTTTTTAAAACTGGATCAAATTTGGAAATCAGTTCCATAAGGCCAAGAAAATGTCCATTACTGGGGTTGAAAAGTTTATCACTTGTTCCTCTTAATGCTAAATTGTGCTTTGCCAAGTAGATAATTCTTCCAATAATCCTGGCAAATACTTGACGTAATTCTTTCATCTCATCTTTTATAAGTTCTTCACTTCTTGCATCTAGTGATGTTCCCTTAATTAAATTTAGTTCCCTTTTGATTAAACTATTCATACATTTGCAATGAACTGGTGACTGTTCATGTTCTGGAATTCTTGGATTTAGGTGAGACCAATCATTAAACCTTTTGCTACAAAAAGCGATTTCTGAATAGGAAAAGTGTTTACAGGCAAAACACCATATTGTTGAATTTCACCATTTGGTAACTGCTTTGTATAATAGTACTTGGAAAAGCATCTTCCATTGCTATGTTGTGGAAAATTATCAGATTTTATTTCAACTGGTCCTTTTTTAATTATTAATGTTCTCATTTGGTCGGATATTATATATTTTGGCCAAACTGCTGGATCTTCAATAGCAAAATTTTCATCGACACCAACACCGGAATGGGCTTCAGAAGCTTCATTTTTGCCTTGTGCTTCATTGTGTTCTTTTATTCCTTGATCTCCTATTTCTTCTTCTTCTGTGTGTTCTTTTAGTTCTTGACCTCCTATTTCTTTTCTCTAGCATGTTCTTTTATTTCTTGACCTCCTATTTTTTTTTCTCTAGCGTGTTCTTTTATGTATTGACATACTATTTCTTTTTCTCTAGTGTGTTCATTTATTTCTTGATCTCGTATTTCTTTTTCACTAGTAACTTCTATCATTGGTGTCACTGACATATTCTTGACACTGAGCTTTTAGTCACTGCTTGGCGTTTCCAAATTTGATACAGTAACAAATTTCAATATTGCATTTTGCAATTTTGATGCTACTTCTTGTTTCTTTGCCATTTTCTTTTTTTCAGATCCACTAGGATATTTACGATTCTGGACTCTATCTCTCTTGCCCATTTTACTGTAAATGCAAAAAACTTTTCTTCATATAACATATGCAATAATATTATTAAATCTTATGCAAATGCATTTTCGATCGTCACACTCGTGATATAGCCGTTCGCTGATTAAATAATTTATTAAACATAAACATAAAATAACACTTTAACTTACCAAATTATGACAATCAATATATGGAATATATTGATTGTCAAGGTGGAACAAGGCAACTGTCATAAGAGGAGCCACACTGATACAAGAGAAAATTTAAATGAGCACTATGAATAAATAATGAAAGACAGGTATTTTGTAAACCAAGCACAAAAACTTAAGCCACTTTGGAGGAGTCGCTTAAGGCACAAAATATTCTTCAAAAGACACCACAGCTGAGCTGACGCATTACACATATAGACTAATCAGGGCATTGGTCACGTGTCAATAAGATTCAATCTTATTGAATCTTATTGACTATGTGGTAATTGCATCAATTAGCAATTACCACATAGCTGACACATCGACCAATCAGAGACAACCACATCAAACGAGAACAATTCTTCCATTTCTTGTTGATTTTGTGCAAACTGTATAATTTGTAATAATTACTTCATTTTGTATTATGTACTGTGCAAGCGCGGGGCCCCCAGGGTGATTGCCCCAGTCGCTCATACCTCAGGCCGGCTCGGAATACCAGCAGTTGTTCGTGAAAGGGTGGGGGGGGGGAATTAGTGGACTTTGAGTTTGTTTCTAATAGTTACTGATTTAATATGTCCTGAAGTCTGCATAATTTGGCATTAAGGGGATGTCCTGGGATTTCAGGTATGTAAAGGACTACATGGGTCATATTTGGTTACAACTGTTTGGATGAACCTGTGCAAGCTCTGGCGTTAATGTAGGCAGTACAAGCTCTGGCATTAATGTGGGCAGCTGAGAGCTTGATGGGCCCTCAATTTAAATCCTTTGAGGGCATCCACCCACCCTGTCCTTCAAGCTCTCATATAGGTCCATAACAACGCTGAGTTGG
This sequence comes from Mastigoproctus giganteus, assembly GCF_048544385.1. Lineage (NCBI taxonomy): Eukaryota > Metazoa > Arthropoda > Arachnida > Uropygi > Thelyphonidae > Mastigoproctus > Mastigoproctus giganteus. Next base: position 121,560,406 of record NC_143583.1, on the reverse strand, counting down.
CCCCTGATTTCCTCACGCTCCTTACATCGCATACACACACAAAGACATTCCCCTTGTCAACATCATGTCCCGTTCCTGATGCACCACAAACATCAAAAAAGCAGTAAATTTCAAAAGGCTGTGATTCAGCGGACAACCACCTCAATCAGTTCTCCCCTGAGACACAGCACTCCCATGAGCTTGAGCCTTTTGCTTTTCTGCTCTGGTCTGAGTCATGATTTTGATTCAATTTCATACAAAAATGTAATCCTAAACTTATTAATTGATAATACTATACTATACTAAGCTAACAGATTTCTAATACAGTGCTATGTGTTTAACTATCTAGTTCGGGATGTACGTTGTATTATATAACATGGTGGCAAGTTACGAACGGTAAATCTACGGAGACTAACTTTCAAAATCGCTTTCTAAATTCAAAATAAACCATGAAGCTTGACTAGGTCTATAATCTACTTATAATTTAATAAAACAATTAAGTCAATAAAATGGCTAAATATAATTAACAACTTAGTGTTTGACGGAGCTGCCAAATCTTGTCCAGCACGTGGATTGGATACCCTTACTGATACTAAGTAATAACCTACAAAATCTCTATCTAGGTTCAAATTAAACTAAGTATCATTACTATGAATATAAAGCTACTTCTAGAAAATAAATTAATATCCTAATTTAAGTCAATAAAATAGCAAAATTTAAGATCATTAAGATTAAGATCACTACACTGCTACTTTTTAGAGGTCATTACTTCTATGCATACTTCTTTATGAAAAAGCTTGTCAAAATAACGTGTTCTATGGTCTGTTTGATTATTAGTCTATGCCAGTATATTAATAACCAAAAAAATAAAAAATAATAAAAATAATGTTAAAAATTATAACGATACAAAAGGGGTGCATGCTGAAATATGCAAAATTTATTTATTTTATTTCTTTAATTATTAATTATGATTTTTCATGGAACACTTGTTCACAGCTCACAAAATTCTAGTGTTGCACAGAATACAGTTCGGGAAATGCTGCTCTAGTCTATGACAGACACCAAATGCAGACCTGCCTACAGGATAGATAGTAATTTTGGCATGGCTACTTCGGTCAGTTTTTATTCTACAGTTACTTGCTTTGCAGCATGGAAAACCTGAAATTTTCATTGGGGGAGGGGGAATCTGACAACCCTGCAAATTAACTTGATTATGGTGAAAAAAAGAAAAGGCAAACTTAAGCTTTTCCTATGTGGTGGACAGATGAGAGAGAGAGAGAACTTTGCCAGTACAGGTGACCCCCGCTTAACGCTGATAATTCGTTCGGGAAAAACAGAGCGCTAAGTGAATCCGCGCTAACCGAACTCCGCATTCCCATAAAGTAACATATGTATTTGTAAGTTGCGGTCAGTGCCATAGGATATTTCCTAATCAATAATAAACGGTAGTGAAAAGATGCACAAATGTCGGTCAAAATATTTAATATTCAAATATTTGTACATATAAAATATTCTGCATTACATACGTATATAATTATGTGGTAACTACTTACGTATCAAAAGTAAACTTAAAATTCCAATTAAAATCATGAATTTAATTGATGAATTTATTCATGAAAAATGTGTCGATTTTGGGTTGAACTTTGGCCCTCTTCTAAATAAACTAAAAGGGGTATTAATTTTATATCCCCCGTAGCGTTACCACCCAACAATAAAGTCACCCGAACCTTTGCCGCTTTGAAAGCTGCCGTGTTTTTTTCTTCTTTCAATATGAAACTTCTTTTACGTATTCGTTTCCACAAAAGTCCTGCTTCATCTATGTTATAAACTTGTTGAGAGGTATAACACACAATACCCCTCTTCAATAATTTTAACAAGTTCTTTTTTGAAAGTTTTGGCTCCTTGATCTGCACTTGCAGCTTCTCCCTAGATTTTAAATCTATTCAACCAGCCGTTACCAGTTTTAAATGGTTCCACATTTTTTTTTTTTTTTTTTTTTTTTTATTTAGGTGAGTTTTCTTCAGATCATCATATTGGCTAATCTCTCTCTCTCTCTCTCTCTCTCTCTCTCTCTTTTATAATATTTAACTTAACTGAATTCTGCATTGGATATTATCTTTAATAAAATTAGTTAACATCTTTCCATTTCAATCCTAATAACCGGGCCTAGCCCTAGTTGCTTGCAGTGGAACAGCTATCTTTCCCGCTGCTAAAATTAATTCTTTATTTTTTTTATAATTGTTCTTACAGTTAAACTTGCAAGTCCTAAATTATGGCACACATCCGCTTGTTGTTGATGGGAATCGATTCGCTTCAAAACGTCTAATTTAATTTTCAAATTCAGTCTTTTTCTTACATTTATAGTCTTCGTACTGCGGCCAGACGTTGCTTTTTCATTCTTATCGGCCATTATTAACTCTTCGAAAATGTAACTGCGTTGGTTGCATTAATTAAGATACAATGTTCAAGTAAACTGTCCATTACGCATGATGTCTAATACTGTACTGAGTGATGACTAGACTTCAGATAAATGCATATAATGCAAATATTACAAGCAATATACTTGATCACTTTTTAAAATGTTGATCTCGGAATATGTAACAAGTCACTGTACTGCAATTAAATTAGCATGCAAGAAAATTTCACTGAGTGCGGGAAAATTTCTCAAGTCAGCATTGGAAACGTTTTAATGCTGTTTTGCTATTCATTTTAAAGCTATCGGCTCCATCAAATGAAACGATTTCATTAAATATGCCAAAAATGCAATCTGTAAAAGAGCGTCATAGTGATCTGTGACAGCGTTCTGTGTAGTCAGATACGGGTTATAATATAAGAACAGCGTTATAGCGAATCAGCGTAAAGCGAACCACGTTATAACGGGGGTCTGCTGTACTGCCAGAGGGTTTACTGCATAAAGTAATTTATGCTGATTTCACTGCATAAAGTAATGATGAAGCCATTATCTGAATAAAAATATAGATTTAGAAACTACTCAACAGAAACAATGGGTGCAGACCAGTTATAAAGGATACAGAGGAGAGATTCGTGTTCTTTAAGTAGCTAATTCAAAGTTTTAAGGGGCCAATTCCAATTTTGTAATTGGCAAATTCTTGCCGGACTGAAGTATTCAATGCTTTTAAAAGGATTGAATACACTAAACATTTGGAGAGGGGGATTCTTTTCTCTTTCAGGGCAACACATAAGTAAGAACACAGATCTGACCTATTCAGTTTGTTTGTTTGTTCTTTGGTTTTTAGGAGCATTAGCAACTAAGGCCATATTGCTCCGGGGATATGCGGTGGTCATTCCCTGACTTTTCCGCATCCTCTGTATTTGGTGGTCACGGGCTCAAATCCCGGTCTAATCAAGAAGCATGTGCTATGCACTGCTGCTCCTGCCCACCTGGCTACTGAGGCACCAACCTGTTCAGTGCCAAGTTTCTTTATTTTGATCTCTGATGGCAGCAGTAGGATTTTTCAAATACAGTAAACCTTTGCTAATCCAGATTAATTAGGAGAGAAGTCATCCGGATTAAGTGATAATCTGGACTAGTGAAGCAAAAGATAGCCCTAAAAGACAAAAAAACTTAGAACACAAATAAATGGACAATTTAATGATATAGGTAGTGCTGATGAAAATTAAAAAAAATATCACTGTAGAACCTTTATTTTAAAAACTATAAAAAGACAATACATTTATTCACTGATAGAAGACTCAGAAGTTGTACTTGTTTTTGAACATAATACAGGCTTAAATAAAAACTGTCCAGTTTTGTCTCAACACCATTTTCAAGTTGTTCCAATTCTTCAGTATATTATTATTAGCGACATGGTGCAAGGAAGCCTGAGGCTTATGCTGCACCAGCCAAAAAAAAAAAAAAAATTTTTTTTCAGAGAGAAAGAGCCAGAAGTAAAAGGGAATCACCAAGAAAGAAAAGGATGATGATATCCAGCTCAGGACCCTGGGTGTGCCAAGCCCATATATATATATATATATCTGATTTACTCCAATATAATTGAAATCACCAAGGGAAAATTATTTTATCACCTCTTTCACAATCAGCACCTGGTCCAAAATTAATCATTAAGGAAAATGCATATATGTAAATTTTTCTGAGACTTGCTATTAGAGTAAGAATTCCTCTCCTTCAGAAGTAAGTAAGAATTCCTCTCCTTAAAAACCAAGCATAATCAGCATGGCGCTGAATGGGTTAATGAAGAAAGTAAAACTGCAGTCTTTGTTTTACTTTTTTTTTTTTTTTTTTAACTGCAGTTTTGTAGTAAAACAAAAAGAAATATTTGCTTTTTGTTTAACTGGTTAGTGAACCTAAGACCAAATCATGCAAAGCTGGAATTCTTATAGAAATTTAAAGAAAGACTGGATAATACAAACTGGATAAAACTTTGATGTGACAGATAACAAGGAATGAAGGGAGTGCCAACAGGATACAACTGGCAGTATTTAAAACTAACAGCAATACTACATGAACTTTGATTTCATGAATCATTTTGCCAGTGCTAAAATTAATATTACATATACAATGAATCATTTAGAAATCATTGTACATTATGTACATCATAAAAATTATTATAATGAAAAAAATTATATGAAATACATTTACTGAAACATACAAAATGGCTGAACTGGGAATTGATATGGAACAGGCAAGTGGGAGGATGAGGACAAGGGGAAAGAGAAACCCTGAATATGTTGAATTGGTTACTATTAACTGAACTCAATCTTACTTTCTATTTTTTAGCTTTGAGCTTAAACAAGCCATAAAACTTAAAATTAAAGTCCACAGGCATAACCGATCAATAATTAATGTGCTGCACTTCAACAGTTAATGTGTTTTGCATATTTATAAGGAGCTGACTCATTCTTGGTTACTAAAGAGGTAATTATCATCCAATAACAATAGAGCTAAATGCTAATAAAATGTAACATACCTACTTGTTTTCAAGTAGTCTTCTTTATGGGGAAGACATTCAGCTATTGTACGGCCATCTGCATCATATACTATTCTTACACCCCCAGCAACATCTTCAAATACCCTACCCAAATTGATGCCCTCTATAGTAATATTTGTACCTCCTTCCCATGGACCTGACTCAGGATAGAACTGTAAAAAACAAAAGTCTAAAAATAAACCATATTACCATAATAATGAAAAATATAAAAAAACAAGCCAAGCCTATGATTTTTATTCATAAAACTATTAGTATAAAACTGAAATAAACTGATATACATTTTGTTGAAACATACCAAACAACTGTGAATAATGAACTTTTTTCTTTCTTTCTTTCTTTCTTTTTTTTTTTTTTTTATGAAAACCCCAATCAAGAAAGGTATTAGAACCTACAGTACTTAGTACCATGCATAGGTTGAAGGCTGAGAAGACAGAAGGTACCTGATGACATCAGACTGGAAATTTCCATGGATTACAATTTTTTGAAAATACATGTGAAGGAAGTTTGTTCTGTGAGTATGGAGTTGGACAGTGAATGGGTGCTGACTGTTTACAGCATGCACTCTGTGTAGTTACACATTCAGACTCCAAGTTACCTAATTGACTTTAAATAGAGCTCAAGGTTTAGTTCTGTTTTTAGAAAGTTCTTCAATACCTATACCAGTTTTTATTCTGTTTTCCAAGGGTTAGAGTGTATTGCAATCACATAGGTTTAAGACTATCTCACCAGAGGTCAGAGCATTTAAATGACATTATGCTTAAACTCTACCTACTCTCGTTCCCAATGGTCAATTCTCTAGTCAGTACTGTACTATTAGGTTTATGAGTATTCAAAGCCTCTAGAAATTTCTCTAAGTAGAATTCCATGAAGTGGTACAATTTAGTCTCATGGTAAATTTACAGAACTCCTCCTAGTAAGCACATGCTTTGATTTAATTTATTTATAAATGTTATATTGAAGTTATAAATGTATAACTTCAATTAAACTTTGTACTTTTTTATCAGAAGGAATAATCTATTTACATAAAGTTGTATAGGTACGTTTGTGCTTATACAACAAAATATCTCTAAAATGTCACAAAATGTGGACATTTTAGAGATATGGTTTCATCAGACATAAGGGATAGAGAAGGTGAGGGGTGTAAGGAGTTATGCACTTAGTTAAGAAGTATACAAAATCTAAGGTAGTACACTCAGTTGACCTGAATGACCAGTACCATACTGATTCAGTTTGATGTAACACAAGCACTGGGAAAACAAAAATTATAATAGCGGTGTGTTATAGGCCTAATGACTGAATATACAGACAAACAGAATGGGCCAGGAAATCACAATGTCTTATAATGAGGGATTTTAATCCAGATCTGAACTAGAAAGTTAAAATTACAGAGCAAACAAGGGAAAGCAATACTCTTTATCCGATTAACAGTACCAACTCTTCATCCATTAAGAATATGCAGATAAAAGAAACCACTAGGTGACTGCAATCGATCACAATCACAAGATGTAACTATTGTCAAGGGTTTTGATTTGTTATTAGTGACTACAATGGTCTCAGACAGTTTATAAATTCTATTCAGTGGGGCTAACTAATATTATCAAAATTGAATTATAAATGGCCAGCATTCAGGAAAATAATTGTAAAAGCTACTAGGATTTTTGATGTGAAAATATCTATGGCGGCACTAGAGTAAAATCAATTGTTAATGAAATTTTATTGTAATGGAAATGCTGCAATTGATTGGTAACGAAGAAAGCTGGCCGTTTAGATTTCAAATTATGCAAATTACGTCACTTCCTAAAGTCTGGTAACTCAATCACCAACGTTGATTCAGTAGAGTAAGCGGCGGGTAGTAATATTATACAAGAATAAAAGCTTTAAACCACCGAATAAGCTTCTCGTGTTGAAAAGTAACAAGTTCAAAAACATGGAGAACGAAAAAAATGCAGACTTTAATAAAATCTGCAGATTTTATTAAAGAATATTCTTTCACCAAGACCATTTCATTGATTAAAATTTAAATGGCTTTGTTTCAAGAATGCAACAATAAAACAATAACTTCTTGCAGTAGTTTTTGGTTATGACATCATACTAGTCTGCAAATGGATATCGCTAAATACTGAATTGTAAAAACACCTATAAAAGTATTTCGAAGATGGCTAAAACTCCAGTTGAAGAAAATCGAGAGAGGTATGCAAGAATAAAAGCTTCAAAGCCACCGAAGAAGCTTCCCATGTCGACAAGAGAAAGAGTTCAAAAACATAGAGAATGAAAAAAATGCAGAGTTTAACAAAATCTGCTTCTCAAGATTTTGATCAATATCAATCTTTTACATCGACTTCTCATCAAGAAGCTGGACCGTTGACATCATGAAATTATATTCAAGAACTTCCTGAAGATTTTGATCCAGAAGATTTAGTTCAAATGAATACCTGAGGTTTTTTAATTGATTTCTAAACCAGCTAGACAGAGTATACTGCAACAATCAGCTTCGACTTGCGGGTGAAGGGACCTGTTAGAACAAAGGCTTGTAGGTTTGATATGGCTAGAGAAATCGATTTAGAAGCTGTACCAATTGCAAGAAGTACAAGTGTTTCATTGAATAATAACAGAATGATCTCGGCTAAACAAAATCATTTTCCACTAATACCGGCTTGTGCTATTAACCATCCATAAATATCAGGAAGGTACTTTTGATTCCGTTGTTTATGAATACGAGAAATGTCATGAACAACTAGTTTATGTTGCACTATCTCAAGTTACCGATATCAATGATTTTTGCATTATTGCTGCAATGGAGAAAAAAATTTTATCATGGACTGAGAAAAGCTACAGGCTACATCCACTTTTGCATTTCAAGCTGAAATGACCAAGTTGTCGAGTAATCCTCTACTTACTATGCAAGATACTTTATACAAGTTCAGTAAACGACAAGATCCTTTCATTCTAATGTTAAATCGTCAAAGTTTACGTGCTCACAGCGACAATCTCACTGATGCACTCGCACAACAATCCGATTCACTTCTACTTTCTGAAACGTGGCTAAATAACAAAGAAGAAGTAAGCATAGGTAACTTCGATTGTGTTGTTCAATTCAAGTGAGAAGATCAACAAGCTGGTGGTGTACCATTTATCTTAATAGAGAAAATTGTACTCTTGGTGTTACTTCTCATATGGAAATTATTTATAGATAAACTGTTAGCAAATCTGTGTGTGTTAGATCTGTTGAAGATGTCTGATCAAACATCTCCAACAGATCTAACACTTACTGAATGCCTTCTTCCTGATGGTCAAATGATATTGTCGGTAGTCATTTACTTTTCACCTAACCAAAAGATCGAAGAGATCATTGAATTCATCCATTTTGTTTTACTTCCTTACAAGATTGAAGGAGCTGCACTGCTACAACAATTTTCTCACAAGAAATGCGACTGAATACCAATGATACTTAGTGGAGATTTCAACATTAATTTTGCAGATACTCAATCCAAACCTTTGATTGATTTCTTAGAAAATAAATTTGGACTAATGTTAGATACTTCTAGATCTGTATCGACTACTAAATCATGGAACCATAATTGATGCTGTGTTTCAAAGACATTTACACTCTTTACAATCTCTAGCATATGTGTCATGCTTTCATCACAAACTGTCACACGATACAGAAACCTACAATAGATAAAAACTAGTCCGGAATGAAGTAACTGAGGGGATTAGGGAAGCTAAGGTTATGAGAATTCTCCCACAAAGAATGCAAAGACTTTTTTTTACTTATGTAAACACTAAGAATTAACATTAATGAGTAATTTTAATTATTTATTTGTTTACATTATTTTATAATTAGTTACTTCATTATAGTTATTTATGTTATTATAGTTGTTAAACTAATTAAATATTTACACATTGCAGACAGATTCAAAAACAGTAAACATGTTACACTAAAAATTGTTAGGGAAAAATTTAAATACTACTTTAACACTAATTAATATGCAGTCAGCAATATTTCCATTTATTTATCTATAGTGGGGTTATATATCTCACATCCAGTAGATTAACAATCAGGATGTATAATTATTTAGTAGGAGTAGGAGGAAAGTGTTCCAGTGACACAGCTAGAAATAGCCATTTGGGAGGGGGGGGGTACTTTATTTGTTTTGGGGGTTTTAGTGGTAGCCTAGTTGGTATGATAAATTGCAAGCATTTGGAGAAGTCCGGGTTCTCTTCCAGTCGATGGTTGATGATATTTCTTAAGTCCTCTGATCAAAGCATAGTTAGCTGATCTCAGTGCAGGAAACAGTCTCCCTCACATGATTATTCCAAGCTTTAGAGTCCATATAACATGCCAACTGACCAGTGATCACCTAGATAAACAGGCAAAAAAAAAAAAAAAAAAACAATGCACAGATGAGACACAAGCTCCAGTACAGTGTGTTCACTGGCAACTGGTATTTCCTTTATTTGAGATTCCTAATACATGAATAAACGCTGCTGATAATTCACTACCCAACAAAATTTTTTTTTTGTCATACCTCTGGAATGAAAGTTGGTTATTCTGAACAAAATTAATGTCCTGATTAAGAAAATATTAATCTTTTACTTCTATCATGTCAACATCAAAAGATATATGCATACATGGTTGTAATTATTTCCCAAAATATATGTTACTTAGACATGTTTCCCACTCAATGATTTCCTTTTATACTCCAGATTGCTTTCCTGTTTAAGGAACCAACAGTAATCTTCCATCATGGCAGAGTCCCAGCGATCCTGGTATCGTTTTCCATTGCAGATACATCCTCGTGGAAGCACTCTCCTTGTTTATCACTAACATCAGCTAAGTTTTTAGGAAAGAAATCCAGACGGGAATGAAGGAAATGCATTTTGAATGACATTCGGCACCCCATGTTCTTGTAACATTTCAGCAAGTTTGTCACAAGTTGCTCATAGTTCTCTTCTTTTCTCTTTCTGAGGAATCGATGTACCACAGCCTTGAAAGATCTCCATGTAGCCAGTTCAACATCATTCAGGTTTCTTTGAAATTCTTCATCCTTTAGGAGCTTTCTTATTTGAGGACCTATGAAAATTCCTTCCTTCAGCTTTGCATGAGATAAATTTGGAAACATTTTCAGTAAATATGCAAATCCTCTGCTTTCTTTATCCAGTGCCTTAGTGAAATTCTTGATCAGTCCGTGATGTGTAAAGGAGGAAGAAAAGCTTTACATTGCTTTTTCTGGGAATATATTAATTTCTCTTGTCCCAGTGTTTTACGACGTAGTGTTGTTTGGCTGTTGCACGACTATCCCACAAACACAGGAAACAACAGTATTTAGTGAAACAAACTTGCAACTCAACAAGCATTCCAATCACTTTGAGATCACCACAAATATTCCAATCACAGTCACTGTAACGTACAGCAGCAAGAATTCCTTTATCTGCAGATAAATTAACCACTAGGTGGCAGTGATCACAGTGTGTTGAAGTGGGATTTACTCAAAGAGGTAACTACCATCAGGGGTAAAGGGAAGGGTTTTTGCTTTCGTAAAGGTGACTATGGTGGTCTTAGACAGTATTTAAATTCTATTCAGTGGGACCAAATGACAATGTTACCAACAGCAAATTCAAAATGGGAAGCATTCAAAGAATTAATCTTGGAAGCTACTAAGCTTTTCATACCAACTAAGAAATACTGTTCAAGATTTAGGCCAAATGAATGTCAGATGAACTAATTAGACATGTGGCCGAGAAAATAAAATGATGGGATACATATAAATTAACAGGTAACACAGAAGCCTATGATAGAAGATATAAACTGGTCTGTAACCAAGTCAAAAAGGAGGTTAGACACGCAAAGGCAGATTACGAGAAATCTTTGGCAAAGTTTGTTTGTTTGTTTGTTTGTTTGTATGTAGGCTTTACGGCGCAAGGGCAGCAAAGGTCATAATGCGCCTAACTATGGTGATGTTAAATACATAGTTCTATCTGTATAGATGTTATTCAAATTTATACTGCATTGTACAGTTTTATCTGTTTGAGGAAACCAAAAATTTCGGCTACATGTGGCATGTCTGCTAGGAGGCCAGAAATGCCGAAAGAGGTGTTTGTTGTGGAAAATGAGGTAAACATAGCTTGTCGATCAGTATTGTATTGTATTTGGGGCAATCAATAAGCACATGCTTGACAGTGAGCTGAGTGTTGCACCCTGTGAACGGAGGTGGATCAGTGCCTGTAAGAAGATAGAGATGAGTCAGGTGCATATGACCTATTTGTAGTTGAGCCAGTACTACTTCTTCATATCTATTCTCATGTGTACTCTACACTTCCAAGGCTTGAGATCTTTCTTTATACGGAGCAGTTTGTTACCAACTTGGTTTTGCCAGATATGTTGCCATTGCTCCACACTTCGCTTCTTTATAATTAATTTGAATTCAGAGAGTGGTATGCTAAAGTGTTGATCTACAGGATCTCTAGCAGTTTTGGCAGCTAGGTCAGCACGTTCATTTCCAACAATTCCGTGACCAGGGATCCAACAAAAGAGAATTTACTGTTTGTTCTTATTTAACTTGGTCATGGTGTTCCAAATGTGTACGAGTAAGGGGTTATGATGATTTTTATTCTGCTGTACAGCATGAATAGCACTAATTGAGTCTGTGTAGATAGCCCTGTACAAAATATTTGCCGATAGGGTGAAATTTAACGCTATGTAGATAGCATAGAGTTCTGCAGTGTAGCTACTGCATTCAATGGGGAGTTTCTTGGCTATAGTAAGGTTGAAGTGGGATTTACTGCTGCTGCTGCACCAACATGGATGTCAGTTTTAGATCCAGTTTTAGAGTAGATTGGCATGTACTCTGTGTGCTGGGTTCTCAAAGCGACATGAATTTGCAGTATAGTATGTTCTGCTGAGATAAGGTATGTTTCCCCAACGATGTGAGTGAAAGGTCGCACAGTGGTATGTGATACATCCAGGGTAGAACTGTACACAAAGTGGCCGGCTGTATCAAGCTAAGATCAATTTGCCAATCACTGAGCAGGGAATGCAGGCGTATCCCTGTTGATGGGTTTTTATTTTCCCATTTGGGAGAGAAAAGTCCATTCCGAGTAGGGTTGTCCAGTTGCTCTTTGACTTTTGCTGCACAGTTTAACAGAAGCGTTTGTCTGCGTAGATGTAAAGAGGTTTCGGTTGCTTCAGCATATAAGCTCTGAACTGGCGATGTATGGAATGCCCCTAGTGCAAGACGAAGAGAACTGTGGTGTACGGGATCAAGCCAACGTAAGGCACTTGGTCTAGCAGAGCTGTAGACCACAGAGCCGTAGTCTAGACGTGACCGTATTAATGCATGATACAAATGCAGTAGCGCGTAATAGTCGGCTCACCATGTTGTGCCAGATAGTACTCTTAAGATGTTTAGCTTCTTAAGGCAAATAAACCACAGCTGTTTTATATGTTCGAGGAAGGTAAGTTTTTGGTCTAGAACCAAACCAAGAAAGCAGACACAATGCGAACCACTGGGATCATTCGATTTTCTAGGTGAAGTTCTGGGTCTGGATGTAGGTTACGCTTCACAGAAGTGTATCCCAACAGTCTTTAGGGGTGAGAGGTGAAAGCCATTGTTTTTTGACCATTTTACAACTCTGTTGATGGCACTTTGCAACTGTCTTTCTACCAATCGCATATTAGGCAAATGGCAGGAGATACTGAAGTCATCGGCATACAGGGTAGTGGGCAGTTTGTGGTAGACCCTGTGTTATGGAGTTCATTATTATGTTAAATAGAGTGGCACTCAGTACTGAACCTTGCAGAACTCCTTCTTTCGGGATAAAATTTAAAGATATGGTGACACTAACTTGGAATGAGCAATGGTGTAGGAAGTTCTTGATGAACTCTGGCAGGTCCTAGATCGCATAGGTTTGACAAATTAAGCCATATCTCCAAGCTGTGTCAAAGGCTTTTTCTATGTCAAAAAGAACCATGACATGGTGTTCTTTTCGTACAAAAGCATCATGGGTTTTTATTTCTGCCCTGATCAGTAAATCAAAAGTGGACCTGTCTTGATGGAAACCGCATTGTACTGGGTTAAGAAGCTTGTTTTGGACTAGAAACCAGGTTAGGCAGGCATTTATCATTTTTTCCAGGACCTTGCTCATACAGCTGGTGGGAGCAGAGTTGATTTGATTTGGATTTTATTGGCGCATTAGCAACTAAGGCTATAATGCGCCACTGGTGAGAGCAATAGGTCGGTAATGTTGTGGATTTGTAGGATCTTTTCCTGGTTTTGGAAATGCCAAAACATAAGTGTGGTGCCATTTGTCTTGGAAGGTATTCTGTTTGAAAATTCTATAAAAAAGTAACAATGTCTTAAGGGCTGGTTCAGTAAGTTGTGCTATCATGATGTAATGTATTCCATCTGGTCCTGCTGCACTGAGTTAAATGTTGTTTGTTGGATTTATTGGTGCAAGGGCTACTAAGGCCATAATGCACCTATTTCAATCTTATTTGGTACTGGTGGTGGCTAAAGCATGCTGCAATTCTGTCATTGTAAAGGGGAGACTGTATGCAGCACTAAATGCTGATTCGAAGTTAATAAAATGTTTCTCAGCCTGTAAGTTGCGTACCTGAAAATCAGGTGTGTAAGATGTCATTGCTGAGATTTTCATGAACAATTCGCCCAATGAATTTGCAATCTCCACTGGTGTTGTAACATTACAACCCGTTTACAGTTAGTATGGGAAGGTTGATGTGTGGATGTTTAAAGTACATACGTCATATTTTGGCCCACATCGTTTGTGTTTTTGTAGTTCTTGTAATTGGGCAGGCGAAACGTCTCCATGCTTCCCTTTTGCTAGTCTGTCTAATACGTTTTGCTTTTGCCTGAGCCTGTTTAAAGTGGATGAGATTTGCAGTTGTTGAAAACTTCCCGAAGATGTTCCATGCTTTGTTCTTTTCTTTTTTTAGTCGTGCTGCATTCATCATTCCGCCAAAATTTTGAGCGTACTGATATTTTGTTGGATTGCTTTGGAATCGCTTGGTCTGCTGCCTGTAGTATTTGGGTTGAGTTTATGGATGCTTGCCAGACCTGCTTTTCTTCCAGTATAGCAAGTTGTTTGTATCCCGTTTCGCTTTGGAAAAGTTCCATTTAACAGTTCTGTCAGAAAAGGGGGGGGGTGTTTGTATCAGTCCAGCATATCACTGGGTAATGGTCATTATCCAGTGGATTGCTGTGAACAGTCCATCCAAATATAGGATATATGGATGCTGAGCATAGTGAGACATCAATAGCTGAGGTAGATCCTGTAGGTAAATGTATATAGGTGTGTGAGCCATTATTGATAGTAATCAAATTGTGCTGGTCAAGTAACTTTTCTATAATTTGTCCTCGTTTGTCCATATTTTGATTTCCCCATAAAGGATGATGACTATCATCACTTTTTGAGTACACTGAATTATTAGTAGTATGGGGAAACAGTGATTGGTGTGTTGACAGCCTTGTTTGTCTTACATGGTTTACTAGAATGGGGCACAGCTTCCAAAACTGACCGAGCCCAAGCTGATATTGATCTGTCTGGGGGAAACGTTACCTCAGTTTGAGTACCAGTCATCGTTGTTCTTTGCACAATATTGGTTACTGCAGTTGGCTTTTGGACTACTTCAGTGAAGCTGGGTCGAGTGTTAAATTGCGCCTGTACGGATTTTTTTAGTTTCTTGGTACGAGATGTTTTTTTTTTTTTTTTTCAGCTTTGACACATTGAATGTTTTTTTTCCTTTTTCCATAGGGGGCAATCTCTGGAGTAGGCAGTATGTGGGCCATTACAATTTGAGCATTTGTGCTGCTCTGCTTTGCAGTCAGAGTGATTGTGCTTGGGTGTGAGCCACAATTTGCACACGTGGCTAAACCTCTATACATGTTTTGGGAATGCCCAAATTTTTGCCATTTAAAACAGTGTGTTGGGTTAGGAATGTACAATTTTTTCTGACAATTCAGATAGCCTGCTTTGATGGATGTTGGAGGTTTGGGGCTATCAAATGTTAGTATTATATTCCGAGTTGGAACTAGAGCACTGTCTCGTTTTGTATATATGCGCTTTACATGCACAATTCCCTGGTCTTGTAATTCATTTTTAAACTCTTCTTCTGAGAGATTTATGAGATCCCACTCAGCTATCACACCCCTGGAGGTGTTTAGAGTAGCATGAGGGGAGACAGTAATCGATAATCCTCCAAAGGATGTTAGTTTTTGGAGCTGATGTGATTGCCGTTCATCTGAGCCCTCAACGAGCAAGTTGCCAGATCTCAGACACTTGGTTTGTTTGTTATTTGGTTTTTAGGAGCATTAGCAACTAAGGCCATATTGCTCCGGGATATGCAGTGGTCATTCCCTGACCTTTCCGCATCCTCTGTATTTGGTGGTGACGGGCTCGAACCCCGGTCTAATCAAGAAGCGTGTGCTACGCACTGCTGCTCCTTCCCACCTGGCTACGGAGGCGCCTCAGACACTTGGTTGTTTTCGGAGATCCTATTAGATTTTCTAGGTATTTCTGAATTTCAAAAGGTGAGCGACTACCTACAGACTGTTCGAATGCAAAACAAGGTGCATTGGAGCCCTTCTTTGAACACTGTCGGTTTTTTGATGTTTAGCACTGCATGAGTTAGTCTTCTATTTCATCTTCTATTTCAGTAGCCATATTACGGATCCCTATGTCCTGTAGGGAGATCATTTTGCTCCTTTTAGCCCTAGAAAGATAGCTTTCCAGGTTACCGGCTCCACCACAGGGAGGCAGGAGCAGTGCCACAAGGGTTAGTTTGGTTAGTAAGATTAACAAGAAACAGAAAGGTGAATTTCCTTCCTGGAACTCTGTGTACTTCTTGTAGTGCAAAAGTTTCGCAATACAAATAAATAAAGAAAATTGTATTTGAAACCTAAAGAAAACTATTTGCTTTGCACACACAATACAGAGATTGCTCGGAATTGCTTGGTTACACTAATAATCACTTGGCACCCAGGGCCGCGATGTGTCTTGGATTTTGGAATGTAGATATTAGCGGCAGTCAGAATATGATTGGTAATGTAAGTATTTACATCATCAATAGGTTCTTTTTGACATAAAGTCTGTCTAGAAGTATTTGAGCAGAATAGCTATCCCAATTCACCTTTTTAAACTTCCAAGTGGATCATTGATCAGAATTTGGAGTTACCCCTGTTTGTAAGGAGCAAATAATCAGAAAGTGATCACTGTTAAAAGGATCAGTTAATACAGACCATGTCATGATTGGAAGGATGGAAGGTGAGCAAATTGACAAGTCAATTTCAGAAGTAGATCCTGTAGGTAAGTGGATGTAGGTAGGAGATCCAGAGTTTAATTAATTCCTCAATCAACTTGCCTCTTCTGTCCATTGTAGCTGATCCCCACAATGGATGGTGTTCCATTAAAGTCACCGAAAAGACAAATTGGAGTTCAGAGTTGTGTAATGAGGTTGTGAAGTTCTGAAAGGGCAAGTAGTAGAGATGGTGGAATATAAATTGAAACAATGGTAACTGAAATACCAACCACAATCCAAGCTGCCACAGCTTCTAAAGTGGTTCTTAATTGGATCGGTCTGGATGGTATGTTAGAATTTAGAAGAATGGCTAATCCTCCATGGGCAGGAGACTCTGGGCTCCAACCTTGTCTGTAAATCATATAATTTGAGAATTTCAGCAAAACTTGGGTGACAGGAATGTTTCCTGTAGGAATATACCTAGGGGGTTAAACTGAGAGATTAAATTCCTTAAGTCATCAGAATGGCTACTTAGTCCTCTACAATTCCACTGTATGATGTTAGGCATTATTTTGGTTTGGCTGAGGTTGATTCATCTGACTGTTTTTTGTATGCAGGGCATTTTTTCTGGTCTTTTTTTGTGAATAAGGGGGATCTGGTATCCATAGTGCTGGTGGGTGGATCAGTTTCCTTACAGTCTTTATTGGGTTTCAGTTTTTCTGTGTCATTTGAGACTGTCAGAGTATCAGTTGGAATACTAATTAGGTTGTTGGTGGCATTGCTGGTTTTAGTTTTAGAATTATCTTTTCCAGTGATTGGATTGATAAAGTTGCTTTAACCCAATTAGCTAGCAAGACATTGGGCAGTATTGACACATCTGTTTGAATTGCAGTTGTATGAAAACTTCGCATTCAAGAGGCATAAGATGGACTAGGCATGGTCAACATTATTTGTCTGCGTGCCTCAGGATATGCGACTTTATGTTCTACTTTGTATTTTTGGATTTTCCTACCTGCTTTCCAAATTTCACATGAATTAAAAAATGCGGGGTGACTGCCTTTGCAGTTGGGGCAAGTGGGAACTGCGGCTGGACATCTGTTTGTGTATGATCTTTTGATCCACAAATAGGTATTGGTATTGGTATTTAAGGGCACAAGGGCAGCTAAGGCCAAAATGTGCCAGGTCCTATATTATTATCCTAAAGTAATATGATATGTTCCATTTTTGCATCAGAGGAATTCATATATATGTATTTCCTTCAGAAAGGTATAGAGTGTAGCTAGGTTAGCACTATTGCCAATCATGTGGTTAAGGGATAGTGGTTCTTGCAGTTGTGATTGAGCATGGAAAGTACTTCTGAAATGGGAATAGTGAGGACAATCTAAAAGTATATGCCTGACTGAAAGCGGTAGTGTACAATGTGTGCATCGAGATGGGTCATCCCCCATGAGTAGAAACATATGGGTTAGGTGCATATGTCCAATTCTTAGTCTTGCTAGTATAACTTCTTCCTGTCTATTTTGTCTGAAGCTGGAAATCCATAAGGCTGGTTCATCTTTGATTTGGAGCAACTTGTTATTACTTTGTGCCTTCCATATTTCTGTCCACTGAAACATACAGACTTTTTTAATATGCTTCAAATAATCTCTATATGGTACTTGGTAATTTGCTGGTGTTGTACTGCTTGGTTTTTTGGCTGCCTGATCTGCTCTCTCATTGCCTAAGATACCAGAATGCCCTGGGATCCAGCAGAATTTCACTGAATGATTCCTACTTCGTAGATGGTTTAAACAGCAAATGATTTGTTTTTTGATTGGTTGTGATGTTGAAAATTGATTGCCCAAAGCAGACACTGCACTCAATGAATCAGTGTATATTATACTGCTAGCATTGTTGAGAGGGCTAATGTTCTGTAAGGCTAGTTTGACTGCATATAACTCAGCAGTATAACTGCTGCATTCAACTGGTAGTGATATGGAGACTGTAAAGGACGGAAAGACAGCTGCGGCACCAACGGCACAACCTGTTTTTGAGCCATCTGTATATATTTGGTAGCTTTGTATATTGTTGAGGGCATGTTCTTTATGTAGTTGTTTGATATTTTCATCTGCCAGGGAGTTTTCCCCCCCACTGCTGAAAGTGAGTATCACAGTGAGCGAGATTTACAGACCAGGGTGGGTCAGGAATATCGCTCTCTTGAAGTATGTTATCAAAATCAATATTACAGGTGTGAATCAAATCTTTTAATCTAATACCAGTTGGTCTATTTTCAGTTGGTTTACTGTTATAGAAAGCTGTCCACTCAGGATTGGAAAGCAACGGTTGAACGGGATGGTCTGGAGGGCTTTGAATTTTAGGTGCATAATTTAGAAGCAACATTTTCCTTCGAAGGTGAAGTGGAGGTTCGTGTGCCTCTACATACAGACTCTGAACAGGGGATGTTCTAAATGCGCCAAGGGCAGTGCGAAGGGCACTGTGTTGGATGGTATTAAGTCTGATTAATGCACTTTTCCTAGCTGAATCATATACGATAGCACCGTAGTCTAAACGAGATCTGATAATAGCACGATACAAATGTAACAGAGTGTATCTATCTGCTCCCCATGTCATAGCAGAAATGGACCTAAGTATATTAAGTTTCTTTAGACAAACAGTTCGGAGGTATGTGATATGTGGAATGAAGTTCAGTTTGTTGTCCAATATTAAGCCTAAGAAACAAAGATTACTGGTGAGAGGGATCAAATGGTTTTTTAATCTGAGTTCCGGTTCCGGGTGTAGTTTACGTTTTTCGCAAAAGTGAACTGCAATAGTTTTTTGATCTGATAATCGATATCCATTCTGCATTGTCCATGCCTCCAACTTATTTATGGAGAGTTGCAGCTGTCTTTCAATGGTATGAATATTTTGTGAACGGCAAGATATAGTTAGATCATCAGCATACATATATAGTTCTACAGTATTTGGGATGTTATGTGTTATGGTGTTCAGTCTAAGTGAGAAGAGGGTAGAGCTCAGTACTGATCCCTGCGAGACACCCTCCTCCTGAGTGTAGGACCGAGAAAGTACAGATTGATAGCGGACCTGAAAGGTTCTGTGTTGAAGAAAATTTCTAATGAATTCTGGTAAGTGCCCTCGCAATCCTATGGAATGAAGTTCTCTCAATATGCCATACCTCCAGGTAGTGTTGAAAGCCTTTTCTATATCGAGACTTACCATTACAAGATGTTCATTTTTGACGTAAGCATTACGGATGTTAGTCTCGGCTTTCACCATTAGATCCAGAGTGGCTCTGTTTTGTCGGAAACCAAACTGATTGTTGTTCATCAGTGCTTTAGTTTCAAGAACCCAGGCAAGCCTTCTGTGTATCATTCTTTCTAGGATTTTACTTAGGCAGCTGGTTAGAGAAATAGGTCGGTAATTTTCTGGAAGTGAGTGATCTTTTCCTGGTTTAGGAAAGGCTAAAATGATGGAATGATGCCAGGAAGATGGATATGTATCTTCAAGAAAAATCCGATTATAGAAAATTAATAGTAAATTCAATGCCGTACTGTTTATATGTTTCAGCATTGCATAATATATACCATCAGGTCCAGCTGCACTGTTGGGTGATCTATTTAATGCTGTTTGCAGTTCAAATAGGTTAAACGGTTGATTATAGGCAATATATTGGGTAGTATGGAATTTTATTTTGTACCTTTCCGCCGAAGCTTTGATTTTCAGAAAGGAGTTGTCATATGCTGACGTGGCAGATGTTCGGTAGAAATTCTCTGCAAGGGTGTTAGCTATTTCTTCTTCAGAAGAAATTTCCTGTACATTTTTGATTAAGATGGGAGAAGGAAGAGGTAGATATTTCCCATTTAATTGCCGAATCTTTTTCAAGATTAGACGACTGTTAGTATCCTTTGTGATAGTGGAGGCAAACTGTATCCATGATTCCTTCTTGGCTTTTTTTCTAATTTGTCTAGCTTTTGACTTTAGCCTTTTATATTGAATTAGGTTGTTGGTAGTTGGGAACTTCCGGAACAGGTTCCAAGCTTTATTTTTTTTCTTTTTGGCATTGGTACAAGTTTCATTCCACCAGTGTTTAAGGTTTTTGTGTTTACATGTGGAGGCTTGAGGTATTGCTTCAGAGGCAATGGTCAGTATTTGCCTGGTAATATGTTCTGTGACATCATCAATGGGTTGTAGTCTGATCAATTGGCTATCAAAAGAAAGACGGTTTGAAAACTTTTCCCAATCTGCTCTGGAGAATTTCCATTTTGAGCGGTTATCAGGGTATGATGTTTGAAGCGTTTGGATTCTGCATATGATTGGAAAGCGGTCACTATTATGTGGGTCGTTTAATACTGTCCATTCTATACTGGGATATAATATGGGGGAACGGAGAGTTAAATCAATTGCTGACATAGATCCAGAGGGAAGGTGAGTATAAGTATTTTCACCAGTGTTCAGTAATGTTAGATTCAGTTGGTCCAGTATCGTCTCGATCAAGTGTCCTCTATTGTCCATGTGGTCTGATCCCCACAATGGATGATGAGCATTGAAATCACCAAGGATACAAAAAGGTGGTGGTATTTGTCTTATAAGGTCTTCTAGTTCTTTAAACGTGCACATCTTGTTAGGTGGAAGGTACAGGGATACAAGAGTTAGAATTTGCCCAACTGATACACATACAGCAATAGCTTCTAAGTGGGTTTGAAGCGGAATGTTTCTAGAAGGTATTTTAGAGTCAACTAGAATGGCGATGCCTCCACGTGCAGATAGTGAGGAGTTTCTATCTTTTCTGTAAAATGTAAAATTTCTGATTGATGGAGTTACTTGTGGAGTTAGATTAGTCTCTTGTATACAAACGGCTATTGGACCATATCGGGAGATTAAATCATAGATGTCATCGGTATTGCTGCGTAAACCTCTACAATTCCATTGAACAATGTTCTGCATTATCGGGGTTTGAGGAGGGAAGGCGAGTCTGTCTGTTTCTTGTGAGTGGTTTGCTTTTGACAGTCATATTTCATTTTATCTTTTCTAGGAAAATTGGGACGTCTGGTATCTGTACTCTCTTCTACATCATCAGTTTGACCTGATGAAAATCCAGTGTCCATATCATCTTCTGCATGAAGATCAAGGACTGTTTCATCGTGCGTGGCTATATTTTCAGAGTCCATTCTATTTGAGTTTGTCTTTTGTAATTCAGTGGCTTGTTGCCTTCGGGATTTATTAGACATTTTATCACATGATTTTATTTTAGGCGGAACTGTGATAGGGGTATTACTTACTTCATCAACTAGAACGGGTTTGGTGGTAGGTTCAGATGTTGATAGCACAGATCGTGCCCATTCTGCAATGGATGTATTGGGCGGAATTGATACTTCAGTTTGGGTTGAAACAGCTTGGCACTTTAGTGTAACGGAAGCGTACGTGGTTTTTGCAATAGTTGACTTTATTTGCTTTCTTGCTTCTTGATATGTGACCTTATTCTCGATCTTGTACTTTTGTATTCTTTTTTCAATTTTCCAGAGTTCGCATGATTTTGAGTATGCTGGATGGTCATTCTTGCAATTTGGACATTCCGGAGCCTTTGCAATACACTCTGTTTGTGAATGGTTTTTTGATCTGCAGTTAGGACAAGTAGTTTCGCCTCTGCATGTTGTCTGGGAGTGACCAAACTTTTGGCACTTGAAACATCTTAGAGGGTTTGGAATGTATGGGCGTATACGGCAGTTCAGGTAGCCTGCTTTAACTGAGGTCGGCAAATTCGGTGTACTAAAGGTCAGTATAATATTACGTGTGGGAACAAGTTGGTCATCCTTCTTTATCATAATTCTTCTTGCTTGAGTTACTTTCTGTTCCAGTAATTCCATGACTATCTCCTCTTCGGTTACGTTCAACAAATCCCACTCACTTATTACTCCTTTTGAGGAGTTCAAGGTGTTATGTGGTGAGACTTTCATTGGTATTCCGCTTATAGATGACATTTTTAGTAAAAATTCTGAATGCCTTGCTTGAGTGGTCTCAATTAAAAGATCTCCTGATTGGAGCCTTTTCACCATTTTCGGTGTACCTGCTGCATTCTCGAGACATCTCTGGATAACAAAGGGAGAGAGTCTGCTTAGCGGCTGAGTCGATAAGGAATGTATAATCAGAAAAGCTGGTGGTTCTGATTTGTTACTATCCTTTTTCATTCTTTTTGGAAGATTGGGATCATCTTCCATTCTGCGGGTCTCAACATGTTGAGAGCCTGTTGGCTCTAGTGGTGGACATGTATCACAGTCCACTGTTGCTCCTTTTAGCCCTGGGAGTGAGAGCTTTTCCTCCCAGATTTCCGGCCCCGCCACGTGGAGGCAGGAGCGGTGCCACCTAGTGGCCAAGCGGTTGGAGAGGTTAGTTTGTTAGTGCAAAAATTAATAAATATACTAGGAAAAGAAAGGTAATTTTTCTTTCTGGGTTCTTACTTAGGATCTGTTAAGTACAGAACCACTTACAAAGAAATGAGGATGCGAAAAGCACTAGAAAGTAAATATAACCAAATCACTGAGAAAGAGCACTATATCTCACTTGGGGAAAATCGCTTGGACACTATCGCTTGGCACTCGGGGCTCCACAAATAGGACAGACGGCATCACCTCTGCATGCCTGCTGTGAATGGCCATATTTCTGGCATTTAAAACAGTGAAGAAGATTCGGGATGCATGGGCGAATTCGTCAGTTTAAAATATCCAGCTTTTATTGAGGATGGCAAATCAGGAGTACTAAAAGTTAAATTGATGGAACAAGTTGGAATGAGATTTCTATTTTTTTTGACATTATTCTTTTGACTGCTAAGTTCTTGAACTAATTCCTCCTCAGACAATGTAATTAAGTCCCATTCTGTGATCATGCCTTTTGATGAATTTAAGGTATTGTGGGGAGTAACAGATACTGACAACCCATCAAATATCGTTGTCTTTAATAGCCACTCTGGATGTTTGGTGGTGGCTGTTTCAATCAGGAGATCTCCGGATTGTAGTCGCTTTACCATTTTCGGTGATCCTGCAAGAGATTCCAGATGTCTCTGAATCATGAGTGGAGATAACTTACCCACAGGCTGGGTGTACAGAGAGTATATCACCAAAAAATTAGGAATGTCTGGACAGTGTGCTTCTGTTCAAAGCCTTTTAGGTTGACTATTGTTGTTATCACGACAGGATTGTTGACTTGAGCTTGAAGGCTCAAAGGGTGGAAAATTGTTACAATCCATTATGGCTCTGTTTGGCCCTGGGGATTTATCTTTACCACCCAGGTTACCAGCCCCACCATGGGAAGGCAGGAACAGTGCCAAGCGGTGATCACACGGCTGAGTTAATAAATTAGTGTTTATAGAAAAAAGAAACAAAAGGTGAGTTCCCTTTCTGGGCGTTTGCCTACTTCTTGTAGAGCAAACATGCTACTGTGATATACAAATAAACTCAAGGAAATGGTTTTTGAAACAACAAAAATAGAATCTGTTTGCTCAAATGCTTTTTACAGAAATCGCTTGGCCACAGAACATTTGGCCCCCGGGGCCATTTGAGGTGGAACAGAAGTTAAGCTAACAAGTCTGTATATACTTGTATCATCCTTTGATCTCCTTTGTTGATTGGGAATACATTTCCTTATCTGCAGTCTGTGGGGGCTTCCCCTGAATTCAAAGATGCTCTAAAAATTATGGCTAAGGGTTTACTTTTCTCCTTTGCTCAAGGCTTTATACACTTCAATCAGATTGCCTCGCATGTACCTACTCTCCAGGCACTGCAATTTGCAGAACTTTAGCCTTTCTTGGTAAGAACACCCCTTTCCCCCCCTCACAATCTTGTTCCCCTTCTTTGTACTCGTTCTAGCAACTCTACATCCATCCTAAAATGAGGCCTCCAGACCTGCACACAGTACTCTAGGTGTGGCCTGACCATTTCCTTGTACAACGGGATAATCACCTCCCTGTCCATGCTAGCAAAATTCCTATATATCACTGACAAGACTCCATGGCAGCCCGTCAGCACTGTCAGATAACTTCATATTTGACTGCACAATTACCCCCAGGTCTTTTTCACTTTCCACTTCCCTGAGCGTAGTACTACACAGTTAGTACATTTCTCTTCAGTTATTGCTACCCATATGCAGTACTTTGCATTTGTCAATGTTAATCTTCAGTTGCCACTTCTCAGCCCATATCCCCAACTTATCTAGATCCAGTTGGAGTAGCATACTGTCTTTACTATTGTTAACAACCCTGCCAACCTTTGTATTATCTGCAAACTTGGACATTAAACCTGATATACTTTCATCAATATCATTGAAAAATATACAAAGCAACAATGGCCGCAACACCGAACCCAGAGGAACCCCACTAATAACATTTGTCCACGAAGAGCAGTGTCCATCCTTTTATCCATTGTAGTAACTTACCCTTAATGCTTTACCTCTCCAATTTGTACAGCAGTCTTCCATGTGCAACAGTATCAAAAGCTTTCCTGAAATCCAAGTATATGATATCAAAATTATTTTTGCCATTCAGTTCCTTTGTGACCACATCATAGTATCCAATCAAATTGATCAGAGAAGACTTCCCTTTAACAAATCCATGCCATGTCTTAACTATTACTGCAGTCTTGTCCAGATGATCCTGCAATGCTTCTTTAACCAGTGATTCCATTATTTTCCCCAGAACACAAGTTAAACAAACCAGGTCTATAGTTACTTCTGTCACCTTTTGAACTCCCTTTGTGAATTGTGATACATTTGCACACCTCCGGATCCATGGAAATCTTCCCTGAGTGAAAGGAAGCCCTCATAATTATGGCTAAGGGTTTACTTACTTCATTTGCTGCCTCTTTAATATAACTGGATAGATCCCGTCCACCCCAGGTGCCTTTTTTATGTTTAACTTCAACAATTTCTCCTCCACTTTGCTCTCAGTTATTACAAAATCATTAGCTCCCTGTTAGAGTTTGATAAACTTCTGGCACTCTCCTCGTGTGAATTTAGATGCAAAATACTCATTCAGTTTTTCAGCTACCTGAGCATGATCATCAATAGTCAACCCATCTATGTTAATTGGTTCACTCTGATCCCTTTCCTTCTAGATTTTACACATGTAAAGAACTCTGCTGTTTTTCTTTGCATCCTTTGCCAAAGATTTCTTGTAATCTGTGTTTTCCTGCCTAATCTCCTTTGTAAATTGATTAGACTAGTTTATATCTGCCATAGGCTTCTGTTTCACCGGATAACTATATGCATCCCATACATTTTTATTCTCTGCCATGAGCCTCATTAATTCATCTGACATCCATTTCGGCCTAAACCTTGCAAAGTATTTCATAGTTGGAATGAAAAGCCTAGTAGCCTCCAAAATTAAGTCCCTGAAGTCTTCATATTCATAATTCAGCGTTGGTAACATCATCATCAGTTGATCCCACTGTACAGAATTTAAAAACTATCTAAGACCCCCCTGTAGTCACCTTTACGAAAGCAAAAGCCCTTCCCTTTAGCCTTGATGGTAGTTACATCTTTAAGTATTTCACACATCAGTACATTGTGATCACTGTCACCCAGTGGTTTCTTTATCTGCAAATTCTTAATGCATGAATGATTACTACTGATAATCAGATCAAGAGTATTACTCCCTCTGGTTGCCTTGTGAACATGTTGCTGTAGAAAACAGGTCATCCAATAAATCCACAAAAGTCTTGCTAGTGTGCAAGTGACCAACTCACAAGTTCCAGTCAATATCTGGATAGTTAAAATCCCCCATTATAAGACATTCTGATTTATTGCCCACTATTTCTCTGCACAATTGCTCATTATACTCATCAGATTCCCTAGGCCTATAACACACACCTACTCTCATTTTTCCTTTCCCAGTGCTTATGTCACACCAAACAGACTCAAGATTACTTTGTCCACCAACATCAAATGGATGCACTTTCTTAGATTTTGTGTGTTTCTTTACTAACAGCATAACCCCACCTCCCTTCCTGTCCTGTCTATCCTTCCTATACACATTGTACTCCCCAAATTCCAATTCTGCACTGCTTATATCTGTGTGACACCTCTGGTATCCCAACAATATCTGCCTTTGATGTTTTGACTGGCACTTCAAGCTCATCAAATTTATTAACTATACTCCTAGCATTGGTGTATATGCCAGTATACATGCCCCTGTATTTACTACAGGGGCATGTATACTAACACAGCCCATGTATTTACTTGTTCCACTATGACTCCCAACAGTCCTGGAAATCTCCATTACCTTGCTTTCCAGGCTGCTGCTCATTCTAATAGAAGCAGTGCAAGAATCACTTTTGCCTCTGCCTGTGGCCACTGTTAACCTTTTAGTTTGTGTATCCCCCACCAAGCCAGCAATAAGATAAGTAAGATATCTGGTAAGCTAATGGGCTTTTTAAAAAAGCTGATCTGAAGAAGATGAAAATTCAAAATCGGAAGCAATTCATGAACATGGTGATAACAATCACGTTAGGTATTTTAGAAAGGGAGAACTGCAAATTAAATGAACAGGATGATTTGCAAGAAGAAGCAGAGAAGGTAATATAAAGTCAGATGTCATAGATAAAATAGTTTCTCTGAACTCATAGAAAAGAACATTGGTCAAGAAGTCAACAATGATAAACTGAATATGTATAATATGGGAGTTAACAGTGGTAAAATATCTAAACAAATAATTTCTGATGTACTCAAGTTTAATGAGACTGTGTACTTAAAATATGAAAAGATGTCAGAATAACCTGAAATATCCCAGAAACTCCAAATTGAGATGGTACTTGTGGATCATATAAATTTCACAGCAATGATGAAATTAATGATGACTAATTAATGGACAAGGAGATGAAATAAATTTGTCTCAGTAACTTTATTCCGTATCGAATAAAACTGTTTACAGTTTTTGCTGTTTTCTGTGGACCAATAGCCAATCAACTTCTGAAACAGCTAGTAGTTCATTAACTGGTTAACAGTCTGAAAATTGGTGGCCCATGAACACAGTCCCAGTCACCATTAATTGTTTACTACTTGTAAAAAACTCTGACCAAAAGATATCACCACAAATTCATTTACAAGCTTATACAGCAGTGAAGCAACAATAAGTGACATCAGAAAAAAATAAACATTATGATATTTTATTCAACTCTGCATCTAATCTTGTGCATAGAAGGTAGTTATCTGAGGTAACCAAATACGTGGATTTTGATTTTATTAAAAATAAAATATAAATTAATGAATCACTTCTGGATTGTACTGAGATACATGCTAAATAAAGTTGAATAAAGTTACCTCTTTATTCTGTTGAATAAAGAGGTAACTTTATTCAACTAAAGAACACTGCACAGATAACAGTAAAATATGAATCTGAAACACAAAGGAGTGCAAGGGGATTACTAGGAAAAAATATCAAAAGAGGTCAGTACCACGAGGCAGAATGTCTATTATGAATATACCGGACATTATAGTTTTAATACAGTTGGCATGGTGTTCTTGGAGGAGTTGATTGTGTCCAAAAATGATTACAGGATCCAACAAAGCAATTCAGAGATGTATCTTGTTGTTGTTTGTTATTTCGTTTTTAGGAGCATTAGCAACTAAGGCCATATTGCTCCAGGGATATGCGGTGGTCACGGGCTCGAACCCCGGTTTAATCAAGAAGTGTGTGTTACGCACTGCTGCTCCTGCCCACCTGGCTACGGAGGCGCCATGTGCCTTGTGATTTGGAGTCTCTGAAAATTGAACTTAATGATAAATAGGAAGATTTTTGTGAAAATTCAATTAAAACAGCAAAAAAAAAAAAAAAAATGCCAACAATGCAGAATAGCAACTGAAAGACAGAAAGGATGATGGCAACCTAGGGTCAGACTGAGCAGCATATGGTATGATCTGGTCCTTGAGGCTGTTCCAGACATTCTCTCAGACAAGCTGTGCTTGCTATATCTGGGAGTCTAAAACGCTGATGGAACTGATATTCGGTTGACGCTCAAGTCAAGTGGACCTAATTTTGGCGAAGTCCGGACAGTCTGTGACAGCCAAATCCTCTGCTTGCACCTTCACGATGGTGGGACTACTAGTAATCCTGGGTATAATCCCCCATGCACAAGCACACCGTGGGTGACCACCCAGGTGTGAACCAATATAAGCAGGGGTCAAGGTGTGGTGCCCACACCACACGGAGGAATGCCGCCCCTGTGTTACCAGGCAATACTAGATGGCAGATAACTCTCATCAACCAGTGCAATACCACCACTTTGCTTACTGAGGCTTGAAGTGGTGGAACCCATGGTTAGTCTCCAGAACAAAGTTCTGGTCAACCCTCGTACATCTCTTTCATCATGCAGTGTGATTGATGTCCTTTGAGGTTATGATGAACACCACGGTGAGTTCCAAACTTTCTTACATTTCGAGGGCAAAACGGTGTTCGCAGGCTGTCCGCTGGTTAGTACACCGGACTGAACCTATTGGTAACTCTCTAGGAGTCTTCCGGATAGTGTATAACCATACTGCCTCTACTCTGCCAGATAGTGACTGGAGTGGAGGGAGTCCGATTAGTGAGTATGCAGGGGGCATTGTCGAGGCTCCGTTATGTTAAGGATCTGGGTATATTCTTACCACGTGTTCGTCATGTCCAAAAATTTCATTACTTCATACAGTATGTCCCTAACCCCTCTTTTTCTTACTCTTGAATACACCATGGATTGTCAAACTAATAGAACAAACTTATCTGCCAAAAGATCTAAACCTCCCAAACACTTCCTAGTTCATTTCACAAATATACGTGGTCTCAGTTCTAATCTCAATAATGTTCATTTCCATTTACAGTCTGCCAAACCCTATGTACTTTTTCTGACAGAATCTCAGTTATCGGCTGATTCAACCACTGCTCATCTCAGTTGCTCAAATTATTTGCTGTATGATTCCTTTTGCCTCAAAGGTAGTACTTGTGCATATGTCTATTCCGATATTCCCTGTAAGAGACTTGGTAATTTGGAATCTCCTCTTTTTGATCTTCTCTGGCTTAAAATCTCTCTATCTCATTGTGTAAAATTGATCTGTTGACTCTGCTGTTCTTCCAACTCCACTATTCGCTTGGAATGAAGTTTGACTTCCTTTCTTTGCAACTTGACTTTCTCCAGTCCAACTTTCCTAACAGTCATTTTGGTGATTTTAATGTTCACAACTCCAGCTGGCTTCCGTTTTCTAGTCACACAGACCCACCTGGTCAAGATGCCGAGGCTTTTGCAATTACTAATGATCTTGCACTGATCGTTCATTTACCTACCAGAATACCAGACAATCCTAATCAGACAGCCAACAAACACCCCGTGATCTTTTTCTCACAAACAACCCTTCTAAGTACATGGTCAGAGTCAGTGGTCCATTAGGCACCTCAGATCAAAACTTGGTGATTGTCTCATTTCCAATGGAGCCTTTATCTCATGGCTATTACCAACCTCTTGTTGGCATTAAAAGAATGCAGAATGGGATAACCTGCGAGATTCCTTTTCTTCTTTTCCTTGGTCGCATTACTGTTTCAAAACTCCTGATGTCAACGTTTGCTCAGATCTTATGGGTGAAATTATTCTTGCAGGAATGGAATCCTTTATTCCACACTCCACCTTAAAAATCTCGTCCTTTATCTAAACTTTGGTTTTCCAATAAATGTGCTAAGGCTCTTCAGGAAAAGAATGTTGCATATCGTAATTGGCTTGTTTCCATTTCTTCAGTTTCATTTTCTGCCTAGACCAGAGCTCAAAACAATTGTAAAGCAGTTATCAATCAGTCCAAACTAGATTTTGAACAGGCTAAGAGTAGAAAACTTGCTTCTTGCCCTAATGGTAACCGAGCATTCTGGTCTTTTGTCAAAGCTCTTGGCCGCAACTTTTGCCCATCTGTGCTCCAACCTCTATCAAAACCAGATGGTTCTATGTAAAGCAGTTATCAATCAGTCCAAACTAGATTTTGAACAGGCTAAGAGTAGAAAACTTGCTTCTTGCCCTAATGGTAACCGAGCATTCTGGTCTTTTGTCAAAGCTCTTGGCCGCAACTTTTGCCCATCTGTGCTCCCACCTCTATCAAAACCAGATGGTTCTATTGTCACTTCAGCCAAGGATAAAGCCAACCTGCTAGCATCCCATTTTTCTACCAACTCATATATTAAGAATCTTGGTAAAAACACCTCCCGCCACTCCCAGCATGCTCCATTCAATGCCTCCTGTGGTCTTCCATCAAAAGGATGTCAGAAGGATTTTAACAAATCTTGATGCTAAGATAGCTCCAGGTGCTGATGGTATTTCTCCACTTGTTCTCAAAACCTGTGCGCTCCTTAACTTATTCCTGTTCTTTGCCACCTTTTTTCACTTTCTTATTCCAAAGGTGTTTTTCCTTCTGCTTGGAAATTTGCTCAGATCCAGCCGGTTCCAAAAAATCGTGACAAATCTCTCCCATCCAATTATCATCCCATTGCAATTACTTCTACTCTTTCTAAAGTAATGGAGAAATCAATTAACTGCCAAGTCTTAAACTATCTAGAAACCTTCCGTCTGATCAATGATCGCCAGTATGGATTCCGTCAATGTTGATCCACAGGTAATGTTCTGGCCCATTTGTGGACAAACTCAATGGAAAAGTTTAGTGAAACACAAGCAGTTGATCTTGACAACCCAAAGGCTTTCGATCATGTTTGGCATAAAGGTCTTCTAAACAAGCTTCCACCTTATGGTTTGCCAACTGTTTTTTGTAATTGTTTATCCAGTTTTCATTCTGACAGCTCACTGAGGGTGATGGTAATGGCTCTCTATCTTCTAGCTTCTCCACTAATGCTGGTGTCCCCCAAGATTCAGTTCTTTCCCCAGCTCTTTTCTTCTTGTATATTAATGACCTTCTTCCATTGACCGGAAATCCTAATCATAGTTTTGCTGATAGCACATTAAATTCCACTTTCCAGGTTGAGAAACCTTGCTCTGCTCAATCAGCTTGAACTTCTCGAATATCCGATACCAATTCCTTAAATTCCGATCTCCAGGTAATTCTCTAGTGGGGCAAAGACAACTTAGTTGATTTCAATCCTTCTAAAACTCAGTCTTGTCTTATATCAAGCAAAAAGGATTCTTCTGCCCCTATGCTTATCTTTGGTGACACTCCGATTTCTAGGCAAAATGACATATCTCTTTTGGGAATTACCCTGACTTCTAATCTCTCTTGGCACAAGCACATTAAAAATATTGCTTCCTCTGCATCTAAAAAACTTGGTTTTCTCTTTTGCTCTCCGCGTTACTTTTCTTCCAAACAGTTGTTCACTCTGTACAAATCGCAAATCCACCCTACAATGGAATATTGTCCCCACATCTGGGGTGGTGACTCCAAAACCTCTCTCAGGCTTCTTGATTCCTTTCAGAAGAGGGCAGTTAGGTTAATTAAATGATTCATCTCTAACAGAGTCTCTCCACTCGCTGTCTCATAGATGTACTGTTTCTGCTGCATGCCTCTTCTACAGATATTTCCATGGCCACTCTTCTTCTGAATTGGCTTCTATAATTCTCGCTCTCTCTTTCAAAACAGTCCGAACATGCTTGCCGCCATCATCCAACATCCATTTACTGCCAACTTCACACTCACAGAACCAACTTTTCATCTTCCTCGTTTATTCATTTGACTGCCATTTTCTGGAACAATCTTCTTTCATACATATTTCCTGAAAATTACAGTCTACAAAAGTTCAAGTCTTGGTTCAAGTTAAATTTTTTTTCCTTGGTGATTTTAATGTTCACAACTCCAGCTGGCTTCCGTTTTCTAGTCACACCGACCCAGCAGGTCGAGATGCTGAAGCTTTTGCAATTACTAATGACCTAGCACAGATTGTTCATTTACGTACAAGAATACTGGACAATCCTAATCATACAGCCCATACACTTGATCTTTTTTCTCACAAACAACCCTTCTAAGTACACGGTCGAAGTGAGAGGTCCTTTAGGCACTTCAGATCACAACTTGGTGATTGTCTCTTCTCCAATGGAACCTTTATCTCATGGCTATTCCCAACCTCATGTTGTTTGGCATTACAAGAATGCAAAATGGGATGACCTGCAAGACTTCTTTTCTTCTTTTCCTTGGTTGGATTACTGTTTCAAAACTTCTGATGTCAACATTTGCTCAGATCGTGTCAGTGAAATTATTCTTGCAGGAATGGAATTCTTTATCCCACACTCCACTTTAAAATCTCGTTCTTTATCTAAACCTTGGTTTTCCAATAAATATGCTAAGGCTGTTCAAGAGAAGAATGTTGCATATCGTAATTGGCTTGTTTCTAAATCTTCAGTTTCATTTTCTGCCTACACCAAAGCTCGCAACAATTGTAAAGCAGTTATTACTAAGTGCACAGTACTAAGTGCTATAGGTTCTAATAACTCTAGTGTTTGGGAATTTCATAAAAAAAAAGACAACTAACACAAAATAGAGGCCTCTTGGCAGAGAAGGAGGAGATTATTACATTGTAATGAAGAGTATTGTATTTATTGAATGACTATGAAAAGAACTAAATACATGCTTTTCTCATTTTAAAGATTTAAATTTTAAATTTGGATTTCTCCTTGAATATAGAGACTTCTCAATAATGAGAACATAAACAATTTTCATGAAGACTACAAATATTTTGGTAATTTTTACAATACCTATGTTGAAGACAATTTTTACAATACCTATGTTACTTAATACGCAAAACAACACTTTAAAGAAGACGATCCCCACAAAAATTCTTTGATTGTAATTTTGTATGGTGAATATGTTTTTACAAATCTGCACATTACACTGCAATTCTTATAATTATAGTATGTACTGGCAGTTGGAAGCACTCCTTCAACAAGCTGAAATTATTCTCTCCTAACCAGAAGCACTGATGGAACAAAATTAACTTAGTGATCTGGCCCTATTAAGTATAGAAAAAGAAACTCTAGAGATTACTGATTTTAATGAAGTTATTGACCAATTGGTGGCATTAAAGGCCAGTAAAATTAATCTTTAATGTTACAATATTCCTTTAGTAAAGATGAATACAACAAAGATTTTTTTTACTCTCTCATCATGCAACATTCTTTTATGTTTGTAAAGTGTTATTTAAAAAAAATTTTTTTTTTGTGTTTAAATACTTTATATAAAGGAGCACAAATATACCGCACTACCCCAGATGCCACATAACCTCACTACAACTCTGGAGAGACTTTGCAAAAGACTGCCCAATTAATTAATATGATTACCTCGTTTGAACAGTTTAGAAGCTTGAGAGAGATTTTGGAAACACTGCACTAGATGTATAGGAGGGATCTGGGATCAGCAGAGAGTGAGTAGTTGTTTAGAAGAAAAGTAATGCCATCTGTGAAAAAGAAACCTGCAGTTTTTGATGCAGAGAAAGCAATATTTGTGATGTGCTTATGCCGAGAGAGATTATAAGTCAGGATGATTCTCAAAGAAGTATATGATCTTGTCTAGAAATCTGAGCTTCATCAAACATAATGTAGAAACAGTACAATCTTCTTTTACAAGAGATAAGACAGGACTGAGTTTAAAAAGACTGAAATTAACTAAGTTTTCTTTTGAGAAATACCTGAATATCATTTAAGGAATTGGTTGTGGATATTTGAGAAGTTGTTGTTTGTGAACTGCAGTGTTTCTCAAATTTTGGAAGGTTGTATCATCAGCAAAACTATAGATATGATTTTAAGCCAGCGGAAGAAGGCTGTAAATATACAAAATAAATAAACAAATGCAGGAGAAAGAACTGAATCTTGGGAGACATTAACAGCTGCCTAGAAGATAAAAGAGAATCATCAGCAGCAGTAAACTGTCAGATAAAAAAATGGCCACCAAATTTTAAAAAAAAAGTCTGCAATCCATTAGATGGAAGTTTGTTTAGATCTTTATGGCAAACAATCAAAAGTCATAAAAATGTGTTGAGCACCTGATCGTTTCTTCAACTTTTCCAATTAAACTTTCCACATATAAGTAACAAAAGACAATATCCTTAGTGGATCACCCTGACAGCATCCACATTGAAAAATATTGATCATATTGAAAGTTTTCAGAGAGTTTAAGAGAGTTGGCAGTAATGGATTTTTCCATCGTTCTGGAAAGAGTAATGGAATGTGAAATGGGATGATAATTGGAAGGGAGGGATTTATTCCCTTTTTAGGAACTGGCTGAGTATGGGAAGATCATGGGTGACACTGCGTGGAGCATATTGGGTATAGTAATAGGTGATTTACCAAGATTATTGATACAAGAAGTAGAAGAAAAGCAGGATTCTAATAAGTGAGGATGCAACAGAGGTTAAAGTACATATGAACAGAATTTGCAGCCAATATTTTTGAAAGGAAACTAGAAGGTTTGACTATTGCTTGGACAAGAAGAAAGTTGTTTACTCTTAGCTTATTCAAAATTAAGTGTAGATTGATTAATAATTGTTTTGGAAGTGTTGCAAGCTTTAGTGTAGGAAGAAACTGATTTGGATACAAGCCAACTGCAAATATGCTATATTATTCTCTTAAACAGCCCTAGCCCATTAATCAGAAAATCAAGGTTTACATATGGGCCCAAGATTTTAGATCAAATGCAGAATTAAGCATTTTATTCCTACAAGAATAATGTTACTGACAAGATCTGAGCAAACACGAGGATTGGAATATTTATACAGTTCATCCCATTTCACTTGTTTGCAATTTGAAATGACAAGAGGACAAGAATTTTCATGAGAGAAAGAGAGGCAGGGTCTACTACAGAGGAAACAATCATCAAGTTATGATTTGAGGTAACTGAATGACAGCTAATACTGATGGTGTACTTGGAATACTGATCAGAAAAAGGACAAGGGCATTGTGTATGTGGTTAAGATTGTTTGGTATTCTGGTAGGTAAATGAAAAATCTGTGCAAGGTCATTAGTAATTGCAAATGCTTCAGCAACTAGGCCTGTCTGACTAAAAAACTGAAGCCATCCAGAGTTGTGAACATTAAATCATCAAGGACAGTTATCTCATCAATAAAAAAGATTATATTGGAGAAAGCTGTGTTTCAAAGAAAGGAAAATTTCCTGGCGATTAGTAGAGTCGGGAGAACGATAGAGGCTACAGATGAATTTGATGGAATGAGGGGTGGGGTAAAGAAGGGGAGAAGAGAGAGAGAGAGTTTAACTAGAGTCAATAAAAAAAAAAAAAAAAAGGAGATTCCAGATGAGAAAGTCTTTGACGTAAACAGTGATTGGCAGGTTTTAGTGGAAACTGAGATTGGAACTGAGACCATATATGTTTGTTATATGAATGAGGGAAATTTTTTGGGAGGTTTAGATATTTATGCAGATAACTTTGTTTTAAATTAGTTTGACTATTCATCATGCATTCAGTAGATATATAAAAGAAGAAGGGAGAAAGATGAACGAATTCATGAAATTTTTTGAATATGGCATATACATACCAAGAATATATCCAGCTCCCTGACATAATATGATCTCAATAATGTGTTACACTGCTCAGATTGGCTCCAGTTACTAGCTGGCAGAGTATAGGCAACAAGCTTATACACTGGTTGATCTGGATGCTCCCTAAAGAGTTACAATAGGTTTAGTCTGGTGGACTAAAGCCTCCAAAAAGCAAGTGGTGGTACTGTGCCAGGTGATGAGAGGCATCCACTACTTAGTATTATATGGTTACACAAAGGGTCGGCTATTCCTGAATGATGTGAACAACACACTTTTACCTCTGCTAATGTTGGTTCTGATTTTGCAAGCAAAGGATTTGGTTGAACACAGAACATCCATACTTCACCAAAATTTGCTCAACTTGGCTGACGAGTGGGAGCTGAATATCAGTTCCAACAGCATTTCAGATCCCCGTGGTAAAGTCCTGGCTGTCACACCTGGAAAAATTTTTGTGACAAGTCTCAAGGAACAATGGTACACAATCATGAATTAATACTGAAGTAATTTCATACAGACATTATATGGGCTGTAATAAAATCTGGGATAGTATGTTAAATAATGCTTACTTGACGATAATATAATTTGGTCATTGTTTGGGGGGGGGGATGTCAAATAATTATAATCCATTATCACTGTAATAGAGACATAAGAAAGAGAAAACTGAGTGTAAAACACAGTTAAAGTACAGTAACATAGAAATGCAAACATGGCATATGCAGTTTTTATCACTATGAGAATTAATAGAATTAATTAATTCTTAGAATTACTAGAATTATAATTCTATAGAATTATCTATAGAATTATTATGCTTACAAGAACAACATATACTTTGACATATAGGCCCATTGTACAAGGTTACAATGCATAAGAGATGTTTGAACTGCTCATTATTCTGTTCAAAATGCAACTCAGACCTGACAATACAGAAAAGTGCATCCTGGGAAATGCCAGTTGTTGCTGTTGTTGAGTTTTAGGCACATCAACAACTTAGACCATATTGTACCATTGTGTATTATGTTTGTACAAGAGCTAACATGTATGATGTGCAGGCTGAAAAAAGCAAAATAACTCACAGGAGAAAATCTCTATGCTACCTGAAAATGGCTAGCTACAGCCCCGAATGAAGAGAACTTCATTCTAGAAATTCCTCCAGTTTATGACAGGACTCAAACCAGACTTCTCCAAATAAGTGACAAATGGCAAAAGCTACTATACTGTCATAGAGGGCAGGAATGTCAGCAGCTAATTTTGTGATGGCATCCTTTAGTTAAATTGAGTGTGTACTGTTTACAAATAAGGTCTGGTGATCTTGGCAGCCAAAGTCTCTTAGAGACTGCACAATCAGGCAGATTTAAATGTTTGCAGTGCCATTGCAGATATATGTGCAATATTTATTTATTTTTTTTTTTTTTTCAAGCAACTCACAGTTGGTGGACTTACTTGGTAACTAATGCCTTGAAACATTGTGTATTCCTATATAACTTCAGCAAGGGAATTGAATTTGAAATATAATCTCATGATAAAGCACTCTTCTGTTTCAGAATTAAGAGCACAACTTACTCAGAAAGTGAGTGGCATTATTGCACAAGTGACTTTGCATGCACAGATGTGTTCTTCCAATCTATATGGAAATCAAATTACATATTGGTTTTGCAAGTATAACCAGAGATATGTAATTATATGTTTTCATCAACTTTAAACACATTCTATATGTGACATACAAGCATGCTCCTTTTCAATCAATACAAACATCATCTGGCACATAATTTCCTAGCTCAGAAAAATGGTGGAGGGGGGAGTCCTAGACATAGTCTCCATGTTCTTCATAAAAAAAAGAAGCAGTAAATCCATTGTATAATATGCAAGTGGACATGTGAGGGTATTACATATCACAATAAAATGGTGTGAATAAATAAAATAGTATTCTGAAGATAGTTTCTCATTTACACCATTTTTCTGCATTTTATAATGAACAGCAACATAGAGAATTACTTTTCAAGCACCTTGAAATTTTAAACATATAAACATCCCTCATGAACAGAAGGTAGCTTTTAAAGCCTGCCTCCTCTCTGATGAGGGAATAGGTGCTGAAATGTCTCACAGCAGTGTCTCAGCTATTAAATAAATGGCAAATTATAGCCTTTTGATAATGCCATTTGTTTAGCAATACTAAGGCAATACACGAAAATGGAAAATTTATTCTTTTGTGAGCATTAAGACTTACATTTACTAGGCAATACTATGTAGTTTAAATCCTGATGGACACCAAACCACAAAAAGATAATAAGAAAAATCCTTCTGCTTTTCATACATATGTAATAATTGCATGGATTTGGACTGCCATAGGTAACAACAGTATGAAAATAAAGCTTTTTTTTTTTTATTAAAAAAGTCATTTAAATCTGAAACAATTTTTTTAACTGTATAATTATTTATAGTTATAAAGAATAACGTATGCATTTTTGTTTGTTTTCGTATGTTTTTAATAAATTTAATTAAGGTAAATACATAATTTAAAAAAATTAAAATTATTCTTGAACATTCCTTGTAATCAAGAGGTTGTCATTGTTATTATTATCTTGTTAAACAGTTTCCTAGGAAAGGATATATGTTACCCTTAAATTTTCCTTCAGCATCTTTACTAAAAAAATTACTTTTAACATAACATTTAATAAATAAATAAATATTCATTTATTGCAAATACAGCAAGCCCATCACAGCACATGGCTAGTGGCAGGTAAAAATACAAAGGGAATAACATAAAATAATCAAGTATATGTACATAGCAGATTTTATATAGATATTAACAATGGCTAGGAATTTTAGTTATGAATTTAAAAAACTGCAGAACAGTTATGAATTTAAAAAAATTGCAGAACAGGACATTTGGCTTTCAGTTTCAATTACAGGGTTGGAATTTTTTTTCTTCATTTTATTGGAGATCTGACTCCTGTAGGCTTCAGAGTTGATTAACCTGTTGCAATCAATGTTGTGATGATTTATGAGGTAAAGAGATGCATTGGGGAACATTATGTCCATTTGTTTGAGCCTGGAGAGGTTGGATTTGAATAGCTGGTTTCTTGAATTTTCCCTGTTGAGGACAGCTATTATATTGGCTAAGCTTGGTGAATCGCATGCAGAGGTGATTAACTTTGCAAGAAGCATGACTCCAGACTCGTTGATCATCTGTTGCAGAGGCTTTGTTTTTAGGTTTTCATAAAGCTGTTGCCTGGATATTGTATGGGGAAAACGAAGCTTACTATTGAGCCATCTAAGAACCCAATATTCTAGGGCAAGGAATTTCTTGGCGGTTACTTGAGGAGCACCAGACCAGATTTCGGAAGCATAGGACAGAATGGGAAAGATGCATCTTTGAACATGCTTAATGACTGTTTTTCTGTCTTGAACCGCTGCTGTTTCTTGTTTGATTAACCATTTTGCTTTTTGAATTTTTTGCGCAACATATAAATAGTGGGCATTAAAGGAGAGATTTTTATCAAAAAACAACTCCAAGGTCTTTGTGAGCGTAAATATTTGGGATTGGGACATCTGCAATTTTTATTTCTATGTGGTTGGGTTGTTTCTGAAGGGAATAAGTAATTTGAGCAGATTTGCTTGCATTTATATTCAGATTGAGATCTTTCAGGTACTTGATGATTTCACAAATCTGTGAATTCGCATCATTGATAACTTTGCGAATACAGTCAGTCCTCGTATAACACGTGTTTACACTACACGAATTCGATCATACACAATTTATAAATAGGGGAACGATATCTTATATAACACGAACCGAATTCGCTTATGCACGATTCGCCTTTTTGTTTACAAGAAATGGCAGTCGAATGCGGAATCACCCCAACCGAATGCAACACGATAGGAATGAAGAGAAGATTCTGAAAATGTATTTATGTTTCTTATATCAGTGAAGGGGAAACACATTTCACCATAATAACGTAAAAACCAACACAATTGCAGCTATCGGTATAATTGCAAATGCAATTAGATCGAGTTTACTACCAGTTTATAACAGATTCCACTAGCAGAAACGCAACTGGAGATTGTTTTTATTGTTTTATGGTAGTAACCCCTATAAATGTGCTTTAGTAAAATGTGAGGTGCTAATAGTGTATCTCTGTCTTTACGGTGTTGTTTATTCAGTTGCTACACGCGCGGAGCTTTGTTTATGTGTATCAAGCGTGCCTCCTCATTTTGTAATTGTGCTTTATTCCCTAAAAACGAGTAAAATACTTAAAAGGTGTAAAAAGTAAGTGTCCTAGTGAAGACACTGCAGATTCGGAGAGAAAAAGAAAAGCAATATCGATAAACAGAGGCGGATTGGATCAAAAATTCTTACCCGGGGAAATTAATAGTGGCCTCATACTATGGTAAAATGGCCAAAATCACACCGGCCTCCGGCCCACCGGGATTTCCCCGGTAAGGCTTATGGCCAGTCCGCCTCTGTCAATAGAGAAAAAATATGAAATTGTGAAACGCTTTGAGCGAAATGAAAGACCATGTGATATTGCATGTGCTACAGACCTAAATGAGGCAACGCCGAGAATTACAAAGAATGCAGAGAAAATAAAAACAACTTTCATAGCAGGAACAACTCAAAGTGTAATTAAAATCCATTAGA
Organism: Mastigoproctus giganteus; assembly: GCF_048544385.1. Classification (NCBI taxonomy): domain Eukaryota; kingdom Metazoa; phylum Arthropoda; class Arachnida; order Uropygi; family Thelyphonidae; genus Mastigoproctus; species Mastigoproctus giganteus. Next base: position 121,520,089 of record NC_143583.1, on the reverse strand, counting down.
TCAAGACACAAAGAATTGGAAGAGATGGAACGGCTGTCATCTGTTTGGATAGAAAATCAAACAAAAGTTTGCTTATGACAGAAGCAAAAGCATTAGCAATATTTTATTACATAATAGTCGTAATAAAATACTTATGTATTTTATTACGATTATTTAATGTGTTTGGTAATGTTTTGGTTATAAATGTGTGTTCAATCTTGGGTGGTCGGCACCTAACCCTACTTTTCCCATATGGCCTGTTGTTTATATTGCACGATTTTGCATTGCACGAGGGTTTCTAGGAACACAACTATCATGCTATATGAGGACTGACCATATCATCACTGGCTTTGGAGATTATAAATAACTTTAAATCGTTGGCATATGCCAGTAGATTTGGATTTTCTTGTAGAAGTGGTTGAAGAGATGCTGAAAATATAGTACTGGAGAGAACGGCTCCTTGGGGAATGCCTGTTGAGGTTGTCACGAGAATATTGTTGGTACTAGTGGGGAAGAGGAGAAGTCTGCAATTTAGGCTGTATTGGAGATAGGAAATACTCATTGTGTCAACGAGAAAGTGATTTTTTAGTATTTGAAAAGCTTTTTTGAGATCTATGTTGTCGAAAGCACCTTTGATGTCAAAATAAAATACATCACATTGTGCCTTATCTTGAAACGCAGTTTGGATGCGTACAATGGTGTCAGCTAGGCCTGTTGTTGTGGAGCTCCCTCTAGGACCAAAATGCATATTGACAGGCGCATTAGTGAAGATTGCATGTTGAAGATATGGGAGCATGATTTTTTCAATAATTTTAGTAATTATTGACGAAACAGCAATTGGTCGATTGCCGGGATGGTTATTTCTGCAAGCTTTTTTAGGAATCAGCGTAATCCTGAAAGTTTTCCACTGTCTTGGAAGGAATGGCTGGCAGATGTACCTGGAAATTATATGCACTAACGAATCAATAATGTACAGTAATACCCCGAAGTTACGCGATAGGTGGGTCCGACGAAAATCGCGTAAGTCGAATTCGCGTAAGTCGGGGTACAACTTTGCATATAAATACATATAAATTTTGCTTAATTGGGACCAAGGACTAACAAAAACACTAGTTTAGAAGAAAAATATTAATAAAATTGCAGTTCTTTATACATATTAATACAAAATATGTATTAAAAAAACAAATGACTTACGTTAAAAAGTTATTTCGATGTCGATGGCTTCATAAAATCTAACAAATTCGTCTGACGACACAGCGCGTTCTTTTTTTCACGCAGAATTTCTTCGTAGCAAGCTAATAATTTTTTTTTTATTCCTTGCTTTGTAGCTATAACGCGTTCTTCGTTCCATGTGCTTTTCGCCGTTGCTTCATTTAGGCCTGTAGCACGTGCAATATCACATAGTCTTTCATTTCGCTCAAAGCGTTTCACAATTTCATATTTTTTCTCTATCGACAGAGGCGGACTGGCCATAAGCCTTACCGGGGAAACCCCGGTGGGCCAGTGTGATTTTGGCCATAAACCATAGTATGAGGCCACTATAAATTTTCCTGGGTAAGAATTTTTGACCCAGTCCGCCTCTGTTTATCGATAATTGCTTTTCTTTTTCTCTCTGAATCTGCAGTGTCTTCACCAGGACGCTTCCTTTTCACACCTTTTAATTAAGTATTTTACTCATTTTTAGGGAATAAAGCACAATTACAAAACGAGGAGGCACGCTTGATACGCATAAACAAAGCTGTGCACATGTAGCAACTGAATAAACAACACCATAAAGGCAGAGATACACTATTAACACCTCACATTTCTAGGGGTTACTACCATAAAACAATAAAAATCCAGTTGCGTTTCTGCTAGTGAAATCTGTTATAAACTGGTAGTAAACTCGATCTAATTGCATTTGCGATTATACCGATAGCTGGAATTGTGTTGGTTTTTACGTTATTATGGTGAAATGTGTTTCCCCTTCACTGATATAAAAAACATAAAAGCAGCAAAGTTGAATTTTGTTCATCTTTCGCTCTCAATCTCCGCCGTCGCACCGTATATCGATAACATATGAAAAACGACCTTGAAGATAGTGGGCGGCAGCGTTGCCAAACGAAAAAATCAAGAACCGCGTAACTCCGAGTTCGCGTAAGTCGGGGTAGCGTAAGTCGGGGTATTACTGTATACGCTGGACAATCTAATAATAAAACCAGGGATGCCGTCAGGACCTTCACTACTATCAGGGCGTATTTGGTGAACTGCATGCTGAACTGTATTCAAGAGTCATGTTACAGGAAATTAAAGGCACAATTCTAATTAAGAGGGCATTGTATCCTTTGGTTATGAAAATTAGAATTTAATCTCCACTGAATACAAAGAAAGAACTCATAATCAACACTAATATTCATGGGTATAATTCGAAACTGTTTTTTTAGAGTTGGCTATAGCACAGTTGTAAGAAGTTAGTAATATTAATGTTTTTAATTAACACAATAATAAAATTGTATCAATGCATTTAAGCTATATCATAAAAGTTGGGCAAAAGAACAGAAAACAAGAAACACAATGTACTTACAGCTGCTGTTCCAACTTTCTTCCAAAAAACTACAATAACAACCGAGCTAAGATTAGTTTACAAGAGCTGGATTCCTCTGGTGTTTCACGAAACCACATGAGACCTTTGGATTACAGAAACAGTTTTAGGTTAAGTTCTCTTAGTTCTAGGGTAAGCCTACCTTAGTTCTAGAGGTTAAGTGGATGAATCAGAGCAATTACCTTGGGGAATGAGCAATCAACAATCTAATGTAAATGCTTTATCATAATGATAAGGGTATCTAAAGACCAGGCTTTAAAGGCCGAACTGGAATACATCTGACTTTCATGTAGCAGTAATGGATACCTAAAAACATTTCATTGACAGAAAAATTAAAAATGCAAAAGAGCTTCCCCTTCCCATTCAGGGAAACACAAATGATGCCTTCTTATTCATTTCCTATGTCTGTGACATCAGTGAGAACAGAGCATCACAAAATTCCAAGTAACACTGGTATAGTGGTTCCTGAACCATCAAATCCATGATAAGATCCCCCACTGATTTCCTTTTACAAGACTCTGCATACCAAATACATTATGGGGATATAGAAGCAACTATTCATTATAGTGTGGGAATACAAAAACAGTATAGAGAAAGGGCAACACAAATAGTTTTACTCTCAGAATGAGAGCCATAGGTGGAATTTTCAAGCAATTTCCATTCTCACAAAAGCTAAGTTCACTAACAACAGACTTTACAAAGCAGTCTAATTAATACAATCCTCAACACATAACAGAAATTGTGATGATGGTATCAACAGTACAGTGAGTTTAAAACAAAAGTGTTTTATGGCCAAGATGTGTCTTTAAATTTATTTAACTAAATTAGCATAGTTAATTAATATATCAGATCAAGTTTTACATTCTGGACATAAGATATGTGAATAGCTCATCAATAAAGGCTATATAATAAGGGAGCAAGAGTAGTAGAGATTTTCAGCATGAATAGAGGATAAATATAAACAGTCTACTAATATATGTCTGATACTGAGCTGGCTTTGACAAGAAGTGCAAGGCAGAAGGATTTTCAGCAGAGAGTAGATAAGAGTGTGTAAGGAAGATGTTCCTAATTCAAAACTAAGGAAGGATAACCTCTTCCTTCCTGTTTGAACATCAACTCAAATTCCATTTGTGAAGAAAGCAAAAGAACAGAAAATCATAGTAAAATTCAGCAAAGTTTTCTGCATGATTGAACTCACCATATTTTTTTGCCACACTGTAATGTGAGCAAAAAACTTTAAACTTTTATCATGGAAAATATCCCAGAGATCTGTATATGATGTTATTTTTATATCCGTTTTAATGTTTCAGTTGGACTTTTTGTTGCTCTATCAGCAGATTTGTTACTTGCTATTTCCAGCAAGAAATTACAACCTAGATCTATTTTTCCAGGAGGTTTCTTATCATTATCCCAGTTGGTCTGCTTTCATTTCGTTTTCGAACCAGTTTTACAGTGCACAGAGGATCAAAGAGTATATTCAAAATTGGAGGATAGGGTATATTTCATACTTTTACTGCACATTGGTGTAGTAAGAATTTTTGTCTTGTATACAATGAAGGTACCACGTAAAGGGCTTCTGTGGCCATCTGAAGAGCACTAGAATGAATGGGCTCTACTATATATAGAAATAATGTGTATATATAGTCTTAATATAGACTGCTTTGCTGAATCATATACTGGGGCTCCATAATATATTTGATATCTTATGAATGCTTTGCATATGTGGAGTAACATACTTCTGTCTAAACCACAATTCATGGCAGAGAACACTAGAAAGAGAGAGAGTTTGAAGAGCCAGGTTGTGCATGGTATGTTCATTAAAACCCAACTTTATATCTAAATCTCAAGAAAGAAAAGGAAAGCATTAATGGAATTGGAGTTATTTATTAAAATAACGGATGGTTCTAGATAAACACTGCAGAATTTATAGAAGTGGATTACAGATGATTCGACTCAACTATTTTATCCATTCAGTTTTGTGTGCCATTCTATCTTGTTTATTGTTATTTGTAAATGTTGTTCAATGTTCATACTTGTGACTAATAGGATATTGAGAGATCATCTGCATATATATATATATATATGTTGTTATTTGGTTTTTAGGAGCATTAGCAACTAAGGCCATATTGATCCAGGGATATGCGGTGGTCATTCCCTGACCTTTCCGCATCCTCCGCATTTGGTGGCTCACGGGCTCGAACTCCGGTCTAATCAAGAAGTATGTGCTACGCACTGCTGCTCCTGCCCACCTGGCTATATATATATCAATTGATGGAGGGATGATTTTATGCAATTCATTCACTCTAAGAGCTAAGAGAGAGAATCACACTTAGAACTAAGGCCTGAAGGCACACTCCTTTCTTTTGAATGTGTAGTCGACAAAACTTCTTTATATTATATCTGGAATGTTCTCTGTTAGAGGAATTTTTTAATGAGTCTTGGAAAGATTACCCCAAGGCCTACTACAAATGTTTTCTTAATTTCTTTTCTTAATTTTCTTAATCTTAATTTCAGAGCACACATGCTATAGTAAAAATTACCTAATAAATCTTGGAATACAACTTCAAAAACTGCAGCCACAGACTTCACCCTGAAGACTCTGCATAAACATGTTTTCTTAGTGCCTGGGTAAAATTTATCCCATGCATATGTTAACAATAATTTTTAAGTAATTAAAGTAAGAAAAACTGAAATCTTAAGAACTTGATATCATACCTGAAAATGATTTAAAAAGAGCATTCTGTTTCTTTTTTGTGGATATTGTACATTTAAGTTTGAATACTGTAATTGTTTTAATTTTTTTTTTTTTTTTTTTGTTGTAATGTAATGCCCACTGCATGTATTTAAGTTTAGTATTTATCTATATTGAAAAAAAAAAAAAAAAAAAAAATCATTACACATTATTTGTTGCTTATTTCTGTGTTAATACCTATTCCTTCCTTCTTCATATACATATTTTGTGATTAACAGCTTCCTAGTTTAATGGTAAATACATTTACATGATGGGTAATTTTAACTCCATGCAGCACAAAATTTTATAGTTCACCTGTGTGCTAAAGAATTTCTAACAGCTTCAGCTATAGAAAGAAGATCTAAGGCAGTGTTGATTATTTCCAAATTCAAATTTGTAAGGTAGAAGTACATTCCATTTTTCCAATAACTAGACTAATCTTTTGGGCACTATCTGTTCAAAACCTTTGCCTAAGACAACTAATTAAAGAAATGGGATGGTAATTCTGGGAATTACACTACATTTTTTTTGGAATGTCAGTACAAATGATGTCAATTTTATGGGGTGAGAAATAACTGATTAAACAGGTTTTGTAAGCTATCTATGGCATTTGAGCAGAGATGTCGGATCATGCTATAATACATGCAGTCATATCTGTCTGCACCACTTCTGGGTGTATTATCAAGAGATGATCGATTTTTCTTTTAAAAAACATTTATTATATGAGTAAGATATAGTTGTTTAAATATTTTTTTCCATATATATGTTTGCATCATTGAAATTCCAGAGCACAGGAAGCAAATGCAGACAGCTGAGCAAAGGAATCTGCAAGGACTTCATCTATCTAATTATTAGAGCCCCTCCAGTAGAGGAGAGAGAGAGAGAGAGAGAGAGAGAGAGAGAGAGAGAGAGAGAGAGAGAGAGAGAGAGAGAGAGTGTGCTGGAGACTGACTGATGGGATATTTACTGTTTAATGTCCTTATCTTTATGTATACTATTTGCATATCCATAGTTCGTGAATTTGAGGACAAAAAGGTAACCCAGGATTCTTTCTGGACTTTCTGTCAACAGTTTCTGGCTAAAGCTTTTGCTTTCTTATAGGCAACAAGGATATCACAGTAGGTACTACTGAAATTTATTCCAAGCATGATTTTGTTTTCATTTCACCGATGCACATGCTTTGGTGTACCATGAATAGAAATGTTTCCAAATTTTGCAAATGGACTGTGGGTGATTTGACTAAACTAATGGATTGTGGTTGATTAAGATAATTTGACTCAACTATTTTATCCATTCAGTTTTGTACGCCAGTCTATCTTGTTTGTTGTTATTTTTAGATGTTGTTCAATGTTGATTATATTTATACTTGTGACTAATAGGATATTGAGAAGTCATCTGCATGCACACGCACACATGCGCGCGCGCGCGCGTGCACATGCACACCGATCAATGAACGGATGAAGTCTGTAAACATTTCAGGAATAGGACATGATCTAGCCAAGAAGGATGTCTTTGTGTGTGTGTGCTAGATCATAGAGTGGGTGCAAACTCAGCATTCTGATGGGCATCTATGAGAGTTTGTAGTGTAGGGTAAATGCCTGCAAGGAAATTAATATGAGGGCCCATAAAGCTCTCAGCCACCCACATAGCTCTCCAAGACAATGCACTGGTCCCAGAGGAACTAGTTAATGGTGACTATTGTCAGGGAGATGGGGAATATATTATGCAAAAAGGATGAGTGGTCGTGTTCCACTCATCCTTATTATGCAAAAAGGATGAGTGGAACACGACCAGGGTATGTCTGCCAGGGTATTGTTGTACACGTTGGCACTAATGACCTTAAGAGTAAGAGATTTGTAGATTTAATTAGAAAGTACAGGTCAGTGTTGAAAAAAAGTTGCAAGCTACGGTTTAATTTGAAAGTGTCTGCAATTCTGTCCATACATGACAGAAGGGAGTATATGACGAAAGCCTTGTCAATCGATTTGGCCCTAGAGAGATTGTGCAAGGCTCATGGAGTAGAATTTTTTTCAGTGTGGTCTCCAGTTAACAAGCACAGACCACACTGTGGTCTGTGCTTGACACAGACATCAAAGATTAAACGTGACTGCAGGCATAGGCATAAGTGATTCTCGCACTGCTTCTATTAGAATTAGCAGCAGCCTTGAAACTAAGGTGCTGAAGATTTCCAAGACTGATGCGAGTCATAGGGGAACAAGCAAATACATGGGCTGTGTTAGGGTAACTAAGAGTAGAAACAGGTGCATGTATACTTGCATGTTCGCCAATGCTAGGAGTATAGTTAATAAGTTTGAAGTTGCTGGTTAAGACATCAAAGGTGGATACTGTTGGGATATCAGAGATGTGGTGTCACACAGATAGAAGCAGTACAGAATTGGAATTTTGGAATACAATGTGTACACAAAGGATAGAAAGGACAGGAAGGAAGGAGGGATTATGCTGTTATTTAAGAAACAAAATCTAAGAAAGTGTATCGAATTGACATTAGTGGACAATGCAATGTTCAGTCAGAGTGGTTTGACTTAAGCACTTCGAAAGGGAAAATGAGTGAGTGTGCGTGTGTGTGTGTTATAGGCCTAATGAATCTGATAAGTACAATGAGCAATTGAACAGAGAAATAGAGTGAGCCAGTAAATCAGTGTCTTATAATGGGAGATTTTAACTTTCCAGATATTGACTGGCACTTGTGGTTGGTCACTTGCACACTAGCAAGACTTTTGTGGGTTTATTGGATGACTGTTTTCTACAGCAACATGTTCAAGAGGCAACCAGAGGGAGTAATACTCTTGATTTGATTATCGGCAGTGATTATTTATCATTAAGAATTTGCAGGTAAGGGAACCACTGGGTGACAATTATCACAGTGGGATTTACTTAAAGATGTAACTACCATCAAGGGTAAAGGGAAGGGCTTTTGCTTTCGTAAAGGTGACGTGGTGGTCTCAGACAGTTTTTAAATTCTATACAGTGGGACCAACTGATGATATTACTGGCAGCAAATTCTAAATGGGAAGCATTCAAGGAAGTAACCTTGGAGGCTACTAGGCTTTTCATACCAACTAAGAAATACTGTTCAAGATTTAGGCCTAAATGGATGTCAGATGAACTAATGAGGCTCATGGCGGAGAAGAATAATGATGGGCTGCATATAAATTAGCAGGTGACACAGCAGCCTACAGCAGATATAAGCTAGTCTGTTATCGTCACAAAGGAGGTTAGACAAGCGAAGGCTGATTATGAGAAATCCTTAGCAAAGGATGGAAAGAAAAACAGCAAAGAGTTCTTTACTTATGTAAACTCTAGAAGGAAAGGGATGAATCCGATTGATCCACTTAATATAGATGGTTTGACTATTGATGATCATGCTCAGGTAGCTAATAAACTGAATGAGTATTTTGCATCTACATTCACACTAGGAGTTATTCAAGGAGGGGAATGCCGGAAGCTTATCAAACTCTAACAGGGAACTAAGTGATTTTGTAATAACTGAGAGCAAAGTGGAGGAGATATTGTTGAACTTAAATATAAGGAAGGCACCTGGGGTGGATGGGATCTATCCAGTTATATTAAAAGGAGACAGCAAAGGAAGTCCCCATGGACTGGAGATATGCAAATGTATCCCAAATTCACAAAGAGCATTCAAAATGCGACATAAGTAACTACAGATCTGTTAGTTTAACTTGTGTTTCAGGGAAAATAATGGATTTCCTGGTTAAAGACTGCAGTAGCAGTTAAGACACAGCATGGGTTTGTTAAAAGGAAGTCTTGTCTGACTAATTTGATTGGATACTATGATGTGGTCACAGAGGAACTGGATGCAAAAATAATTTTGATATATTATACAGGGTGTCTCAAAAATACACAGCATAACTTCAGGAATGAGTTCCTCATATGTAGACAATAAAAATATTTTATATCAATATAGTTCCGGAAATGCTTGGTTCCTGAGTTTTGAAGGTCGATCTATGACACTTAACTATTCACATCACCTTACAGTAATTATTCAAAATGTCCACCTCAGCCCATACATGCTGATTGTGAAAGTTTTGGATTCCGTCTCGAGTGAACTGTGCTTCATCTGTGAATATTACTAAGGCAGGAAAGTGAGGAGTTGTACCACACTGCTGCAAGAACCACTGGCAGAACATTACTCACGCAGGGTAATCTAATGGTGACACGGCCTGTACCAGTTGCAGATGGTAAGGATTCAGTTGGTGTTCTCGAAACACTCTCCAAATAGTCGAACATTGAACAGCCAGTTGCATTGCTATTCTGCATGTTCTGATTCCAGGAGTGGAATGCACAACATCCAAAATGTCCTCCTCTACTTCAGGAGTCGTAGACCTTTGTCCTCCTCTGTCGGCAGCACAAGATGTAAAGGTCCCATGTTCACAAAGGGGGTGATGGATACCTTCAAACGTTTTCCTGTCTTGACATCTTCGTTCTGGGAACCATTCATGGTAAAAATGATGAGCCTCCAGAGCATTGCCACATGCCAAACCGTACATAAAAGTGCATGTCCGCTTGCTCCTGATTTGAGTATATGGACGGAATGGAAAACCACCAGATTCTGTCAGTACCTTGTGATGAAGGAAATCACCTGCGGGAGATAAGACATTCCGGTTAATAACTTGGGAACCAAGCATTTCTGGAACTATGTTGATATAAAATATTTTTATTGTCTACATATGAGGAACTCATTCCTGAAGTTATGCCGTGTATTTTTGAGACACCCTGTATACTCGGATTTCAGGAAAGCTTTTGATATTGTTGTACATGGAAGACTGATGTACAAATTGGAGCGGTTTGGCTTTAAGAGCAGGTTGCTACAATGGATTAACGAATGGTTGAGTGGGAGACGACAACAGAGAGTGGTAATCAGTGGACACTGCTCTTTGTGGACTAACGTCATTAGTGGGGTTCCACAGGGTTTGGGGCTAGGCCCATTGTTGTTTTGTGTATTCATCAATGATATTGACGAGGGTATATCTGGCTTAAGGTCCAAGTTTGCAGATGATACAAAGGTTGGCAGTGTTGTTAATGGCAGTAAAGACAGTATGCTACTGCAACTGTATCTAGATAAGTTGGGCAAATGGGCTGAGAAGTAGCAACTGAAGTTTAAGATTGACAAATGCAAAGTCCTGCATATGGGTAGCAGTAACCCAAGAGAAAGGTACCAACTGTGTGATACTACACTCAGGGAAGTGGAGAGTGAAAAAGACCTGGGGGTAATTGTGCAGTCAGATATGAAGTTCGCTGAGCAGTGCAGATGGGCTGCCAGAGCAGGTCATGGAGTATTATGAATGATATATAGGAATTTTGCTAGCAGGTACATGGAGCGATTATTCTGTTGTACATGGCAATGGTCAGGCCATACCTTGAATACTGGGTACAGTTCTGGAGGTCCTCATTTTAGGAAGGATGTAGAGTTGCTAAAACAAAAAAAGAAGGGCAAGATTGGCAAGAGGAACAAAGGGGTGCTCTTAGCAAGATATGCTTAAGTTTTGCAAATTACAGTGTCTGGAGACTGGGCACCTGCAAGGTGATTTGATCGAGGTATATAAGACCTTGAACGGATTGAGCAAGCTCAGTGCTGATGGGATTCTTCCTCTTGCTTAGATTAAGAACCTGAGGGAAATTAGATTTAAACTGAGGAAAGACAGTTGTAGAGAACAGATGTGTGGAAATTTGCCTTTAGCCAGTGGGTAGTTGATTGGTGGAACAGACTTCCACTCTTGTTGTGGAAGCTAATTGCTTAAATAAATTAAAGGCTGAGCTGGACAAGCATTTGGAGTGAAATGGGAGGGGTTTTTTTTTTGGCTGATGCTGCATAAGCTTGCTATCTTGCATCATATGCTTCTGCAAATGTTAATGAGAATAGTTATCTCTGTTTGTGTTTTCAGAAATTGTTTCTTCTTAACCATTGATGCATACATACAGAAGGTATTAGTTGCTATTAACTTTTCCAGGCCTACTGTGTATAATATTTTTATTATTATTATTATTATTATTAATAGCCATATGGTGCAAGGAAGCCTGAGGCTTATGCTGCACCAGGAAAAAAAAAAAAAAAAAAGAGTTCCTGAGAGAGAGAGAGAGAGAGAGAGAGAGAAGTAGAAGGGAATCACCAAGAGAGAGAAGAATGATGATATCCAGCTCAGGACCCTGGGTGTGCCAAGCCCATACTCACCAGATGTGAGCCCCCGGGGTCACCATGTCTTCTACTTTGTATTTATTTCTCATTTTTTTTCTCTACCACCTGCATTTTGCAGTTCAGAATACATAGAATGTTTCCTTTGCAGTTGGAGAAGCAAAATATCTCAGCCTGGTCATCTCTTTTTGAGGCACATTGTGTGCATGTAGAATGACCTCAGCAATTGCTTTTAGAGTGACCCAAATGCAGACATTTGAAACAACTGAATGAATTTTGCAGTTTAAATAACCAGCTTATATAGGTTTTAGAGGAATTAAAGGCTAGAATTACAGAGCATGTAAGAGAAAGAACATTTATTTCTATGTTTGGTCCTTGAGGTTGTCACAGACATTCTCTCAGATATGCCAGACAAGCTGTACTTGCTACCTGGGAGTCTAAAACGCTGATGGAACTGATATTCGGGTGACACTCAAGTCAAGTGGACCCAATTTCGGCAAAGTCCGGACGGTCTGTGACAGCCAAATCCTCTGCTTGCACCTTCACGATGGTGGGACTGTTAGTAATCCTGGGTATAACCTCCATGCACAAGTACATGGTGGGTGACCACCCAGGTGTGAACCAACATAAGCAGGGGTCGAGGTGTGGTGCCCACACCACATGGAGTAACGACGCCCCTCTATGTTACCAGGCAGTACCAAATGGAAGATGACTCTCATCAACCGGTGAAATACAACCACTTTGCTTATTGGAGGCCTGAAGTGGTGGAACCCATGTTTAGTCTCTAGAGCTAAGTTCCGGCCAACCCTTCCCTATCTCTTCCATCATGCAGTATGATTGATGACTTTTGAGGTTATGATGAATGTCGTGGTGAGATCCAATATTCCTTACATTTCGAGGGTACAGCTCTAAAACGGTGTTCGCAGGCCGGCCGCTAGTTAGTACACCGGACCGAACCTATTGGTAACTTTCTAGGAGGCTTCCGGATCACCTAGTGTATAATCTTGCTACCTCTACTCTGCCAGATAGTGACTGGAGGGAGTCCGAGTAGTGTGTATGCGGGGAGCATTGTCGAGGCCACGTTATGTCAAGGATCTGGGTATATTCTTACCAAATGTATGCCCTATCCAAAAATTTCATTACTTCATACAGCATGTCCCACCCTCTTTTTCTTACTATTGAATACACCACGAATTGTCAAACTAATAGAGCAAGCTTATCTGCGAAAAGATCTAAACCTCCCAAGGACTTCCTAATTCATTTCACAAATATACGTGGTCTCAATTCTAATCTCAACGATGTCCATTTCCACTTGCAGTCTTCCAAACCCCATTTACTTTTTCTGACAGAATCTCAGTTATCGGTTGATTCAACTACTGCTCATCTCAGATGTCCAAATTATTCGCTGTATGATTCCTTTCGCCTCAAAGGTGGTACTTGTGCATATGTCTGTTCTGATATTCCCTGTCAGAGACTTGGCAATTTGGAATCTCCTCTCTTTGATCTTCTCTGGCTTAAAATCTCTCTACCTCATTGTGTCAAATTCATCTGTTGTCTCTACCGTTCTTCCAACTCCACTAATCACTTGGAGCTCTTTGACTTCCTCTATTTGCAACTTGACTTTCTCCAGTCCAACTTTCCTAACAGTGAGGTAATTTTCCTTGGTGATTTTAATGTTCACAACTCCAGCTGGCTTCCGTTTTCTAGTCACACCGACCCAGCAGGTCGAGATGCTGAGGCTTTTGCAATTACTAATGACCTAGCACAGATTTTTCATTTACCTACAAGAATACTGGACAATCCTAATCATACAGCCAATACGCTTGATCTTTTTCTCACAAACAACCCTTCTAAGTACACGGTCAAAGTGAGAAGTCCTTTAGGTACTTCAGATTACAACTTGGTAATTGTCTCTTCTCCAATGGAACCTTTATCTCGTGGCTATTCCCAACCTCGTGCTGTTTGGAATTACAAGAATGCAAAATGGGATGACCTGCGAGACTTCTTTTCTTCTTTTCCTTGGTCGGATTACTGTTTCAAAACTTCTGATGTAATGTTTGCTCAGGTCGTATCAGTGAAATTATTCTTGCAGGAATGGAATCCTTTATCCCACACTCCACTTTAAAATCTCGTCCTTTATCTAAACCTTGGTTTTCCATTAAATGTGCTAAGGCTATTCAAGAGAAGAATGTTGCATATCGTAATTGGCTTGTTTCAAATTCTTCAGTTTCATTTTCTGCCTACACCAAAGCTCGCAACAATTGTAAAGCAGTTATTAATCAGTCCAAACTAGAGTTTGAACAGGCTAAGAGTAGAAAACTTGCTTCTTGCCCTAATGGTAGCCGAGCATTCTGGTCTCTTGCCAAAGCTATTGGCCGCAACTTTTGCCCATCTCTGCTCCTACCTCTGTCCAAACAAGATGGTTCTGTTGTCACTTCAGCCAAGGATAAAGCTGACCTGCTAGCATCCCATTTTTCTTCCAGCTCATGTATTAATGATCTTGGTAAAACACCTCCCACCATTCCTAACATGCTCCATTCAATGCCTCCTGTGGTCTTCCGTCAAAAGGATATCAGAAGGATTTTGATGAATCTTGATGCTAAGAAAGCTCCAGGTCTTGATGGTATTTCTCCACTTGTTCTCAAAACCTGTGCTCCTGAACTTACTCTTATTCTTTGCCGCTTTTTTTCACTTTCTTATTCCAAAGGTGTTTTTCCTTCTGCTTGGAAATTTGGTCATATCCAGCCAGTTCCTAAAAAGGGTGACAAATCCCTCCCATCCAATTATCGTCCCATTGCAATTACTTCTACTCTTTCTAAAGTAATGGAAAAATCAATTAACCGCCAACTCTTAAACTACCTAGAAACCTTCCATCTGATCAACGATCGCCAGTATGGATTCCGTCAGTGTCGATCCACTGGTGATATTCTGGCTTATGTTACCCATTTATGGACTAATTCAATGGAAAGGTTCGGTGAAACACAAGTAGTTGCTCTTGACACCTCAAAGGCTTTTGATCGTGTTTGGCATAAAGGTCTTCTAAACAAGCTTCCATCTTATGGTTTGCCAACTGTTTTTAGTAATTGGTTATCCAGTTTTCTCTCTGATCGCTCACTGAGGGTAATGGTAGATGGCTCTCTGTCTTCTAACTTCTCCACTAATGCCGGTGTCCCCCAAGGTTCAGTTCTTTCCCCCACTCTTCCTCTTGTATATCAATGACCTTCCATTGACTGGAAATCCTATCTATAGTTTTGCCGATGATAGCACATTGCATTCAACTTTCCATTTTGAGAAACCTTGTCCTGCTCAATCAGCTTCAACTTCTCGAAAATCTGCAGCCAATTCCTTAAATGCCAATCTTCAGGTTATTCTCCAGTGGGGCAAAGACAACTTAGTTGATTTCAACCCTTCTAAAACTCAGTCTTGTCTTATATCTCACAAAAAGGATTCTTCTGCTCCTATGCTTATCTTTAGTGACACTCCAATTTCTAGGCAAAATGATATATCTCTTTTGGGGATTACCCTGACTTCTAATCTCTCTTGGCACAAGCACATTACAAATATTGCTTCCTCTGCATCTAAAAAACTTGGTTTTCTCTTTCACTCTCGGCGTTACTTTTCTTCCAACCAGCTGCTCACTCTGTATAAATCGCAAATCCGCCCTCGCATGGAATATTGTTCCCACATCTGGGGTGGTGCCCCCAAAACCTCTCTCAGGCTTCTTGATTCCATTCAGAAGAGGGCAGTTAGGTTAATTAATGATTCATCTCTAACAGAGTCTCTCCACTCGCTTTCTCATAGACGCACTGTTTCTGCTGCATGTCTCTTCAACAGATACTTCCATGGGCACTGTTCTTCTGAATTGGCTTCTATAATTCCCGCTCTCTTTTTCAAAACAGTCCGAACACGTGCCGCCACCAGCCAACATCTATTTTCTGTCCAACTTCAAACCCACAGAGCCAATTTTTCATCTTCCTCATTTATTCATTCAACTGCCATTTTCTGGAACAACCTTCCTTCATACGTATTTCCTGAAAATTACAATCTACAGAAGTTCAAGTCCAATGTCAACGAATATCTTCTTTCATCTTCTCAACCTCCAACCCAAGCACAGTATTAAGTACTATAGGTTCTAATACCTCTCGTGTTTGGGGTTCACATAAAAAAAAAAAAAAAAAAAAAAAAAAATGTCATAGCTGGTTAACTGCTTAATTCCTGTACCATTTCATCTTCAATAAGAGTAAGCAAATCGTATTCTGATATTACTCATTTTGATGAGTTCAGAGAGCTGTTGGGAAGACAAACCGGTAATCCTGCAGACTTTAGTAATTTCTCTGATTGTTGCCTTTGCATTGTCTCTATTAAAGGATCTCTAGACTGTAAGCACTTTACAGTTTTTGGAAAACAAGTTAAGGCCGAGAGGTTTTTTTTTTTTTTTTTTTTGTGTGTGTGTGTTGTGAAAAAGAACTTCCCCACCGCTTGATCTACTGTGTAATGACTCACTATAACTCTGAACTAACTTTCAGTTTTGCAGTGAGATGGATGTGACCAAAGAATTAGCAACTAAACAATGAAAAAATAAAGAAGGGTAACTTTCTTTTGTTCTCTTCAAGTAAGTGTTGAAAATATAGCTGCTACAAAATAAGGCAATTTAATAAGAGCTTAAAAAATATATATATAAACTATGTAATCTAATCACTCTGGAAAACCACAACTGACACAAACAGATTTTTTTCACACAAAATGCATGGTACCAGGGGCCAGACACTGGATATACACTGGTGCCAACCACATTAATATTTTCAAAAACAGTTCTAAGCAAGGGAAGCATATATAAATTAGTCATTTCTCATGAACAGGACCAGCTTCAAGCAACTTACACAGATCCCAAAGTTCAGCAAACTAAAAAACCATTCTTCCCTAAAGGACTAACTTAAATTGAGTGGTTTACATTTTTTCCTTTCTTTTAAATTCCTCTCCAAAACTAAATAATTAATACAGGCATCTAGTAGATCGACTCCCCACGCTCACTCAAATGATTGGTATTTAACTCAGATAATTCAAATGAGTTAACCTCTTTAATCTAGAACTAAGATATCTTATCTTAAATCTAATTCTGAAACTGTTGATTGGTTCCTTTCCCCAAATAACTGCCATGACTCCCATTTAACCTCTAGACTTAAGGCAGCTTTAGCCTAGAATTAAGAGAAGCACCTAAAACTGTTTCTGTTATGCCAAAAGTTTCACAAGATAACAGAGAAACTTAGCTCTTGTAAACTTATCTTAGCTCAGTCATTACAACAGTTTTGTGGAAGTTAGTTGGAACAGCAGTATAGTAAGTAGGTTATGCATTCTATTTTTGCTTTCCTATTCATTAGTCCAACTTGGATGGTACAGTTATCTTTTTTTAAAACAGTTCTATTAATTCATTTTGTTAATGTCAATTTTACAAAATTTCATCCATATAAAGTTTAATTACTTTTAATTTCTACAGTCTATACCAACTTCTTACAATTTTACTTCCAATCTAAGGGCTATAGAGTGGAAGTACAACTAGACGAGCACCTAAAGCGTTGGCGTCAGCTGGCGTTTTAAGCGCCTCCAAAACAGCTAACTGCATGCAGCGTTTCTAATGTTTCACTGATTTCCACCAGCGACTCACCCTTTCTATGCTCAGTTGCAAGATGGATGTTATTCAAATTGGATGTATTACGCATTTATGTAAACAGTTAATTGCAAGTAGAAAGAGAAAATGACGATGGTAGATTCATTCAGCAAATTAAAATTGAAAAATAGGGCAGTTTTATATTATGTACACAGGAAGTTCCCCGATAAGTTTTTTTATTATTATTTTTTTTTATTTTACAGAATGCTGATATATAATTCAGAAGAACTTTAATCTTAATTAGTGGAGAAAAATTAAATATTAATTTTTTTCAGTAATTAACAAAAAATTAATTAGTGGAAAAAAAAAAAAGTACATCTGAACATATCAACACCCTTTTCAAGTGGAGGTATGACAGAGGGATTAAATTAATGTTGACTACCTTTACTTGAGCACCTTTCAATTTACCATTATTCTACTTGCTACTTCGCTTCGTTTATTGTTCAGATGTTTTTAATTTTGATCTCCTCCCACACCCTACTATATCGATGTTTACATCTATGCTTTATATGCTGTATCGACAGGCTAACTTCCACTAATGGAAACATTTCTGAAATGTTTTCTTTGTAAAATTACTCTACTTCTACCCACTATTCTTATTCATTATTTCAGTTACATAAAGAGTAACTTCCTGTTTGATTTTACTGCACAGTACTTCTCAGTAACCTGTTAATACTGGCTTCCCTTTGCATTATTCACAGATGGAACCACTTGAATACTTGACAACTACTTACAGAACCACTTGAACACTTGACAACTATTTACAGAATCATTTGACACTATTTACAGATGGAATATTGACAAGTACTTTCCATCCTTTTGAATCAGAACACATTCTCCAATATCCACACTGTAATGGATTACTTTCCATGCAAAAAAGGATTAGTGTTGTTTGATTTTAGGAATGCCCATGCAAAGACAACTTCCACATGCCTTTTCCCCTCTGCTTCCCTGAACAGTCTGAAGTTTATAACGCAACTATCAATAGAAATATTTTCTTGAAATTTTGTTAGAAGATCAAATATACATCCAGAAAACGTGTTGTACCGTACTGTTCCCTAAAAGCAAACTACTTTTATCAAATGCGCTCTTTCGGTGTTATCAATTTTACACCACTTTTTCCCGTTTCCAGTGTGGCTTCCAATAGATGCATTTCCTTGATTTTGTGTTAATAGATGCAATACATGTTGCAGAAAGGAAGTACAATGTTTTTTGTTTTTCAAAAACAGTTCGTTGCAATTCTTTCGGTGATGTTTCTTATGCCAAGAAACAGCAGCGTGAATTTTTTTTCCTCCCTGTCTCATGCTCATAATGAAGCTGCACGGTGCGGCGGCTTCCTTTCATTGCTTTCACTATACTTTTCAAAATAAAAAAGTGTGTGTGAGAGAGAGAGACTATAAAATTATATCAGATACAGAAAGACTCCAAAGTTATGTTTGAAACAAAAAGTTCCAAATTCGTTTTGGAAGAAGACAGAGACCGCACGTGATTCTTTTTTTGTTAACGCCGATATCAGTTGTACTATTGCAGTGGATATCTTCAGCAGTTTTCCCGATTTCTGTTTTGATCTTATTTTATAATAATAAAGTTCTTCATTAATTTAAATTATATACATTTGTGATTTGGTACACAGATAACCAGAGGAATCTAACAATAAAAGTGTCTATACAAAGTGAACTAACTGTTATTTCGTTAACTAATGAAACAGTACTAATAGTTTGGAAACATTTCTTTACCAATTTCAATCCGACACTTTGCCTTTATTTATTTGTTCGCATAATCCTTTAATGCTGTGTTGTATAAGGCAGGCCTACTTTCCACCTCACAAATACTATATGATCTAAAATTTCGCTGTGTCAAATATCGTCTTCTCCAAATAACAACAAACTAATGAACGATGAAGGCCAACCACCCCACGAACTGGGAGAATTACTTCTTAGGCAATACAAATGCCCAGTGGCTGGCACTTTCAATGCCACTACAGCATCAGCAGGCATTGAATGCCAGCTAATATTGCCCAATGCGGCATTGAAAGCTTCCATCTAGTGTGCGTGCCTTTTCCCCTCTGCTTCCCGAAAAACTGGGCATTGAAAGGTGTTGCCAAAGCCAAGCTTTAAGTGCTCGTTTAGTATAGCCCTAAGGAAGCAATTCAGAATGTTAACCGTGAGATGTCAGTGTACATTATAATCTATTTCTTTCTTTCTGTATTCAGAAAAGCATACGTGTTGATTTTCACTCACAGTATACATTGTAATTATTTAACTGGAGTTATATAATTAACTGTTAAACAGAATTTCAATAACTCACCAAAGGCATGCAAGATAGCATCGGGTAGGTACCGATAAAACAGCAAACATCATCCTTTAAGATAAATATATGCAGTGTGCTAGAGGAACAATGCAATTAACACAACTAACAGCAGAGTACAGTTTCTGATACTGAAACAATAATGTGTTGCTTTTAACTGGATATGTCATGCTGTTATAAAATTTACTTAGAGTCTCTATTACTGTCACTAGCAACAAATGAATATGATCCATATTATAATTTTTGCACTAACCACATCTTCTTTACACACAATGTAATATTCAGTATTGGCAATATGATGCAAAGAAGCAAACCTTATAGAGCATCAGAAAAGACAGGAAAGGAAGATTATGATGAGAGCCTTTTCAATCAATTCAGCCCTAGACTTTGAAAGTTGCAAGGGGTGGAATTTTTCTCAGCATTGGCTGTACTTGTTGACAGGAGAGACTACTTTTACAGGGATGCAATAAACTTAAATAGAAGTATACAATAATGCTAGGGGTCCAGTGAATAAATTTGATGAATTTGAAGTACAGGTTAAATTATCAAATTCAGACATTGTAGGGATATCAGAGACATGGTGTCACTCAGAATTTGAATATGGCGAGTACCTGGTCCCCCCATGTTCAAATTTTGCATCCCTTATTGTCTACCAATGTGTATAGAATAGTTATACAGGACAGAAGGACGGGGAAAGGGAGAATATATCTCCTGGTTAAGAAGAACAAAATCTAAGTCTGCACATCCAATTAATGTGAATGGCCAGTGCAATGTTGAGTTCATTTGGTGGGAAAACAAAAATGAGAGTAGGAGTATTTTATAGGTCAAAAAGGCTATAATATATATATATATTATAAAATAATTTCTATAAATACAGTAATACAAATAGGCCAGTAAATCAGAATGTTTTATAATGGGAGATTTTAACTTTCCAGTTACTGACTGGAACTTGTAGAGTTTTCACTACAGTAGCAAGACTTTTCTGGATTTACTGGATGATATAGTTTTTTCTGGATATCAGCATGTCACAGAGGCATCAAGAGAAAACAATACTTTCAATCTGATTATCATTTGTGCATTAAGAATCTGAAGGCAAAAGAAACCACTAGGTGAAGCGAGAACAGTGTACTGCTATGGGATTTACTTAAAGATGTAAGTAATGTCAAGGGCAAAGGGAAGGGCTTTTGCTATCATAATGGTCTCAGACAGTTTTTAAATTCTATTCAGTGGGATCAAGTGATGATATAATGGTACCAACAGTGAGTTTCAAATTTTCCAAATGAGAAGCAAGGGAAGTAAGTGTAGAAGCTACTAGTGCAGTGTTTCTCAACCGTTTTTTTTTTTTTTAATTATTGCCCCCTAAAGGGCTTTATTTTAGACAATTTTTTTTCCTAATTGCCCTGCACCCCCATGAAATTTTAAACAAGAAAATACTTTATACTTACTCTTTTTATTCAGTGGGTTCCCTGAGCCTGATGCTTCTTAGCTAAAAGTTCAGTGTTCAGTGTGATGTTAGTACGTTTAATTCTAATGTCTCCTCTTGAACATATGAAGTTCTCCAAGCATTGTAGACTGGTCGCAAGGAAGGCCCATGGTGTCCTATCAATGATTTATTGAACAATTGCTAATAGGGATAATGATGTCAGAATCCCATTATATAAGACTATTGTTAGACGACACTTAGAATACTGTGTTCAAGTATGGAGACTGTACCTAAAGAAAGACATTGTGCTTCTTGAAAGGGTCCAAAGATGGGTAACTCGCCTGGTGAGATCAGCAAAAGGGCGTCCATATGAAGAAAGACTTCGAATATGTGGGCTGCAGACTTTGGAAGCTAGACACCTTAGAGGAGACTTGATTGAGGTGTTTAAGGTTCTGAGAAACATAAGCAAAATGAATGAAGGCAAAATTTTCACAGTTGTAAATGATTCTAGAACAAGGGGCCATAATTTCAAGTTACAGGGGGGAGATGTTTAGACTGGATTGTAGGAAGTTTTATTTTAGTCAGCAATTTATAAATTATTGGAATAAGTTACCTACATGGGTAGTAGAGGCTGACAGTTTGGGGAAATTCAAAGGTCAGCTGGATAATTACCTATGGGAGGAGGGAAATGCATAGGTTGTCTATTTCCTTTTCTCTTATTAATTATTATTATTTTTAAAAATTTTCTTCTTATTATTATTAGTTTATTCTTATTATTTTATTTTATTTATTTTTTTGTTATTTTATTTTTTTGGCTGGTGCAGCATAAGCCATGGGCTTCCTTGCACCATGTGGCCATTGCTAATACTAATATATCTTTCCTTTTGTTAATATTTTATTTACTGAACTAAAACCACTTTCAACCATATAAGACGTTGGAAAACAAAAAAGTACTTTTGCCATTTCAGACCACATTGTTGGATAAAGAAGTTTAGTTGTTTTTGATCCCCACAACTCAACCATTCCACCTTTTTTCGAATTTATATTGCATTCTTTGTTACATTTTAATTCAATGAGTTTTTGAATTTATTCACTAGCAGACCTAGCATTGTATCCGATTGGATCTAACATCCTTGCTTCACTTCAAAAGAAAATAAATCTGAAAATCTATCTTTCATTTCACCTTTTAAAGAACAAAAATGATCTGAATAATTCTTAAGATCATTTTCGGTGAGAGATTCATTGATTTCAGCTAACTATTGCATACCATGAAATTGTTTTCTCATTAAATTGCTTTCAAATATTTGGTTTTTCAGTGAAGGCTTGTAATACTCATTTGCAGTCTATCACTGTAATTAATTTCCCTTGAAGTTGAAGTGATACTTCCTTAAGTTTTCAAAAAATCCAAGCCATATAGTATATGTGATTTTTGTGTTTATTGATCTCCTTTGCTAAATCTGTCTCCTTCATTTTCTAAAAAACTAATTATTATATCAAAAAGGTTTACAAATGATGTTACACAGTTTCTTTAGAAAGCTATCTGAATTCTATATGTAAAAGAAGCCTCACATGCTGTTCTTCATTACCAACACAAAATTTTCTGAAAAGGCAGTCATATTTACTATGTGACTATTTTATTGAACAATCACCATGGCAAGAAAACTACAACAACCAGCCCTGAGTTCCCAGTGTCCCTTTAACAGGATAGGGGTGCTAGGAATCCCGGGCCCAAAATGGTAAATATTTTGCGAATTAGAACATGCATGGAACATCAGAATGCTGTTTGCTACAGGAAAACTTAAGAATGCGATTTAGGAGATGAAAAAGCAATGCACAGGTGATGGGGCTATGTGAAACTAGATAGCCTAGTTCAGGCACGTGTTTCTGAAAACATGACCTTGTACTACTCTAGCAATGACGACAACATACACCAGCATGGAGTGGGGATCCTAGTCACCAAGGATGTCTCCAAAAGTGTCCTCAACTTTGTGCCACACTCTGAGCAAATAATGTTACTCCTGCTGAAGGAACAACCTTTAAGTGTAAACATAATTCAAGTATATGCTCCAACGGCTGATAAGGAAGATGTGGAAATTGAACGTTTCTGTACAGAGTTGAAAGTAGTAGTCAAACTAACAAAGAAACAAGACCTAAATGTTGTTATGAGAGATCTGAATGCTAAGGTTGGAAAAGGCAGATTTGGTGCAACTGTAGGAAAAATCCAGAAACATATCAGTTAATGAAGACATGCCTTAACGAAAGAATGCAACACATCCATAGGTAGGAGGAGAGGGGAGTGGAAGATCTTTGGAAGAGTTTTAAATCTGTTCTGACTGAAATGAGCTCAGAAATTCTAGGATATAAAAAATGTCTGAAGAAGGACTGGATGACAAATGAAATTTTGACACTCATGGAGAAGCACAAAGCATTTAATAACTGCAATGCACTAAGGTACAAAGAGGTGAATAGACTTATAAAGAACAAAATTAAAGCAGCAAAAGAGAGCTGGATCACAGGAAAATGCAGAGAAATAGAAGCTATGCAAGAAAAACCATGATGAATTTCAATCTTCACAAAAAAAGATTAAAGAGATTTCAGGAATTAATAGAGGGAAACAACCAACTTCATTCCAAAATGACAAAGGTGAGATTCTCATGAAAGCATCAGAAAAACTGATCATGTGGACTAAATACATAAAAGACCTCTTCGCCAAAATTGAACATAACCTAGATGATAACAATGAGGGTGGAGAGGGTGCTTAAATCAATGAAGGGAAAGGCCAAAGGACCTGATGAAATCACAGCAGAAATAGTCAAATTGCTCGACAACAAAAACATGAACATTCTTGTTGAATTATTTAACAGAATTTACGACATGGGCAACATCCCGTGGGAATGCTGACACCAATGTTCATCACTCTTCCCAAAAAACTAAGCACCAGAACTTGTGGAGACTTCAGACTAATCAGCTTGATGAGCCAAGTCCTCAAAATGTTCTTAAAAATAATTCAAAATCAGATTTTCAGGATTTGTGAGGAGTCGATGGACAATACACAGTTTGGATTCAGGGAAGGACTGGGTACAATAGCACTATTATGTGTCCAGGTTATGATACAAAGGTGCAGAGAACATCAGATTTATACCAATCTTTGTTTTATTGACTTTAAGAAGGCCTTTGATCAAGTCCAACACATCAAGCTCATCAAGATCCTTGAGGAGTCTGGCCTTGATGAAAAGGACATCTGAATAATCAAACACTTCTATGGGAACCAAACAGCATCTGTTGTGGTTGATGGAGACTAGGCACCAGTGAGGTGATCTGATAGAGGTGTATAAAGCCTTGAATGGTTTAAGCATGCTCAATGCTGATGGGATTCTTCCTCTAGCTCAGGAAAATCACCTGAGAGGGCATAAATTCAAATTGAGGAAAGACAGATGTAGGATAGACGTGCGGAAATTTGCCTTTAGCCAGCGGGTGGTTGGTTGGTGGAACAGACTTCCATCCCTTGTGGTGGAGGTTGATAGCCTAAATAAGTTTAAGGCTCAGCTGGACAGGTATTTTGAACGAATAGAGGGGTGAAGTGGAAGTGGGTTTTTTTTTTTTTTTTTTTTTGGGCTGATGCTGCATAAGCTTGCTTTCTTGCATCAAATGCCTCTACTAATGCTAATGCTAATGGCAGAAAGACAGAAAACATCAACATTGAATGTGGAGTGAGGCAAGGATGGGTACTCTCCCCCTTCCTGTTTAACATTTACTTAAACGTCATCTTCAAGAGAGCATTAGATGGAAGAAATATCTGTCAATGGTAGAGTGATTAACAACCTTTGCTATGCAGATGACACTGTACTTGGTACAACTAATATGCAGGACTTACAGATACTCCTCAATCGTGTGAGTGAAGAAAGTGAAAGAATGGGCCTCAGGATTAACATCAACAAGACTAAGCTCATAGACCTTAATGGAGCAATGCCAACATGTTAAATAGAAGAGAGAGAGGGTTGATAGAGAGGGTTGAATAGCTGATAGAGAGGGTTGACAAAATCAAACATCTAGGCTGTTGGATCAATGACAAAAATGAACTGGATATGGAAATAAAAGCAAGGATTGAATTCGCCAGGCAGTATTTTCTTAAAATGAGACCTGCATTGTGCAATGGAAACTTGGATCTCCACCTTAAAATCCAGATGATGAGATGTTATGTTTGGTCAGTTTTGTTGTATGGTGTTGAGACATGGACACTGAAAACTAACACCCTGAAAAAAACGAAGCATTTAAAATATGGACGTACAGAAGAATGCTAAAGATACCATTAACAGCAAGAGTGACTAATGAGAGTGTCCTGCAGAGAATTAGAAAAACCCATGAATTGCTGAAGGACATAAAGAAAAGAAAAACGCGTATCTTGGACACCTGATGAGGAACAACAAATACGCAATTCCACAGCTAATTATTGAGGGAAGAATGGAAGGAAGAAGAAAGCCTGGGAGAAGACATACATCATAGCTTGATAACATTAAGAATTAGACAGGACTGAACACAGAGCAGCGGTTAAGAGCTTCCAGAGACAGAGACATTTGCCGTGGTGGTTGTTGACATCCATTAGGAGATGGCACATAGAGAAGAAGAGTATATAACACAAATGTCTTCTTTAGCTTCTAACTAAAGCGAATTTCCTATGATTTAGTGATTTAATATGGATAATTATTTCTTTGTGAAATAATTATCCATATTAAATCACTAAATCATAATAACAAAGCATGGTAGATTACTTTCATCAACCGGTGAAATACCACCACTTTGCTTATTGGAGGCTTGAAGTGGTGAAACCCAAGTTTAGTCTCTAGAGCAAAGTTTCCGGCATCCCCCCCCTCCCCCATACTTCTCCTTCAACCCATGCACGGTACTAAGTACTATAGGTTTTGATACCTTTCGTGTTTGGGGTTTTCATAAAAAAAAAAAAAAAAAAAAGGCACTTAATTCCACATAAAGTGTGAGCTTAAATTACGAGAGTTACTGAATGCAGATTGATCTATTACACTTAATGACTAACTAGTAAATGAAATGGGAAAAAATTGTAAAATCTCATTTCAAATGAAAAAACATTTGCATTATTTGATCAGAAGAAATTTACTGCCTTAAAACGCATATGTAAATTTCTGCTGATCCGCGGATAATTTCTCCCTGCTAATTCTCAATACATGAATATCATGACATATTTTTCGAAGGTCCAAGGCATCTGTCACTTGCTGTAAAACTTTCTGCACAAATCTTTTCTTTGCTGCTGCTTTTATCGTTATGCTAATTGTATACCATATTTCTTGCACAAGCACAGCTAAAATGCAATGTCTACTATCTCTAATTTTAGTTTCTTTAAAGTGGAGCAAGAACTCAACTACCCTTATGTTTATGTCAGACGGCACCTGGGATTTCTCCCATCTCAACTCAACTACCCTTGTGAAACAAACTAAATGCAAAATCCTTCTAGGTTTTTTACAATTTTTTCCCAATATTTTAAAGTTTTTGCTCATACCTGATTGTAGCCGATTTTTTTTTTTTTTTAGACTCACCTAAATTGGGTCTTCCAGTATCATATTTAGTTTTCATAAAAATAACTTTCTTTTCTCATCCATATTTCATTAATTTGATTAATATTTAATTAAATTATATACTTTAATTACAACAACAACAACAACTAATTTTACTGATGAAAACATGGCTTGAAACAAACACTGCTCTCACGTTGAGAAACACAACTGAACAATCTGGCACAGTGTACTACACTAGCCTACAAGCATACCGGACTATTGCCACTGTCTGTGAATACTGTATGGTTCTCATGGCAGCACAGAGTGTTTCTACTACACCTTCAATGATATTGGCAAGTACTAGAAACTATTTTTCCCCTTTCAAAACTGATTAGTTTCAATTTGGTTCAAAAAAGTGCTGTTTAATAATGCTGTTTTCTAAACAGCATTATTTAAAGATGAACTGTTCCTCCAAATAAAATTATATTTAAGTTAAAGTTAAATAACATTTAACTTAATTCTTCTGATAAGGCAGCTAGGCAACTGACTATCTATGAATTGTGTTTGGCACAAACAGACTTTCGAATGCTATAAGGTTGACTGATTGATTTATATTTTATAGTACTTGGGTAACTAAGGCCATGATGCACCAAGTCCAAAATTAAAATACATGAAAAAGTCAGTAGTAACCTAATAATAGGTTACTATGTCAAAAGTATAAAAATCAAAATGTAGTAACAATCAATAAAAAGAAGTAAAGAAACAAAGCAGTATGCAATAACTATTTTGAAAACACATTTATACATATTGAAACAAATTTATGATTTGTAAAAATTAAAAAACTTCAGACATGCAGTTTTCGTCAGATAAAATCTGACTGAAGGTATAAGGCTCAGTCAGGTAACGAAAAGTACTAAAATATAAGTGACTAGCATTATAAATTTGGATGTTCAATAAACATTGTTTGATGGTTAAAAATATGTTATACTGCTCGCATGGGAGTTATCAGCTTTATGTACATATGGCTGACAACTTCCATGCATCTAATATGGCCATTTTTTTTACCCTGCAGTGACAATCCTTCACTCAGCTGTCCCACTCGCATAAAACACAGCAGTATTTAGTGTATCCACCTTGCAACTCAGTCAGCAAAGCTACCACTTTTAGGTCAACAATTTTTTTTTTTTTTTTTGCAAAAGAACCTGTGGGTTCTTGTACATTGACTTCATGTGAGCTGCATGGGCCAATGGTATAGATCAGGGGCCGCAAAACTTCTTTGACCGTCGACCCCTTCAAGAGTTTCTTGACTTTTTATCGACCCCCTCTATTTTACTATTACGTAATTATAACAGGACAAGCAAAAAAGATGCTTATGTGAGTTTTTAGTTGTTTATTTTATAGTTACAGTGTTTATTGTATGTATAATATAGTATATATTATTATATTCGCTTAACGTCAAAGGGATACGTTTTTGTTTTTGACGTCCTTCTTAACATTACATATTTGATAGGAGGGATAAATAATATATAAAATATAAAATTTAATTTAGATAATAAAATAACAATAATACAATCTTCCTTATATATATATATATATATATATATATAATATTACGGATAATATAAAGAAAATAAATCCAACAATAATACCATCAGGGACATAAGACAACGCAAAAAAAAAAAAATTATTATCGCTTTTTACCGACAATCTAGATGACGTCAACTGGGGCCAACCACCCAGAATGAAAGCAAAAAACGACAAGGTTCTCTGTTTCTGTGATGATCAATATATGCTAAGTAATTTAAATCTAAACCAAATATAAACCGGTATAGGCTTAAAATAAATCGAATATAAATAAATTGAAAGATGATAATAAAATTTAGAAATATTAGAATCAAAGGTAAGAAATATAAGTAAAATATAAATGTAAGCATATATTAATCATCGTTGGCCCGACAGAGAACGTAATTTAATGATTAAAATAAGATTAAATAAATAATACATACTACATATTGACCGTATCTAGGACATAATGTAATAGTCGTCAAAATAATATGTGGTGCCCCCTATGTGATGGATACGGTAAAAATAAATAATTAAATTAAATTAACGCATAGAGAAACATGCAGATAGTAAGAAGAAAAACTAAAGGAGTAGGAATAATAGAACCTGAACTCCACAAAGGCGAAAAATAGTGGTATAGATAAGAAATAGTTTCTCCTACGTCCTCGGATTGCCCTAATAATTTCGGAGAAATAAAAATAAAGAGTGTAGGACAGTTTAAAGACATTACAAGATATAAGTTGTGGCTCGGGGATGCCTGGGATCGCAAACCCGTTCCTATAGTAGGACCCTGAGCTGAATTTGCATGTTATCTCAGCGTGAATTTAAGTAAATTTAAATGAATTTAACTATATATTAACTATATATTTAAAAAAAAAAAAAAAAATGATACACTGTAATTTGCAAGCCGGTGGGTACAAGTTTTCTACGCCGTAAGACACCAAGAATGCAAAGTGTATCCTATTTACATATATACATGGCACTAAATATAACGATTATATCGAAAATTATATTAAAACAATAGGTTCAGAAAACAAATTTTTGAAATTAATAATGTTTATCGCTTTCCTGAAATGATATTTCAGGTAAGCGATAGGGAAATTATTATTGATCAACCTGCCGTACAACACTGTTAAGCCCGCTGAACAATTTTTATTACTATTGCAGATATAAGCAATCCTTAGACATTGTGATAAAATTGTATTAGCATGCACTGATTTTGATATATTAGATTTCCAATTTGTAAGGCTTACTACGTTAAAATTGAATGCATCTCTTTTATTATATATGTTTACGTCTATATTATTATTATGCAATATTTCTATATGAAGATCCAGATAATTTGCTATAGTATCAGAACTATTAGTTTTTTCCAATACAAGTTCTACTTGTATTGGAAATGTCCTACACTCTTTATTTTTATTTCTCCGAAATTATTAGGGCAATCCGAGGACGTAGGAGAAACTATTTCTTATCTATACCACTATTTTTCGCCTTTGTGGAGTTCAGGTTCTATTATTCCTACTCCTTTAGTTTTTCTTCTTACTATCTGCATGTTTCTCTATGCGTTAATTTAATTTAATTATTTATTTTTACCGTATGCATCACATAGGGGGCACCACATTATTTTGACGACTATTACATTATGTCCTAGATACGGTCAATATGTAGTATGTATTATATATTTAATCTTATTTTAATCATTAAATTACGTTCTCTGTCGGGCCAACGATGATTAATATATGCTTACATTTATATTTTACTTATATTTCTTAACTTTGATTCTAATATTTCTAAATTTTATTATCATCTTTCGATTTATTTATATTCGATTTATTTTCGGCCTATACCGGTTTATATTTGGTTTAGATTTAAATTACTTAGCATATATTGATCATCACAGAAACAGAGAACCTTGTCGTTTTTTGCCTTCATTCTGGGTGGTTGGCCCCAGTTGACGTCATCTAGATTGTCGGTAAAAAGCGATAATAATTTTTTTTTTTTTGCGTTGTCTTAGGTCCCTGATGGTATTATTGTTGGATTTATTTTCTTTATATTATCCATAATATTATAGACATTATGGGTGCATTGCATGATTGCTTGCAACTGCATTGACTCATAAATATTATTTACATATTAGTTACAGTTACTTTCGTTTTAACTTTCTTTATTTTTTATCAATAATTATAATTATATATATATATATGAAAATAAGACTTTTATTAACTTAGTATACAATTTACTAACATTGTCAATGCGCAAGGTGTGCTTCGTGACTCTTGACAAGATTAGCAATGTTGGGTTCAAAATCAGTAAGTTTCGGCCTTAAATCGCCACCGACTTCTATATCTAGCTTATTTCTTTGTTTTGTTAAAATGTAATTAACATGGCTGAAACCAGCTTCAACCATGTACGAGCTTGGAAATGCAAGTAAAAAGGGAGTATCACTTCAGAAAGTTTTGGATATTTTTCTAAAACATTTATATTCGTCCAAAAGTAACTTAAAGTCCTATTTTTAAAAAGCATCTTAGCTTCAAGATCTGCTGACAATTCAATAAGTTCATCTTGTAAGTTGCATTCGATATTTTCAATATCTGCAGAAAATGGCGTGATAATCCAATCTGGAATGTGCATGTTTTCAAAATCTGCAAAGTGCAATTTAAAATCATCGCTCAAATTTTGAAGATGTTTTGTGTATATTTCTAAGTCTTCATCTTTTACTCCCAATTGTCGTAGATTAGAAAATTACTGAAAATCTTTTTGTAACAATGATTTAAATAAGGCTAATTGAGCTTGGAAGCCTAAAAGAATTGTGACATCTTTACCTTGTAGACGGGTCTGTATGTCATTAAATTTTGAAAATAAGTCCGCCAAGTAGAAAATATGATTCTTATTTCTCTTCAATCACTCAAAAACAAATTAACATCTGGAAGAAACTCTAGGGTTGAGTCGAACAACTCAACAAATCTTTGTAGACTTGCACCTCTAGACAGCCATCTTACTTCAGTATGTGCAAGAGTAATTGGTTTGATACTTCATCATTTTTTTTGCAAAGTTTGGCAAACAATCACAATTTACAAAGATGAGCTCTAATTTGATTAATAGATTTAATACACACTCTTAGAGTATCATGCAGTTCGTCACTGAGAGTTTTTTGCAACGAAACCATTTGCAACCAAATGGTTTCGGGGCAACACAGTGAATGGTACGTACACTTTGAACTTTTTCTTTCAGAAAGGCAACGAAACCTCGATAACGGCCCACCATTGCAGGTGTGTCATCTGTGGCTACTGCTGTTATATTAGTAAATGGAATATCATACTTATTTAAATATTCCTCCAATCGCTGAAAAATTGTCAACCCCGTTCCATCACTTTCAAGATCTTTTGCAAATAAAAATTCGTCAATAATTTGATGTTTGGTTTTACTATAATATCTTACCATACGCCATAAGAATAGAACTATCGAATGTAGATTCATCAAGCTGGATGGAGAACTTACTATTTTTGAGTTCTGATACGACAGTTTTTTTCTACATCTTCAGCCATTTCACCAATACGCCTTTTCACGGTATTCGCACTCAACGGTAATTTTAAAACAGGGCCAGAATCTTTTTTCATTATGGTTTCAATTACTTCTTTGATTGCGGGTATAACAATGTCCTCTGCAATTGTATAAGGTTTTCCTTTTTTTGCTATATTAAAAGAAATATTGTAAGAGGCCGTTAATCCTTGTTTATTGTCAGCTTCGGCAGTTGCTTTCATAAATGATTTTATAGTTGGTCGATGTGCGTATTTCTCTTTCAGTTCTTTAAAAAAGTCAAGATCTTTATCTTTCTAATCGGGATGGAGTCTTTGAAGATGATCTTTCATTTTTGCTGGTTTCATTGCATCGTTACTAAAAGTTTTTTTCACAAAGAAGACACATAGGCCTCATTTTGTTTGTTAATGAAGCAATAAACCCAAGTTTCAAATATTCTAACGAATATTGTCTGCATTTCTTTTTAGAATCTGAAGCTGCCATTGCGGTTACTGGGGTTGTACCAAAATAATTAAAATTGAAGTCAGTAAGCAAAAGTAATAAGTCTAAATAATATACCTACTCATATATTTCTATAGGATGTACAAAACTACCAGCCCTGCTCAACTCTTCAACATAGTGAAGTTTAGTTTGTGAATGAATAATGATTGAATCATAATATGTATGTTGATGCATTTTAGAACATTAACGTTCACTTGTATGTCGATGCGCAAAAATGAGACTGGGATCGAATACGTGTAAGTATAAGTAAATAAGCAACCGCGCACATGTTGCAATCTTGCTCCCGCTGCGCCGACCGAGCGGGAACCACCGACATCCGTTTATTGGTAAATACGTCATTTTGGCCTACTTGATTGTCCTCCGTAACTATTTTCATGACCTTGCTCCATCTTACAGGTCTTATTCATATCACTGTTCCCACGATTCACTCTTAATTGCATTGTCATTCAGGACGGAGGTAATCCAAGTTAACATTTCCCTCCCCTTCAAAAAAAAAAAAAGTCAGGGACGGCAGCCTTTAATAATTTAGTGACAAGGTAGGAGGTGTTTTAGTTCATATTTCTATGTGCTGTGTGTAAAACTGAACTTCTTGTACCAGTAGTTGTGGATTATTATTACTATTATAATGCTGTCATATAAGTTTAAGTGAGAAGTTTGTTGAAGATAAGTTTAAGTAATAAGTTTCCTGAAGATGGAGGCAGATTGAATCATACTATACCAATAGGTCTATGCCGTCAATTTTAACTTGAAGCCCTCTACAATTCCATTACCAGAAGGCATCTTTATTTGAGTTTAGGAGCTCAATCTGTTTCTGTAATGGTGATCGGCATCTGCTAGTTGTTTCCTTTTACTTTTAGGAGTTTGGTTCCCACTGTTCCTATTATCTTCATGATAATTTCAAGTACTGAATAATGTGATTGGTTTATATATTCTGTGTGAATATGACTACATAGTAAGGACAGCATGAAGTCCTTACTATGTAGTTATCTGTATACAGATATACAATACAGAAGTTGTATACAGAAAGCACCACAATATATCTGTTCCGTACTGTAGTATTTCCTTAAATTTCTTTACTTCTTTATAAGAATTTTAAAATACACATTTTAAACTCTGCTAGCTGTAAAAACAGAAAAAAGAACAAAACAGTTCTGGAAACATCATATAATGAGAGAAATGCCACCATTTTTTGCACAGAATTTTAAACACCAATACAATCCTTGATATGATTATCATTTTTATTTAGTTATTTATTATTTATTTTTTTAATTGTGCCAAATTTTAAAGTTTCAGATTGCAAAGTGAAATTTTTTATATTTCACTGCATATGTACATTTTTCTTTAGTAAATCTGTGCAGCATAATAAAATGTAGCAGGTTTGGAAGCTGAGTGAATAAATCTCTATGTCTATCACTTATGCTGCCTGTTGTTGTCGGCCAATGGCATTAGCATTTTAGCATTAGTTGAGGCATATAATGCAAGAAAGCAAGCTTATAGAACTCCCCTTTCTTACAGAATTCCTCATGTGTGAATGTAGATGCAAAATGCTCATTCAGTTTGTCGGCTATCTGAGCAGGATCAACAACAGTCGAACACCAATATTAAATGGACCAATCTGATTCATCCCCTTCCTTCTAGACTTTACATAAGTCTGTTGTTTTTTCTTGCATCCTTTGCCAAGGATTTCTTGTAATCAGCCTTTGCTTGCCAAACCTCCTTTGTGACTTGCTTATATCTGCCATAGGCTTCTGTGTCACTTTCTGTGTAATTAATATGCATCCCACATAGTTTACTTCTGTGCAAAAAGCCTCATTAGTTCATCTCACATCCATTTAGGCCTAAATATTGAACGGTATTTCTTAGCTAGTATGAAAAGCCTAGTAGTTTCCAAGATTAATTTCTCTGAAGCCTCCTATTTAGAATTCACTGTTTTTAACATCATCAGTTGATCCCACTGTATAGAATCACAATCTACCTGAGACCACTGCAGTCACCTTTGCAAAAACAAAAACCCTTTCCTTTACCCTTGATGGTAGTTACATCTTTAAGTAAATCCCACATCAGTAGACCCTGATCAATCAGATCAGACTATCTGCAAATTCCTAATGCATGCATCATCACTGCTGATAATGAGATCAAGAGTATTATCCCCTCTGGTTGCCTCTAAAACATGTTGCTGCAGAAAACAAAACTCCAATAAATCCCCAAAAGCCTTGCTAGCCTGCGAGTGACCAACACACAAGTTCCAGTCAATATCTGGAAAGTTAAAATCCCTATTACAAGACATTATGATTTACTGGCTCACTGTTTATCTGCACAATTGCTCATTATACTTATCAGATTCATTAGGCCTATAACACACCTACTCTCATTTTTCCTTTCCCAGTGCTTATGTCACATCAAACAGACTCAACATTGCATTGTCCACCAACATCAACTGGATGCACTTCCTTAGATTTTGTGTGTTTCTTAACTAACAGCACAAGCCCTCCTCCCTTCCTGTCCTGTCTATCCTTTCTGTACACATTATACTCCCCAAATTCCAGATTTCTTTGTATATTGTAGATTTCTTTGTAGCAAGCAAGCATATCAATCACTCATCTATTAAATTTTAAGGATCGTTTGCTGTCAGGATCCATCTTCTCAAACCTCACACCATTGCAGATGCAATTTCACAAAATGCCATTGCCATCTCTCTGGTGATGAAGCATCTTGGCTCTTAATTTGGTTCATCTTGAGCTTCATCAGCATTCTCTTCTTTCACTATAAACCAAAGCCTGTAAGTCAATAAGTTTTTCGTTAGATAATTCCTTCTCTTCTTCCTCTATTAACTCCTCCATGTCTTTGGCAACAACCTCCAACCGAAGTAGCTCTGCTACCTTTACAATCTTTTCTGTAACCTCTTCATACGATTTGTCTTTTTCAAACCCTTTGAAGCATTTTTACATGCCGTGGGCATATTTTCTTCAATGTGCCATTTAAACAAGTTTTAAGTAATTTCCGCCTGGCTTTATTAATATTTAAGATGGCATGATAATATTGTAAGATTTCCAAAAGTCTCTTAACGTAAAATTTTTCTCATCATCTATCATCGTCTACTGCAGACAATGTGTGAGCAAATGTTGTGCGTAAATAGTATGCTTTTAAATTCAAAATAACACCCCGACCCATAGTTTGGATGAGTGAAGTGTGTTTGGCAGTAGAAATACAACTCTCAAGGTTCGAATTTAAATCATCTAGATGCGCAGGATGTCCAGGAGCATTATCTAATAGAAGCAAAATCTTGAAAGGAAAGTCATTGTCTTTACAATATTTTTCAACCTCGGGAATGAAGCAGCATTTAAACCAATTCTCAAAGAGAGATATTGTTATCCATGCTCTCTCGTTTTATCGGAAATGCATGGGTAGGGTGGCTTTATTGATGCCCTTAAATGCACGATAATTTCCAGAATGGTACACAAGCAGTGGTATTAATCTCTAATCTCCTGTAGCATTAGTCCCAAACAAGAGTGTGGCCCTATCTTTTGAAGCCACAAAACCTGGCACTGTCTTTTCCTCTTTAGCAATGTATGTTCAATTCTGCATATTTTCCTATACATTTTTTTCCAATAAAAATTTGCTGTGTTGAATAGCTGCCTTCATCAATAATTTTTTCCAACATGACAAGTCACAAAATTTGTGCAGCTGAAGAATCGGCACTAGCGACTTCACTGCATACTTTAATGTTTTGGAAACCGGCGCGATGCTAGAACCTATTAAACCCCCCATTGCTTGCCATGAACTTGGCTTGGGGTTCGCCATACTTATCCTTAATATCTTCATAACTACTTCTTGTTTTTGCTTGAATGGCCATTGGACTCAGGGGCACTTGCTTCTGAATCTCCATCCATATTATTAATAGCTGTTCCATCTTCGATATAGCACCTAAACACTGTTTTGTGATCACTGTTGATCCTTTGACATGTTCTTTCATATGTGCACTGTCCTTTAAAATAGTATTCACTGTTGATGCAGTGAGACCTAATTCCCTTGCAATAGATGACAAACTTTGTCCTACTTTGTACTTAGTCATTTTCATCTTCATTTCTAAATTAATTTTGTTTGGTTTCCTAGCACTGCCAGTACTTGCACTTTCCGTTAGTCCCTTTCCCTTCATAAATGTAATAAGTAAATTAGGAATGAAGAGAAGTTTCTGAAAATTTGTTTTTTATATGACTGAAGATTTCAGCGAAGGAGAACTCAAGAGAAGGAGAACCGTAATACTGTAACCTAAAAACCCACAGAATTCCAGTTATTGCGATTATCGCAAATGCAATAAG
Organism: Mastigoproctus giganteus; assembly: GCF_048544385.1. Classification (NCBI taxonomy): domain Eukaryota; kingdom Metazoa; phylum Arthropoda; class Arachnida; order Uropygi; family Thelyphonidae; genus Mastigoproctus; species Mastigoproctus giganteus. The sequence goes on along the minus strand of NC_143583.1, from coordinate 121,483,783 downwards.
ATCGAGTTTACTACCCATTTATAATAGATTGTGCAAACAAAAAAGCCCAATAAACGGGAAAGTACAAATTGTTTTTATTGTTTTTTGGTCGTGACCTCCAGAAACGTGCTTTAGAAAGATATCACAAAGGCATTCAAAAATTGATTCTTATAACAGGAACATATGATAACAATGAAAGTGTAGTGCAATTTTCATTATGAAAAAGATCTTTTAGAGATAAATAGCTTAATAATATAGTGAATTTTTCAACTTCCAAGAACTTGGAACGAATTACAAAAAAAACACAATATGTTATTGGGTTCACATTACAATATTTTCACAATACCTCCATTTATCCCTAAAGATGCAAAATACGTTTCTATATTTTTTTTCAGTTTGCACCGGAGGGTAAAAACTTACATTAAGTCGAATTTGCGTAAGTCGAGTATTACTTAAGTCGGGGAGTTCCTGTACATGCACCCGTTCTTACTCTTAGTTACCCTAACACAGCCCATCTATTTATTTGTTCCATGATGACTCCCAGCAGCTCTTGAAGTCTCTAGCAACATTACAATAGAAGCAGTGCAAGAATTGCTTTTGCCTCTGCCTGCAGGTACTGTTAATCTTTTATTTTCTGATTTCCCCAAAGCTAGCAGTTTTCTGACCCACCTAACACTGCCTCGATAGCATCAGAAAATATTCTTGCATCCTTTCTATTTAAGTGTATCTCCAATATAATCATTATTATACTTCCTTCAGATTCACCTTAAATGTTGTAGATTGTCAGATTAAGTTTCTAAAAAGTATAAGACATACATCCCTGCATATGATTTGTGTGATGAACAAATTATTTTTTCCCCTCATACCGAAGTTAAAAAGATAAACGGTTTCCAAAGTCCTCAAAGCATGCAGTTTGAATTTTTCCATCTTAATGAATAATTAAGAATATTTGACTGTACATTAAACAATATGGTGTCTTAATTATAATCACATTAAAAGTAATTCATCAACCACAAGTCTTTCATGTGAGAATATCACTCACCACACTATACTTCAATAGTATTTTCACAATAATAAGTTATGAAAATAGCCCATCAATTAATAAAATTTATGGAAAACTTGGTAACAAGAAAAGCATGCTAAATAAAATAGCTTTATGAATAAATTTCTCTTCTTGTTACTTAATTCTACAAACAATTGGAACTTACAGTTACAATCTTTGGATCTGGGCAGGTCTGAGTTCTATCAAGCCACAATGTAGGATTCCCACTGCACTGATCATGTACTTGACAAGAGTATGGGATATCTTGACACCAACCACAGGCATACTTTTCTGGTAATTCAAGACAGATTCCACAGTTTGGTGCCATTCCTTGGCACCGATATACTAAAACTGTAATGCAGATAAATATAATCAGACACTGATGCAATAGTGATGCATGATATGAAAGTATGCACTTTGGAATGTGACAAATATATAATTTTATTAAAAAAAGTTTGAACTAATCTTTTTTTACATCACAGTTTTGAATGATTATGCAAGAAAACATCAAATCTCAAAAGCTAGCCAACAAAAAATATTATATGATTTTAACACAAAATATTAAAAGCCAAAATAATTTCCATAATTATTCTCGGTCTTGAAAAATAAATATACAACATAACTACAAATTTAAATCAGTCTACCAAGCACTTTATGTAATTTGGAAAATGAACCACATATGGAAAAAAATCCTAGAAAAGAAGTCTGAAGTTACATGCTGTGGTGAAGAATCTATTAAATCACCTATTAAATCACCCATTGCTTTCAACTTCTACTGTTTTCAACAATTTGAAACCCACTAATAGGAAAATGAATAGCTGAATTCAGACAACTAAAATCCAGAAAACTTAGGTCACGTGTATGTTCAGCCTTTGTAGGGAAAACCCATGCTAAGTATCTTGTAATCTGACACTCTATGTGATCTCCAAGCAGAAACAAACACTGTAGAAGTGCAGGGATAACTACAGTTTGAGAATGGATAAATGTTCTTCATATAATTATAAACCAACAATAAAATTTCTGGAAACCGTAGAAGGACAGGGAAGTGTTTCCTGAGTAACCATAGGATTTCCTAAACAAGGTTTTCTCGTAAACCTTGTTTAGGAGAAAACAAGCATTATTGGTCGAACAAATAATCCACAGGAATTTGAAATCTAACTGTCCATTAACTAAGAAACTGTGAGATAAATATAATTCTTTAAGCAGGATATACTGACATCTGATGAGAGTGGAGGTTTTAATGGAAACTAACAAAGATTTTTTTGCAAGCACATTGTTCTGGCACATCAAACTTCATTGCCACACTTTGCCACATATTCACAAAGGAGGATCAAAGGGCAACACAAGTAATTATAGACCTGTTAGTTTAACTTCTGTTCACGGAAAATTAATGGAGGCACTGGTTAAAGAAGCACTGCAGGATCATCTAGACAAGACTTCAGTTATAGCTCTGACACAGCATGGTTTTGTTAAGGGGAAGTTTCGCCTGACCAATCTGATTGGATACTATGATTCAGTCACAAAAGAACTGGATGCAGAGAATAACTTGGATATTATATACTTGGATCTTAGAAAGGCTTTTGATACTGTTGCACATGGAAGACTGCTGCACAAATTGGAGCAGTGTGGGATTGGAGGCAAATTGCTGCTATGGATAAAGGGGTGGTTGAGGGGGAGAAGACAAGAGAGTGGTAATCAATGGACACTGCTCTTCGTGGACTAATGTTATTAGTGGAGTCCCTCAGGGTTCATTATTGTTTTCTGTATTTATAAATGATATGATGATAGTATATCAAGCTTAATGTCCAAGTTTGCTGACGATACAAAGGTTGGCAGGGTTGTCAAGGACACTACTGACACTATGCTACTGCAACAGGATCTGGAAAGGTTGAGCAGATGGGCTGAGAGGTGGCAAATGAAGTTTAACATTGACAAATATAAAGTACTACATATGGTAAACAGCAACCCCAGAGCAACGTATCAACTCTGTGGTACTACACTGACAGTGGTAGAGAATGAAAGGGACCTGGAGGTGGTTGTGCAGGCAGATATGAAGTTTTCTGAGCAGTGCAGACGGGCTGCAAGAGTAGCTCATGTTGTATTGTCGATGATATACAGGAATTTTTCTAGCAGGGATAAGGAGGTGATTATTCCCTTGTATAAGGCAATGGTCAGGTCACACCTAGAGTACTGTATACAGGTCTGGAGGCCTCATTTCAAGAAGGATGTAGAGATGCTGGAACGAGTACAGTGAAGGGCAACAAGATTAGTGAATGGAACAAAGGGGTGCTCTTATGAAGAAAGGCTTAAGTTTTGCAAATTACAGTGTCTGGAGACTAGGCACCAGTGAGGTGATCTGATAGTGGTGTACAAAGCCTTGAATGGTTTGAGCATGCTCAATGCTGATGGGATTCTTCCTCTTGCTCAGAAAAATCACCTGAGAGGGCATAAATTCAAATTGAGGAAAGACGGATGTAGGATAGACGTGAGGAAATTTGCCTTTAGCCAGCGGGTGGCTGGTTGGTGGAACAGACTTCCATCCCTTGTCGTGGAAGTTGATAGCCTAAATAAGTTTAAGGCTCAGCTGGACAGGTATTTTGAACGAACAGAGGGGTGAAGTGGAAGTGGTTATTTTTTATTTATTTATTTGTTTATTTATTTTTTTTGGCTGATGCTGCATAAGCTTGGTTTCTTGCATCAAATGCCTCTACTAATGCTAATACACATCTTGCCCTCTTTACCCTCTACATTCAAAGCAACAATGATGCTATCGAACTCAAACAGTGTAGCAGAATTAAGTACATTCAGTCCTCGTATAGCATGATAGTTGTGTTCCTAGAAACCCTTGTGCAATGCAAAATCGTGCAATATAAACAACAGGCCCTATGGGAAAAACAGGGTTAGGTGCCATCCACTCAAGATTGAACACACATTTGTAACCAAAACATTACCAAACACAATAAATAATCATAATAAAATACGTAATATGCAAGCATTTTAATTACTTAAGTATTTTAAGTAATACGTAAGTATTTTATTACAACAATTACGTAATAAAATATTGCTAATGCTTTTGCTTCTATCGTAAGCAAACTTTTATTTTCTATCCAAACAGATGACAGCTGTTCCATCTCTTCCAATTCTTTGTGTCTTAATCTAATGGATTTTAATTACACTTTGAGTTGTTCCTGCTATGAAAGTTGTTTTTATTTTCTCTGCATTCTTTGTAATGTCTCAGTGTTGCTCATTTAGGTCTGTAGCACGTGCAATATCACATGGTCTTTCATTTCGCTCAAAGCGTTTCACAATTTCATATTTTTTCTCTATCGACAGAGACGGACTGGCCCTAAGCCTTACCGGGGGGAAACCCCGGTGGGCCGGAGGCCGGTGTGATTTTGGCCATAAACCATAGTATCAGGCCACTATAAATTTTCCCGGGTAAGAATTTTTGACCCAGTCTGCCTCTGTTTATCGATATTGCTTTTGGTTTTCTCTCTGAATCTGCAATGTCTTCACCAGGATGCTTCCTTTTCACACCTTTTAAGTATTTTACTCATTTTTAGGGAATAAAGCACAATTACAAAAAGAGGAGGCACGTTTGATAAACAAAGCTGCGCGTGTAGCAACTGAATAAACAACACCGTAAAGGCAGAGTAACACTATTAACACCTCACATTTTACTAAAGCACATTTCTGGGGGTTACTACCATAAAACAATAAAAACAATTTCCAGTTTCGTTTCTGCTAGTGGAATCTGTTGTAAACTGGTAGTAAACTCGATCTAATTGCATTTGCAATTATACCGATAGCTGCAATTGTGTTGGTTTTTACGTTATTATGGTGAAATGTGTTTCCCCTTCACTGATATAAAAAACAAATACATTTTGAGAATCTTCTCTTCATTCCTATCGTGTTGCGTTCGGTTGGGGTGATTCTGCGTTCGATTGCCATTTCTTGTAAACACAAAGGTGAATCGTGCATAAGCGAATTCGGTTCGTGTTATATAAGATATCGTTCCCCTATTTATAAATCGTGTATGATCGAATTCGTGTAATGTAAACACGTGTTATACGAGGACTGACTGTACTTGTTAATTTATTAATTAACTACAAATCCCTTATTTAGAAATAATGTATTTAACTGAATAAATAAAAATGGCTCTCAACGTATAAAGTTCTTGCATAGATATTTATGTGATGCTTTAGCTGCATTGATTTAGTTTTGATAAAAAATTTCAGGAGTGCAACTCCTGAAAAATCTCTCAGTAACAACCTCTTCCTTTAAGAACAGCACTTTCCCCTAAAGAAATCCAGAAAAATGTAGTAGTAATAATACTTGTTAATAACATTAATTGCTCTTCACAACTACTTACATGAGTAGTCCTTTAGCTAAGTAGCAGTCTAAGCCCAAATCATTAGACATTTTAAGTCCTTTATTAATAAAAATCCTCAAATCTTTTTAAACTTAAGAGATTTGAAGATTTTTGAGATGGCTCATGATCCACCATTCAACTAGTTCCACATATTCAAGGTGGGAGCATCATACCATCCTGTTAGATGGCTCAATAAATAGCTGAATAAAGGAAATCATCTACAACAGAGGTGCACAAACCATGTCCCGCGGGCCACTTGTGGCCCGCGAACACAACAAAGTTTCCAAAAAATATATTAAAATATATATATAAAATGGAGTGTAGCAACTCCTGCGCTACCTATCGGTTAAGCTGGAAAGCTCAGCTTCTCAACGAGTGCACACAGGTGGCACTGCTACATTTTTGTGCGCTTCCTAGTTCTAGTGTTTACCAGAATTGCATTCTCGAGTCTCTGGACCTTTCTAGAAACTGTCAAGGTATATGGCTCAGCCAGATGACCTAAAAGTGGTAAAATAAAAATCACATTCGTGTCCAAAACGTGGACACTAGGTTAAAATGTGACACATACTTAAATAGGTGTCACAGTTCTCACACATAGGACAGTCATCTGCCCTTAGCAGAAATGCATGTGTAAGATGACCGTGTCCTATGTGGAGGCGAGCTAAAACAACTTCCTCTCTGTGATTCCTGCACAGACTAGACTGCCAATGTCGGATTACAGGCTTTATCTGATAGAGCTTATTTGTGACTTGCTCATGCCAAGATTGTTGCCATTGGGACAGTAATTTATCATGTATTAACGTAGTCTGTATAGGGGACTAACAGGCAATAAGTGTTGTGGGGTTCTGGTGAGCTGGCCACAGCATCTGCCAGTTCATTTCCCACGATCCCAATGTGGCTTGGAATCCAGCAGAAATGAATGTCGAAAGAACACTCAGACAGAGAGTGTAGTGTCTGCTGAATCCGGGTCACAAATGGATGAGGATTATACCTCATACCCGATAAAGCCTGCAGTGTACACCATACACCTTTAATACCTATAGGTTTTAATGTGGTTCAGGGCTAACTCTGTAGCATACAACTGAATTGTATATATGCTGCATTCTTGGGGAATCTTTCCAGATATAGAACGACCTGGAAAGATAGCAGCAGATCCAACAGACAACTCCAACTTTGACCCATCAGTGAAGACAGGCAAGAAGTCGGAATATTCAGCCCGGTGGGCAGCATAGGGTTGGTGGTAGACAGAAGATGGAGTTATGGACTTATCCCAATTTTTAAGGGAGAAGTCGCATGATGGTAAGCGAGCATGCCAGGGTGGAAGTGGTTGCCTTGGTGACTGGGCAACATTGTCTACCATGATGTCGAGCCCTCTGAGCAGCTCTTGGACACGGATACCAAAAGGCCGATTGGCAGTCGGACGAGTGTTATATAGGTTTTCCCATCGTGGCTTGAAAATGGATGTCCATGTAGGGTTGTCTGGCAGGGATTTTAACTTAAAGGTATATTTTAAAGACTGCTTTCGTTGAAAGGACAGTGGTGGTTCAGTTGCTTCAACGTATAAACTCTGGACAGGGGATGTTCTAAATTCTCCAGTAGCAATACGGATGGCTTGGTGGTGAACTGGGTCCAGCCATCTAAGTACGCTGTTTCTAGCCGATGCATACACTTGGGACCCATAGTCTAGTTTAGATCGGACAAGTGCACGATAGAGGCTGAGCAAAGTGGAGCGGTCTGCTCCCCATTTATTGGAGGAAACAGAGCGTAGGAGATTCAACCCTCTTGTGCACTTTGTCCGCAGTTGACGAATATAAGATAAAAATGTCAACTTCTTGTCGAAAATGAGCCCCAAGAATTTTGTCTCTGGTGCTACTGAAATGATGTCTTGTCCGAGTTTAAGTTCTGGTTCAGGGTGAAGGTTCCGTTTGCGACAAAAGTGTACGCAGACAGTCTTCTGTGGCGAGAACCTAAAACCATTAGTCACTGCCCAAGAGTTGACATGGTCTATGGCATGCTGTAATTGTCTTTCAATGACCCTCATATTGCATGACTGCAAAAAGATGCTAAAGTCATCTACAAAGAGGGCACTGTTTACGATTGGAGGAAGTTGTTCAGTTATAGAGTTAACTTTGATAGCAAAAAGCGTAACGCTTAAAATTGATCCTTGTGGAACTCCCTCTTCTTGGTAGAATGGCCAGGAGAGGGTGGATCCTACACAAACTTGGAAAGACTGGTCTGTAAGGAAGTTTTTAATAAAGAGGGCAATGTGTCCTCTAAGACCAATGTTATATAAGTCTTTTAAAATTCCATATCTCCAAGCCGTGCCGTAAGCTTTTTCCATATCAAAGAAAACCGACACCTGGTGCTCACGTTTCAGGAAAGCATCACGTATAGATGTTTCCAAGCAGATTAAATGGTCAAGTGTTGACCTGTTCCCTCAGAAGCCACACTGTATCCTGGAAAGGAAAGAGCGGAGATGGGAGAAATCCCAGGTGCCGTCCGACACGAACATACCTTATGTATCCTGGAAAGGAAGTCATTAGCTTCTAAATACCACAAAAGATGAGCACTGACCATTCTTTCCAGGATCTTGCACAAGCAGCTCATCAGAGCGATAGGATGGTAATTTTTTGATATTTTTGGATCCTTTCCTGGTTTCGGAAAGGGAAGGACGGTTGCCATATGCCATGAGTCCGGAAATGTCTCTTCAATATAGATTCTATTATAGAGATGGAGCAGCAAATGATCCATGGATTCCGATGAAAGGTGTTTAATCATCTCATAATGGATGTCGTCTGGCCCAACAGCACTCGCCTTGGATAGTGAGAGTGCTGCTTTCAGCTCCCACTGTGTAAAGGGCTGATTGTATTCCTCACGATTGTTAGAGGATGGTGATGTTTTTCTGATCTTTGTTTGAGTGCGAGGAACTCTGGGGGGTACGATGTTTCTGAAGACACTTTAGCGAATGTCTCCCCGTGAGTATTTGCAATTGCAGTTAGATCTGCAATTGTACATCCATTATGTTCCAGGATCGATGAAGGGTGTGAGTTGTATTTTCCCTTCATTTTGCGAACTTTGTCCCAGATGGATGTGAGATTGGCGGCCTGTGTAAGGGAAGATGAAAATTTGATCCAAGATTCCTTTTGGCTCTGACGTCTAATGTACCATGCTTTGGCACGTGCACATTTGAAGGCTATTAAATTATCTGTGGTGGGGTAATGACAATATTCCCCATGCTTTGTTTTGAGCCTTCCTAGCTGCTGTGCATTCTCCATTCCACCATGGTTTTGGAAAATGTGGAAAGCGGGACCATGTCCTTGAAGTTGCAACTGCTGCTGCATGGACTATACTTTCTGTGATGTGTTTTACTGACTCATTAATTGGCTCCTGGCCGACTATAGTGGTATTGAACGTTGCCAGATGATAAATGCATTCCAGTCGGCGTGACTGATCTTCCAACGTGGTATCCTCGACTGGTGACATTGTCTCCCATTTGAAATGGTGGATAACACGGGGAAGTGACCACTACCATAAATGTTTTCTTCAACCTCCCATGTACTCAGAGGCAGGAGGGAAGGGGAGCAGATGGAAAGATCAATGGCAGTAAATGTACGGGTAGCCGGGTGGAAAAAGGTGTTAGATCCCACATTTAGAAGGGCCAGATCATTGTTTTCAAGCAATCGCTCGATAATCCGACCTCTTCTGTTGATGTCAGAACTACCGCACAGCAGATTATGCCCATTGAAATCCCCTAATAATAGGAAAGGGGGGTGGTAGTTGCTTAATGAGATCATCAAGGTCTGCCTGGGCGGTGTCGTTCCCAGGTGGCAAATAAATGGAGCAAACAGTTAAAAGGAACCCTACTGTAAGACAAACTGCTACAGCCTCTAGATTAGTGGTAAGAAGCACAGCTTGAAAGGGGGTTGTGGTTACCCACAAGGATAGTAACTCCTCTGTGGGCAGGTCCATCCCCAGCTCTGTCTCTGCGAATAACTGAGCAGTTACGTATGTAAGGATCCTCATTTGCCTTTAAATACGTCTCCTGTAAGCAAAAGCAAGTTGGTTCATGCTTACTCAGGAGAGCTTGATGTCATCTCTATTTCTACGAAATCCACGGCAATTCCATTGGAGAAATTTAAATGTACCCATTATTTTGATTTACTGGGTCCGTCTGGTGGCTTCAAGAGCTGAGGGCTTCATTTTCTCAGTCCTGGGTTTATCTCTCTTTGGAAAGAACAGACTCGTCCTGTACCTCCTTATCTTCGACATCCATTGTCTCTTGGATTGTAGATGCCTGTTCCCCTTTTTTCGGAGTTTCTTTAGTACTCTGTTTTGGAAGTGGTGGAGCACTAGGAGGTATGGATATAGCAGTAGCGGCTGACTGTGATTTTTGGGTGGACTTTTGGGAACTTAATAAATAGTGGGCAATGTGGGTAAATGACTCCCTTGGTGGAATACTCATATCAGTCTAAGTACCAATGGTACTTTTCCCAGAAACTTTCTGGGCATATGAGGGCTTGGCGCTATTTATAGGTTGGATGCGTCTTCTGGCCTCCTGATAGGAGATGTTTAGCTCTGTTTTTAATTTCTGATTTTCCTTCACATCTTTCCACCACTGGCATGCTCGAGAGTATGCAGGGTTAGTACAACTTGTTAGAGTTAGTTCGCCTTGGCAATTAGTACAACTTGGCTTAGAAGCTAAACATTCCTTGCTCTCGTGGTCTTTAGCACGACAGCGAGCACAGGCAGGGTTACCACGACAAGCTGTTTGAGAGTGGTGGCCATACTTTTGGCATTTAAAACACCTCAGTGGGTTCGGGATATAAATCCTCACGGGCAGTTTAAAAGCCTGCTTTTATGGAACTTGGAGGCCGTGGGGTGTTGAATGTTACGATGAGAACTCGGGTAGGGACGAGATTCCCATCTTTCCGCATCGATATTATTTTGACAGCCGTCACTCCTTGGTCTTTAAGTTCAGAGCAGATCTCTTCTTCAGAAACATGAAGATCCCACTCTGATATGACACCGGGTGAGAAATTCAAGGTTTTATTGGGAGTAACGACGATGATGGGTAATCCCCCTAACGATGTGGCTTTCAGTAGTTGCTGTGCATGTTTTTGGCTTGCAGCCTCAACTAAAATGTCTCCAGAACGTAGCCTTTTGACAGATTTTGGAGATCCTGTCAACCTTTCTAATCCTTTCTGGATGAAAAAGGGTGACAATGGCCTCCGTAGCCGAGTGGGCAGGAGCGGGAGTGCAGTAGCACACGCTCTTTGAGTAGACCGGGGTTCAAGCCCCTGACTGCTGAATATGGTCGATCTGCCAACCCGCACTGCACCAGCGTGGCAGATTATGGTCCATCTCCCTCAGCATGAATTGTTGAGGAGGCTTCCACCCTGCAGTGGGTTGATAATAGCTGCACTTTACTTTTTTTTTTTTTTTCCCCGATTGCCTGCTCTCCGGTGGAATGGAGAATGAGGAAAAGCGGTGTCACAGATGGTGGTGTATCCTCAGTTCTGGCTCTTTTTGCAGAGGTGTTTTCTGTGGTTTCGTCTCGATTAGGTAGGGGCCTTGTTGGGGCCCCAGAAGAAGAAGAAGGATTTAAATTACTCATATGGAGTAAGATAAAAATTTCCGATGCCCTAAGTACCTCACCCACCACAGAGCCCTACGAGGGGACGCCCACTCGTGAACTAGCAGGTACTGCGTACACGAATGGGACGCCAAGTTAGCTTAGAGGCACCATACTCATGTTTCCAATAAGCCTTGATCCCGTCCCAGGACCAAAGGGAGGGAGACTTATTGGAAAGCAGTTGACCCTAGCAGTAAGAACCACCCGCCGATTGATCCCAGTTGGGGCGGTCCGGGACCACCCGCCTTGTCGAAGCAGGGGACAAAGTGGTGTATTAAAGCTGGGCCCCTCAACTACCAGGATCCCCCTTTCCGAATTCCACGAGTCGTGGCGCATGGCTGCACACGCCGGATTCCAAAGATGTATCCCTAGAACCAAGGTATGGGCGTTAGATCCCAGTGATGCTAATCTGGAAGCCCAGCAGCATCACTGGGAGGTCCCCTCACCACGTACAGGTGCCCACGTCGAGGGGCCTTCCAAAAGGTTGAGCACTTAATCTACAACAATGATATTACATTAATGATATGTTTTTTGTTCAGTGGATCTGGAATGAGTGTAAGCTAATCTAGCCTTCCCACTGATCCATCTGCAGATCAAAAATTAGCATTAGTAGAGGCACACAATGCAAGAAAGCAAGCGTGTACAGCAGCAGCCAAAAAAAAAAAAAAAAAAAAAAAAACCATTCCCATTTCACTGATCCATTCATTCCAAATGTTTGTCTAGTTCTGCATTGAATTTATTTAAGCTATCAACCTCCACAATAACAGATGGAAGTTTGTTCCAGCAATCAACTACCCACTGGCTAAAGGAAAACTTCCACACATCAATGCACCAACTGTCTTTCCTCAGTTTGAATGTATGCCCACTCAAGGTTTGTACTCTGAGCAAGAGGAAGAATCCCATCAGCATTAAGCCTGCTCAATCCATTCAAGGCCTTATACACCTTAACCAAGATTGCCTCACAGGTGCCTAGTCTCCAGAAGCTGCAATTTGCAGAACTTAAGCCTTTCTTTATAAGAGCACCCCTTTGTTTCCTTCACAAGTCTTGTTCCCCTTCTCTGCACTTGTTCTAGCAACTCTACATCCTTCTAAAATGAGTGGCCTCAATGTGTGGCCTGACCATTTCTTTATACAAAGGGATAATCACCTCCTTATCCCTGCTCACAAGATTCCTGTATATCATTGACAAGATCCCATGACTTACTCTGGCAGCTTGTCTGCACTGATCAGAAAACTTCATATTTGACTGCACAATTACACCAAGATCTCTTTCATTCTCCACTATTCTGAGTGTAACACCACATAGTTGGTACTTTTCTCTGTGGTTACTGCTACCCATATGCAGTGCTTTCCATTTGTCAATGTTAAACTTCAGTTGCCACTTCTCTTAAGTTCAGCCCATATACCCAACTTTTTCAGATCCAGTTGCAGCAGCATACTGTTATTACTGTTTATTAACAACCCTGCCAACCTCTGTATCATCTGCAAATTTTGACATTGAGCTTGATATACCTTCATCAATATCACTGATAAATAAACAAAACAACAATGGGCCCAACACCAAACCCCAAGGGACACCACATTTGTCCACGTAGAGCAGTACCCACTGACCACTACTCTGTATTCTCCCACTCAACCATCCTTTTATCCAATGTAGCAACTTGCCCTTAATGCCATACTGCTCCAATTTGAACAGCAGTCTTCCATGTGCAGCAGTATAAAAAGCTTTCCTGAAATCCAAGTATATGATATCAAAATTATTTTTTGCATCCAGTTCCTTTGTGAACCACGTCATAATATCCAATCAAATTGGTCAGACAAGATTTTCCTTTAACAAACCCAAGCTGTGTCTGAATTATCGTTGCAGTCTTGTCTAAATGATCATGCAATGCTTCTTTAACCAGTGACTCCATTACTTTCCCTGGAACAGAAGGCAAACTAATAGATCTGTAATTACTTGTGTCACTCATTGATCCCCTTTGTGAATTGGAGATACATTTCCACATCTTCAGTCTGTAGGGACTTCCCCTGAGCCCAAGGATGCTGTCATAATTATGGCTAAGGGTTTGCTTACTTCCTTTGTTGCCTCCTTTAATATAACTGGATATATTAAATCCACCCGAGGTGCCTTTCTTATGTTTAACATCAACAATTTCTCCTCCACTTTGCTTTCAGTTATAACAAAATCATTCAACTCTCCGTCAAAGTCTGATAAACATCTGGTTCCCTCTTCCTTGAATAACTCCACATGTGTGAATGTACATGCAAAATACTCATTTATTTTAGCATTAGCATTAGTAGAGGCATATGATGCAAGAAAGCAAGCCTATGCAGCATCAGCAAAAAAAAAAAAAAAAAAAACCCACTCCCATTTCACCCCTTTGTTCGTTCAAAATACCTGTCCAGTTGAGCCCTAATTTTATTTAAGCTATCAACTTCCACAACAAGGGATGGAAGTCTGTTCCACCAACCAACTACCCGCTGGCTAAAGGCCAAGTTCCGCACATCTATCCTACATCTGTCTTTCCTCAATTTGAATTTGTGCCCTCTCAGATGATTATTCTGAGCAAGAGGAAAAATCCCATCAGCATTGAGCATGCTCAAACCATTCAAGGCTTTATACACCCCTATCAGATCACCTCGCTAGTGCCTAGTCTCCAGACACTGCAATTTGCAAAACTTAAGCCTTTCTTTGTAAGAGCAACCCTTTGTTCCATTCACTAATCTTGTTGCCCTTCTCTGTACTCGTTTCAGCAGCTCTACATCCTTCTTGAAATGAGGCCTCCAGACCTGTATTGCAGTCAGTCTGCACTGCTCAGAAAACTTCATATCTGCCTGCATAATTACCCCCAGGTCCTTTTCATTCTCTACCACTGTCAGTGTAGTACCACAGAGTTGATATGTTACTCTGGGTTTACTGTTTCCCATACGTGGTACTTTCGGGGTGCCTCCGTAACCAGGTGGGAAGGAGCTGCAGTGCATAGCACACACTTCTAATCAAGAAGTGTGTGCATAGCACACACTTCTTGATTAGACCGGGGTTCGAGCCCATCACCACCAAATACAGAGGATGCGGAAAGTTCAGGGAATGACCACCGCATATCCAGGAGCAATATGGCCTTAGTTGCTAATGCTCCTAAAAACCAAATAACAAACAAACAAACAAACATACAGTACTTCACATTTGTAATGCTAAACTTCATTTGCCACATCTCAGCCCATCTGCTCAACCTTTGTATGATCTGCAAACCTGGACATTAAGCTTGATATAACCATCATCAATATCATTTATAAATACAGAAAACAACAATGGACCCAACACTGAGAGACTCCACTAATAACATTAGTAAACGATGAGCAGTGTCCATTGATTACCACTCTCTGTCTTCTCCCCTCAACCATCTCTTTATCCATAGCAGCAAGTTGTGCAGCAGTCTTCCATGTGCAACATGTATCAAAAGCCTTTCTAAGATCCAAACATATAATATCAAAGTTATTCCATGCATCTAGTTCTTTTGTTACTGCATCATAGTATCCAATCAAATTCGCCAGGCAAGACTTTCCCTTAACAAAACTATGCTGTGTCCGAGCTATAACTGAAGTCTTGTCTAGATGATGATGCTGCAGTGCTTCTTTAACCAGTGCCTCGATTAATTTTTCTGGAACAGAAGTTAATAGTCTATAATCAGCCTTTGATCCTCCTTTGTGAATTGGAGTCACATTTGCACATCTCAGTCTATGGGTACCTCCTGTGAGTCTAAAGAAACTCTCATAATTATGGCCATTGATTTGCTTACTTCCTTTGCGGCCTCCTTTAATATAACTGGATAGATCCCACGCACCCCGGGTGCCTTTTTTATGTTTATCCTCAACAATTTCTCCTCCAGTTATTACAAAATCATCTAGCTCACTGCCAGAGTTTACTTCACCTCTGGCATTCTCCTTCCTGAATAACTCCTCATGTGTGAATGTAAATGCAAAATACTCGTTTAGTTTGTTGGCCACCTGAGCAGGATCCTCAACTGTTGAACCATCAATATCCTGCGTACCAATCTGATTCATTCCTTTTCTTCTGGAGTTTACATAGGTAAAGAACTCTTTTCTTTTTTCTTTGCATCCTTTGCCAAAGATTTCTCATAATCTGCCTTTTCCTGCCTAATCTCCTTTGTGACTTGGTTACAGACCAGCTTATATCTATCATAGGCTTCAATGTCACCCATTAATTTATATGTATCCCATGCATTTTTCTACTCTGCCATATGTCTCATTAGTTTATCTGATATTCATTTAGAACTTAACTTTGAATAATATTTCTTAGTTGGTATGTAAAGCCTAGTAGCTTCCAAGATACGTTCTTTGAATGCTTCCCATTTTGAATTTGCTGTTGGTAACATCATCAGTTGGTCCCACCGTATACCTTTACGAAAGCAAAAACCCTTCCCTTTATCCCTGATGGTAGTTACCTTTTTGAGTAAATCCCACTTCAGCACACTGTGATCACTGCCACCTAGTGGTTCCTTTATCTGCAGATTCTTAATGCATGAAGAATCACTAGTAATAATCAGATCAACAAGAGTATTGCTCCCTCTAGTTGCCTCCGGAACATGCTGATGTAGAAAACAATCATCCAATAAATCCACAAAAGCTTCACTAGTGTGTGAGTGACCAACCCACAAATTCCAGTCAATATCTGGGAAATTAAAATCCCCCATTATAAGACTCTCTGATTTACTGGCCCACTCTATTTCCCTGTACAGTTTCTTATTATACTCATCAGAGTCATTAGGCCTATAGCACACTCTTACTCTCAATTTTATATCCCAATGCTTACGTCACACCACACTGACTTGACACTGCACTGTCCAGCGATGTCTACTGGCTTTACTTCCTTGGATTTTATGTGTTTCTTAACTAATAGTAACCCCTCCTCCCTTCCTATTCTGTCTATCTATTCTTTCTGTACACATTGTATTTCCCAAATTCCAGTTCTGCATTCCTTATATCTGTGTGACACCACATCTCTGATATCCCAACAATATCTGCCTTTGATGTTTTGAGCAATACCTCAAATTCATCAAATTTATTTACCAAACTCCTAGCATTGGTGTACACGCAAGTATACATGCACCTGTTCCTATTCTTAACTACCCTAACACAACCCATGTGTTTACTTGTACTGCAATGGCTCCCAGCAGTCTCTGAAAAACCCTGCATCTTGTTTTCCAGGCTGCTGCTCATTCCAATAGAAGCAGTGCAAGAATCACTTTCACCTCTGCCAGTGGCTACTGTTAATCTATTAGTCCTTGTATCCCCCCAATCTAGCAGTTTTCCAACCCACCTAACACTGCCTCGATAGCATCAGTAAACATTCTTGCACCCTTTCTATTTCAGTGTATCCCATCCCTGTAGAAGCAGTCTCTCCTGTTAACAAGTACAGACCAGGCTTAAAAAAAAAATTCTACCCCTTGAGTCTTGCACAATCTTTCCAGGGCCGAATTGATCAACAAGGCACTCATCATATACCCCCTCCCATCGTGTCTGGGCAGAATTGCAGACACTTTCAAATTCAACCCTAATTCACGGCTTTTTTTTTCAACAGTGACCTGTACTTGTTAAGTAATTCTGCCAGTCTCCTACTCTTAATATCATTAGTGCCAATGTTTACAACAATATCACCAATATAACAATAACACACAAGATGATATCCGCTCTACAACATCATCAACCTTTGTCCCTGGCAGACATACCCTGGTCTTGTTCCACCTATCCTTTTTACATACCATGTTCCCTGTTTCCCTGACGATAGAGTCACCAACTACTAGTTCCTGTGGGACCAGCACATTCTGCCTTGGTGGTTGCCGCTATGTTGCGTGATGATTAAGTGCAAGCTCTGGCGTTGATGTGGGCAGCTGAGAGCTTGATGGGCCCCTCAATTTAGATCCTTATTTTAGGGATAAAAACAGTGAATTCAAAACAACTAAGAATATTTTAAACTTACCATGAATATTTTCAGGGTTATCAAGAGGTTTACTTCCATCCCAGATAACAGCAAATGCAGCCGTAATGTTTGGAGCCTGGGTTCCATAAGAAAACTACATAAAAAGCAAATGTACAAACTATTCATCATTGCAGAAAACATGAGGGGAAAAAAATTGTACATGCAATATATTAACATATCAACTTAAGAAATCAAATCATATTTGATTTGATCCTTATGAGACCTTATATAGGGATGAATAAACTGGATGAAAATATAAAACCACTTAAGTTGATATTGGCTTGTTATTATGCAGATTACACAGTAATTGAATGGTATATCAACCTAATTAGAGTGATCTACAGCTGTAAAAAACAAATACAATTGCTGGTAGCCAACATTAACCCTGTGGTGGTCATGTGCGATCACTGTTGACCCTACACAGACCCCACATCTGGGTCAAAATGTAATAACAATAGTAAAATCTTACTGTGCTTGTGGGCTAGTGCCATCTAGCAGCCAGTAAATTATGCAAACCATTAATGGAGTTTATAAATGTGCTGGCAGCCTACCAAACAGGTTTGTGTGAAAACTCTTATCACTCAAACCATGGATAAATTCTAGGATGAGCCTTAGATATTTTTAACAGGAGAGCTCCAACTTGTTCCTGGTGTAATCAAGCTTCAGTAATCAAGAAATTTCAGTGGAAGGGAAAAATTAAATTACAGTTCAAGTAAACTAAGTAACTTTACTTGTCAATGATAACAAAGACAAGTTTTGATGTCTTTTTAATGGTAAGTAATATATGTTTCAATGACTTCAAAGTAATTTTAGCTCATGTGAAAAGTCACACCTTTTGATTATAATTCTTTTCACAATAGTCAAAATATTCAAAATTTATTTATCACAGAAAACCTATATTTAAATATGTTTCAGATGAAATGGGTAAATTGGTAAATTTCAGATGACATCAAAACCAAGAAAATGGAAATACAGTAAACCCCCGCTATTCGCGGGGGTTACGTTCCTGAGAAGTGTCACGAATACTGAAAATGCGAATACTGAGTTATAGCTCCCATAGTATTAAAGGGGTTTCATTCCAAAGTATGAAATATATAAAAAAAACTAGTGTAAAATTTTGTCTATGTATGTATTAGATGTACCTTCATAATATGACTATGTACATAGACAGTACATAGTGAAATGCAAGCATATGGCATCGAAATGAAAATAAGAAACAATTTAATATTAAATGTAATATTTATTAGAAATTTCAAACCAGCGCCTTTGCTAGCAAAAAAACTTATCCCGCCAGTGCCATCACCAGTTTCGCTAAAGTGTTGATAAAGGAGTTTTGTCTTTTCACGAATGATGAGTGAACTTAACAGAATTTTATTTTGAGTTCGGTCTTCTATCAAATGTTTTAAGCAATTAGTGCGTTTTCACAGACACTACGGCGGATTTTTTCTTCCGATTTTTTGATTGATGGTACCGTTGACTCTGATTTTATAATGTTTTGCCACTGAGGAGACATTTTCACCATTAGAAATTTTATCTAATAACTCAATTTTATTCGCTAATGTCATCACCTTCTTTGATCTTTTCACATTTCCCTTGTTATTTGTAGCCATATTTTTTGTACGGGTTAGAAAGAACTTGTCCACAATAAATTCACTTTCTTCCGTCAATTTATAAATTTATTCAATTTATAAGCATATAAATTAAAAGCAAACGAAGAAACTTTCCATGACAAGCACATAACACATACTGAACAAGGATTAGCGAGAAACATCCACGCTCGCGATTTTGTCACCCCTCTCCCCCCACCCACTGAGTGCTGTTTTGACCGGGAAAGATAATTTTAGCCACGCCCATGTTTTTTTATGGCAGAAAATATTCACGGCACTTTAAAATTCACATTTTTTTAGGTTTCATTTTATATTAAATCAGCGATCGCGAATACAGATACCGCGAATAGCGGGGGTGTATTTTTTAAAGTTTATAACTGAATATGTTAATTTTAATATGTTTATAACTGAATGGCTACAGTCATCTAGCTATCATAGATTCATGTAAATATTTCTTATGTTTAGTGAGCACAGCATCATTTACCAGGAGAAAAATTATAATAATAATAATGAAAAATGAACATTTTTCATTATTATTAAATGTTCATAGCTGCATAAGCTTCTAAACATTCCAAGGGGAAATATCTTTCAAAGACACTCGTGTTACAGTAGTCTGAAGTTCGTTTCTTTTTTGACAACCACTTCATAAATATATTTTTTTGCCAACGGTACAATATTATTAACAGCAATATCAATTTCAATCAGAAAAATCCAATGGAAGCAATGTAAATCAGGCAATGCATTCATTTCAGTTATGAATCAGACATTTTATATTTAAATGTGATCACAAAATCAGCAACTACATATACAATGATGCTATTAGCTACTAAATATTTGGATGGTAAAATACCCCATACAACTCATTTATGAAAGCAAATTTTCTGATTTTTTAAAAATTTTTTATTATTGTTGCTCATTATTTTTCTCTGATTGATGAGTCCCACCCTGTGATGGGTACTGTTACCAAGTACATAGGGTGGTTGTTATATCTGGTTAATGTAGGTCGAAAAACTCTCTCTAGTTCTCTCAGATATGCCAGACAAGCTGTACTTGCTACCTGGGAGTCTAAAACGCTGATGGAACTGATATTCGGGTGACACTCAAGTCAAGTGGACCCAATTTCGACGAAGTCTGGACGGTCTGTGACAGCCAAATCCTCTGCTTGAACCTTCACGATGGTGGGACTGTTAGTAATTCTGGGTATAACCTCCATGCACAAGTACATGGTGGGTGACCACCCAGGTGTGAACCAACGTAAACAGGGGTCGAGGTGTGGCGCCCACACCACATGGAGGAACGCCGCCCCTCTATGTTACCAGGCAGTACTAGGTGGTAGATGACTCTCATCAACCGGTGAAATACCACCACTTTGCTTATTGGAGGCTTGAAGTGGTGAACCCATGTTTAGTCTCTAGAGCTAAGTTCCGGCCAACCCTTCCCTATCTCTTCCATCATGCAGTATGATTGATGACTTTTGAGGTTATGATGAATGTCGTGGTGAGATCCAATATTCCTTACATTTCGAGATCCAATATTCCTTACTTACTCTAAAACGGTGTTCGCAGGCCGGCCGCTAGTTAGTACACCGGACCGAACCTATTGGTAACTTTCTAGGAGGCTTCCGGATCACCTAGTGTATAATCTTGCTACCTCTACTCTGCCAGATAGTGACTGAAGGGAGTCCGAGTAGTGTGTATGCGGGGAGCATTGTCGAGGCCACGTTATGTCAAGGATCTGGGTATATTCTTACCACATGTATGCCCTATCCAAAAATTTCTTTACTTCATACAGCATGTCCCACCCTCTTTTTCTTACTATTGAATACACCACGAATTGTCACACTAATAGAGCAAGCTTATCTGCGAAAAGATCTAAACCTCCCAAGGACTTCCTAATTCATTTCACAAATATACGTGGTCTCAATTCTAATCTCAACAATGTCCATTTCCACTTGCAGTCTGCCAAACCCCATGTACTTTTTCTGACAGAATCTCAGTTATTGGTTGATTCATCTACTGCTCATCTCAGATGCCCAAATTATTCGCTGTATGATTCCTTTCGCCTCAAAGGTGGTACTTGTGCATATGTCCGTTCTGATATTCCCGTCAGAGCCTTGGCAATTTGGAATCTCCTCTCTTTGATCTTCTCTGGCTTAAAATCTCTCTACCTCATTGTGTCAAATTCATCTGTTGTCTCTACTGTTCTCCCAACTCCACTAATCACTTGGAGCTCTTTGACTTCCTCTCTTTGCAACTTGACTTTCTCCAGTCCAACTTTCCTAACAGTGAAGTAATTTTCCTTGGTGATTTTAATGTTCACAACTCCAGCTGGATTCCGTTTTCTAGTCACACCGACCCAGCAGGTCAAGATGCTGAGGCTTTTGCAATTACTAATGATCTAGCACAGATTGTTCATCTACCTACAAGAATACCGGACAATCCTAATCATACAGCCAATACGCTTGATCTTTTTCTCACAAACAACCCTTCTAAGTACACTGTCGAAGTGAGAAGTCCTTTAGGCACTTCAGATCACAACTTGGTGATTGTCTCTTCTCCAATGGAACCTTTATCTCATGGCTATTCCCAACCACGTGTTGTTTGGCATTACAAGAATGCAAAATGGGATGACCTGCGAGACTTCTTTTCTTCTTTTCCTTGGTCGGATTACTGTTTCAAAACTTCTGATGTCAATGTTTGCTCAGATCGTGTCAGTGAAATTATTCTTGCAGGAATGGAATCCCTTATCCCACACTCCACTTTAGAATCTCGTCCTTTATCTAAACCTTGGTTTTCCAATAAATGTGCTAAGGCTGTCCAAGAGAAGAATGTTGCATATCGTAATTGGCTTGTTTCTAATTCTTCAGTTTCATTTTCTGCCTACACCAAAGCTCGAAACAGTTGTAAAGCAGTTATTAATCAGTCCAAACTAGAGTTTGAACAGGCTAAGAGTAGAAAACTTGCTTCTTGCCCTAATGGTAGCCGAGCATTCTGGTCTCTTGCCAAAGCTATTGGCTGCAACATTTGCCCATCTTTGCTCCCACCTCTGTCCAAACCAGATGGTTCTGTTGCCACTTCAGCCAAGGATAAAGCTGACCTGCTAGCATCCCATTTTTCTTCCAGCTCATGTATTAATGATCTTGGTAAAACACCTCCCACCATTCTCAACACGCTCCATTCAATGCCTCCTGTGGTCTTCCGTCAAAAGGATATCAGAAGGATTTTGATGAATCTTGATGCTAAGAAAGCTCCAGATCCTGATGGCATTTCTCCACTTGTTCTCAAAACCTGTGCTCCTGAACTTACTCCTATTCTTTGCCGCCTTTTTTCACTTTCTTATTCCAAAGGTGTTTTTCCTTCTGCTTGGAAATTTTTCTGATATCCAGCCAGTTCCTAAAAAGGGTGAAAAATCCCTCCCATCCAATTATCGTCCCATTGCAATTACTTCTACTCTTTTCAAAGTAATGGAGAAATCAATTAACTGCCAACTCTTAAACTACCTAGAAACCTTCCATCTGATCAACGATCGCCAGTATGGATTCCGTCAGTGTCGATCCACTGGTGATATTCTGGCTTATGTTACCCATTTATGGACTAATTCAATGGAAAGGTTCGGTGAAAACACAAGTAGTTGCTCTTGACACCTCAAAGGCTTTTGATCGTGTTTGGCATAAAGGTCTTCTAAACAAGCTTCCATCTTATGGTTTGCCAACTGTTTTTAGTAATTGGTTATCCAGTTTTCTCTCTGATCGCTCACTGAGGGTAATGGTAGATGGCTCTATGTCTTCTAACTTCTCCACTAATGCTGGTGTCCCCCAAGGTTCAGTTCTTTCCCCCACTCTTTTCCTCTTGTATATCAATGACCTTCTTCCATTGACTGGAAATCCTATCCATAGTTTTGTCGATGATAGCACATTGCATTCAACTTTCCATTTTGAGAAACCTTGTCCTGCTCAATCAGCTTAAACTTCTCGAAAATCTGCTACCAATTCCTTAAGTGCCAATCTTCAGGTTATTCTCCAGTGGGGCAAAGACAACTTAGTTGATTTCAACCCTTCTAAAACTCAGTCTTGTCATATATCTCACAAAAAGGATTCTTCTGCTCCTATGCTTATCTTTAGTGACACTCCGATTTCTAGGCAAAATGATATATCTCTTTTGGGGATTATTCTGACTTCTAATCTCTCTTGGCAGAAGCACATTACCAATATTGCTTCCTCTGCATCTAAAAAACTTGGTTTTCTCTTTCGCTCTCGCCGTTACTTTTCTTCCAAACAGCTGTTCACTCTGTATAAATCGAAAATCTGCCTTGCCATGGAATATTGTTCCGACATCTGGGGTGGTGCCCCCAAAACCTCTCTCAGGCTTCTTGATTCCATTCAGAAGAGGGCAGTTAGGTTAATTAATGATTCATCTCTAACAGAGTCTCTCCACTCGCTTTCTCATAGACGCACTGTTTCTGCTGCATGCCTCTTCTACAGATACTTCCATGGGCACTGTTCTTCTGAATTGGCTTCTATAATTCCTGCTCTCTCTTTCAAAACAGTCCGAACCCGTGTCGCCAACATCCATTTACTGTCCAACTTCAAACCCACAGAACCAACTTTTCATCTACCTCATTTATTCATTCAACTGCCGTTTTCTGGAACAACCTTCTTTCATACATATTTCCTGAAAATTACAATCTACAGAAGTTCAAGTCCAATGTCAACAAATATTTTCTTTCGTCTTCTTAACCTGAAACCCAAGCATGGTACTAAGTACTATAGGTTCTAATACCTCTTGTGTTTGGGGTTCACATAAAAAAAAAAAAAAAAAATTCAGGATTGTGACTTTCTGGAGTTCCTTGTAGGAGTTCTCTGAGAGACCTATTGCAGCTAGGCTGTTATTTAGTATTTTTGGCACCATACCAGTGGTTGACACAATGATTGGGATGGTTGTTACTTGTTGCATATGCCACATCTCTGATCTCGTGTCTTAGGTTCGTGTACTTCCTGATCTTTTCCTCTTGGGTTTTCTGGGATTGCCAATCCAGTGTTGGGTACCTCCATGTCAATCAGATAGATAGCCTTTTCCTTCTTGTCGACAAGGGTTATGTCCAGTCTGTTGCGTGGAACTGCCTTGTCTTGTCTGTCATTATGGCACAGTCCCAGTACAGCTTGTGGGTTAGGGTCTCTAGTACTGGCTGGGATTCATACCTGTAATACAGACACTTTCTGTGATTAAATCATATTTTTCCTTGCTAGCTTCTGATGTATTATCCTGGATAACTGGTCATGTCTACAAGTATATTCTGTCTGGGTGATCACCTTGCATCCTGTGGTGATGTGTTGGTTCATTTCTGAGGGTAGATGGCATTGTCTACATGTGTCATCTGACATTCCGGGCTCCTTGGCGATGTATTTTCTAGTTTCTGGTGTTGATTGCCTGGTCTTGGTAAGTATGAATCATTCAGTCTTGGGGAAGAGTGTCCTGCTCATGAGCCATGCATTGGAAGCCATTTTATCTATATGACCTTGATGAAGGTCATTGTAGTGTCTTTTTTGCCTATCTTTTTGTGTGTTTCTTCCTTTGGGGTGGGAGGGATCTCCTTGCTTAGGTTGAGTGGGGTATGCCACTTGTGTATCTTTTTTATGGCCTGGTAGACTGGCACTACGTATTTATGGAGGTAACCCTTCACATTCTCAATTGCTTTCTTCTGTTGCTTGATGAAGTCTGTCAAGCTCCTTCCCCCTCCTTTCTGAACTATGGTCATTCTCTCTCTCTCTCTCTCTCTCTCTCTCTCTCTCTCTCTCTCTCTCTCTCTCTCCATGGACAACTTCAGGTGGTGTTGGTGGCTCTTGGTCCTCATTGTCCTTGTCTTTCTCATGATCTTCAGCTCAGTGTTAGACTATTCTATGATGCTGAAGGAGTATGTTAGCACTAGGACTGTATAAGTGCTCATGGCTTTAACTGTTCTCTCCATTCAGCTTTGCATTAGGCAGGTTTCTGAGTCTGATGGAATTTTTGGGTCAGATATGCCTGATCTCTTTGTGCTCTAACTGCTGAGCTTGTGTCATCCTCAGATATTTGTAGATCTCCTCTGTCATGGATCTCTTTACCAGTCTGCAGCTAGTAGTTTTGGCCCAGATGTAATCCATGGGTAATTAATTCTCTGATGTAATCCATGGGTCTTGCATTTTTCTAGACCAAATTCCATCCTAATATCATTGCTGAATTCTTCGGTGATCCAGAATAGTTACTGGAGTTGCTTTTCAGTTGCCGCATAGAGCTTGATATCATCCATTTATATCAGGTGATAAAGGGTGTACAGCTTTTTCCTTCCTTCTTTGAGGTTATATCTATACTTGCTGATGTTGAGCAAGGTGGATAGCGGGTTGAGTGCTAGACAGAACCACAGCAGGCTCAGGCATCTCCCTGAAGGATTCCTCTCCTGACAGGGGTCGGTCTCATTGTGATGTCCTCGACCATGATGGTAGTATTCTATTTCACCATGGCTGCTTCTAGGATGTTTGTCACTGTTGGATTGACTTTGTAGATCGCCAGTGTTTCTATTAGCCAGCTATAAGTCACGGAGTCAAATGCCTAATTGGACATGGCTACTTCCGGAAAAAACTACAACTTTGGAATTACTCACCTGGCTGCCACTGTGGAGAGGATCAGACATGGGAGCACCTTGCCCACAGCTGTGAAATCTATGAGAACTTAAGGAGGATCCTAATAACGAAACTACATTTCAACTACCAAAACCAAGAACACCTCACCTACAGAACAAAGAAACTTACCGAGCCCTCACTCAATGGACCTATTCACCAGGCAGAAAGCGCTACCACCACCACCACCATAGTATTCGAATCAATAGGTCAAAACAACCATGGCTGCCAGTTGTTGCTATGCATCACTGAGCCTCGGTCCAAACTTACACAAGACTTGACCAACAAACCATCTGGAGTATAGAACCCAACTTGGCCCCTCACATTTCGAGAAGTCGACTGGTCTCCCTACTTGGATGGGACAACACAAGCAGTGCAATCAAAGACAGGGTCCCCACATACCTTGACACATTCCTCATCATTGACTCCTGGACCAACTTCTTCCCACTGGATGTGACACATCTCATCAAGAAGAGATCTAATATCGGTCCCTGGACTTGACCATCCTATCTTGGACTCCTGGTTTTGACCTCCCCACTGTTCATTATCATGTACTTCTGGACCAGCCTTCAGTCTGGATGCAACACAGGCTCACCGAATGGAGTCCCAATGATGACACCTGGACTAGACCTTCCCGAAAATGACCCATCCACCATAACAGCACTCATGCCGCTGGAGCCTCCACTCTGATTTCCACCAAGCTGTCGGCTCCTATTGACTGGCCATATCTACCCTGCACTTGCGGGGTATCTCTCTCCTTTTTTTGCCCCCACTGTTCCTAATTAAAATCCAACAAACGACCATAAAATTATCCATGAAGCTGAAATACCTGGGAGTAATTCACCCCAAATCTGATTCATCTCCACCAAAAAAATAAGAAAATATAGTGCCACGTTTAACAGAGTTTCTTGATGAGACTGGGGCTTGAAACGGCAAACACTAACCCTTTACTACAAAGCGATGACCCCTTATCTGCATTGACTTTACCACCGACCCTGCAAATAGTGTCAGAGTGGAAAAAGCATGACACACCCTTCACCTTCAAAGGACATGGCAACTGAGATGGGGCCAAACTACAAAGGGATCCATCACCAAGAAATTCATCCCTGAAATCTCAAGAATCTATCCCAATCTCACCAGGACTCCATGCCACCTTCCTTCTCATGGGGCACAGGTCTTTCAAAGCTAAATTGGCCGGGTTTAGGATTGTGGAAGACCTAAACTGCCATTGCGGCTCCCCAGAGACCTGGGAGCATTTCCTCTACCACTGTGACATTTATGAGGACCTTAGGCACTCTCTTATGAAGAGAATTCACCACATCCCCCATGAACATGGAGCACCACCTGCTTGACACAGCTGAAGAATACACAGCCTTTACCACCTTTGCCAGAGGCAAATGTGGTAAAGGCTTTGCCACCTTATTCCAGAGGCAAAAAACCCTACCCAGAATGTAAGAGATGTGGTAATTGGAATGTATTCTGCCATCGAAATCAAATGGCAGCCACCACCACCACCCACTTGAAGACTGCCCTGATCATTAACTTATCTCGGATGGAATCTTTGTCCCATGAATGACGCCAAATTGCACGAGATACCCAAATTGGATTCTTTACCAACAGTGACAATGTGCTCTCTACTGCCATTTCCTGATGGCGATCTATACCAGGCTCCCTTGCTCAGTACCTTTTTCTCCCTTTTTCCTTGATGGAGGGAAAAGCAGTCCTGTCTCCTTCCCACCCTGACAACCCTTATCCTTCTCCTGATGGGGGCATGGGCCTGCCTCATTAAACACATGGGGTCGCCTTCTCTAGTGGTCCCATACCCGTCTTTCCTCCAGTCTTCCGTCCCCCCTCCCAACTCTGCCCCACACAAACTTCAAAACCTTAGTTTCGTCCAAATTAAACCGCATAAACCTCATTTGGCTTTTCTAATTCCAGTGCTCATCCTTACCGAGTTGTTTTTTTTTTAAAGCCCTATCCACCAAAATCTCAGGAAACTAGGTGGCAGGACCTGCCAGAGTATATATAAGCCACTGGGTTCCTGGTCTGCCTCCACGGGGCGTAAGTGGGGCAGCATTGGGCACCAACTGGGGTCCAGCGGCTAAATGACCACAAGAAGAACAACAATACACAACATTAAAGGATCTAAGACCCACACACTTTTAAATCTCTGGCATTCACAGCATACTGTAACACACCACAACATAAACTATGCAGAGATGGGGAAACCCCTGGTGCCACTTGACCCTAAATACACTTACACTACCCCACTCTTCCCTCTGGTGAGACATTGGGCAAGCCACACTGTCTGCAGGGGCCATCTTCTCTGTCGGTCCCTTCCTTCTGTTTCCTACCCTCCAGTCTTCTGACTCCCCTCTTACATAACGGTTTTTTTCCCCTCCTGCCCCACAGGTCTAAATTTAAATACATCAAAATTATTGCCCAAACTATTAGGCCCTAGAACAAGTTATCAGCGAACAACCTTATGCTCTGTAAATTTACAACCATTGCTCAAGAAACAGCAATCATCTCATTGTTAAATCTGGTCCTAGCCACTGAAATCCGAGGAAAGTAGGTGGCAGGACCCGCAAAAGTACTCTAGCATCAGTGGTACACCCAGTCAGCCTCCCCGTGGCACAGTGTGGTAACATCGGGTCCCACTAGGGGCTTGGTGGCTAATAGACTGGGAAGAACAAAGGGCACAACACAATATACTGCACATGACCTCACACACCTTCAAATCTCTGGCCCGATAAAATGTACACCTGCAGAGATGGGAGAAATCCCAGGTGCCGTTAGACACCAACATACCTTACACTTCTGACTTGAATCTTGTGGAAAACTTTACATTGAGTTAGAAGAGGATTGAGAATTTGAGCAGCTGACAACTGCTTTAACAAAGGAAGAGCAAAGTATCAACTGTCTTCCATCATGAACTGGTTAAAATCATTTCCAGAAAGATCATGGATGTCATTATGGCAATTTCCCAAATAAATATATGGTTTTATTAAAGTACTTGTTGCAGATACCTTTGAGAGTATAATGTGTAACCTAGATATGGTGAACCACAAAAAAAAAAAAAAAAAAAAAAAAAAAAAAATCAACATTTTTTTTTTTTTTTTAAATAATTGTTAGGTAAGTAAACTATTACAATTAACTTTTAAATTACAATATAAATCAATAAATTACTTACAACCATTGCATCACAATATATGGTATCACCTAAAAGTTGGGCATTAACCTGTCTTACACGACCTTCAATGTTGAACTGACAGACGAACCTTGTAGAGGCAATGAATGGCTAAAATTCATATAATTTTGTTTAGTTATTTTCAACTATCCAAATTGAATTGTTTTATAAATATAATAAATCAAAAAAATTTTATTAACAACTTTGGTAAAATATTTGCATTACAAAAGCTCAAATAAATTAGGAAGGTGATTTAAGGTTGACCTTAAATCATTTATTTTACCATACTATCATTTTTCAAGGTTTTTTCATGTATATCACAGGTTTATTCCATTGTTATAGCAAGCCACTGATATTGGCTGATCATGTGGCCACTCCCAATATATTGAGCTATTTTATCCATATGGAATTTCAGTCCAACCCCCAAGATATTTTCACTGCACTGAACAAATGAAAATCACTGGACCCAAGTCTGAAAGGCAAGGAGGATGGCTGCAATTTATTACTTCAAATCTGCCACGTATTGTAACCAATTTATGGTGCTGCCTGGAGAGTACAGTATTGTACTGCAAGTTCCTGTAATACTACACATTAATTGTTAAACCATGTAGTAAAAAATAGACACAGATTACACTGCTACATCCCAAAAGACCATCCCTTATGGCTTTGTCTTGAACTTTTGGGTGGCAGAGAGAGAGTCTTTATGGTTTATCTTTGCTGCACTGACTTGGGTGTGAAACAGTGTAGTAGCCATGTCTCATCATATCAGTATGCACTGCAGGGTTGCATCTCTCTCTCTCTCTCTCTCTCTCTCTCTCTCTGATTCAAGTTAGAATATATTCTGTAGATAGGGAATAGATAGGATATGCTGTGCCTTTTTGGTGTCAAATATTAACAGTTTGATATCCACTGTGTATACAGGCAACCCCCGTATAACACAGTACTTCTACAACATAGTTTCGTTCTAATATGATTGATAAATTGTGGCAATCCTCGCACAACACGCTACTTCTACAACAAGGTTTCACTCTAACACAGTTTGAAAATTGCTGGACGTCTCGCATAACAGAGTATTTTTAAACAGGTAGTAAACTCGATCTTCTTGCACTTGCTATAGTACCGATAGCTGGAATTCTGTGGGTTTTCATGTAATTATGGTGAAATGTGTTTCCCCTTCCATGAAATATTCAATCATATAAAAAAACATAAATAAATTTTCAGAAACTCTTTACTCCGTACCACGTTTGTTGTAACCTGTGCGTGTCATGTTCTTTGTTATTAATTGCTTATCATTTTTACTGTTTTAAATTTTACAACAAAAGAGGCCGGGAACAGAAATATCAATTAGTATGTACATATTACAGTACGTATTAATTAAACTATGTATGTAAGTGTAAATTTATTTATATTTTGCTAGCTGGAAAATATTCTGATTTATATTTAAAGTGGGGGACCACTGTATTTTGTTGGGAGATCCCTGGCTTAGGTTCTGTGCTATTGAACTTGTGCTTGTTTGAGACCATAACAAATTAATTGTGACTTCGAAGAGTGCAGCTTGTGACGTTTAAAGAGAGCAGAAGGTACACAAAATCTAGATACTGCAGAAGAGATTGTGCTTAGTGATGAAGAGGAAGAAAATTAAATGAACGTACATTATCTCACATATAAGTATCACAGTTTGTAAGGTAAGACGTTTGTTTGGTTATTATAATTTCATTTGCTACTATTATAAAAATAATAGTTGAAATATTCAGTTATTACTACTATAAAAATTAAGTTTCTGATAGTTATAAAAAAAATGGCGTATTTTTGTTACCTTTTGGAATGTAATCTCCCCTTTTTGTACCAGTTCTTAGTCCCATACAACACAGTTTGTGTAATGTGTTTGTGTAATCTTGTGTAATGCGAAACCGCATTACACAAGATTTTGTAGGAACCAAACTACCGTGTTATACGAGGGTTACCTGTACACTTTTTTTATTATTTTTTTTTTGAAGTGGCCCTGAATAAGCATTTCCACATTTTAAACATTTGTGCAATATCACACATTGTCATATGCTAGTTTTTCACAATCATTAATTACCAGTCACAGGTATAATGTGCAATTGATGGTGACTGTTTTGCAACTTTCTGAAAACTTGTAGCAGTTGCAGTCATACATGATAAAGTCTCCGTAGCTGAGTGGTCAGGAGTGGGAGTGCTGTAGCACATGCTCTCGAGTAGACGGGTTCAAGGCCCTGATTGCTAAATATGGTCGACCTGCCAACCCGCACTGGACCAGCTTGAGAGATTATGGTCCAATTCCCTCAACATGAATTGCTGGGGAGGCTTCCATCTTCAGTAGGTTGATAAAGGCTGCAGTTTACCTTTACCTATGATAGGGTCTCTTCACCATATGCACAATTACTTGCAAACAAATTTTATTTGGTTTCATATTCACTTTTACCTGGAATTTTATAATGTCATGCTGTTTCACACAGAGAGCAATGGGGTCCAATATCATACTGGACCCCAATATCATTTCATTCATAACAATGGCCCTACTGTCTAGATCTGGCTGTTAGGAACATTTCCAAGGCTTCACCAGGAAGAGAGGATCTGTACTCAGTTTTTTGTTTTACAAACCTGGTTGAATATTCTCCCACACTCAGCACTGCTATGAGAAATTGTTAAAATGCCAAGCATGATTTGTTATATTTTAAGCTTTTTTGTGTACTTATCAGTTCTCAAACCAAGGACCACTGCACATCAATTCTTTCTTTTTTCATTATAGCATCTGGTAGATTCTCACAGTGAAACTGACAGAACTGATGCTGTAAGGTGGTAGATGACTTTCATCAACCGGTGAAATACCACCACTTTGCTTATTGGAGGCTTGAAGTGGTGAACCCATGTTTAGTCTCTAGAGCAAAGTTTCCGGCATCCACCTCCCCCCATACTTCTCCTTCAACCCATGCACGGTACTAAGTACTATAGGTTTTGATACCTTTCGTGTTTGGGGTTTTCATAAAAAAAAAAAAAAAAAAAACATCTATTGCTTCATCTATTTCTTTATTTTTATTGACACCACAAATTAATTGTCAAAAGTTCAAAGTTGAAAATGATGCACTGCCAGTTAACAAAATTTGTGCTACTCTAGGCACATGCAGCCAATAAGTACTTCCTCGCTGAGCAAAAGAACAGAATTTTCTCCTCTTGTTTTAGATTCTCCTTGGCCATGGCAATAGAAATGCCTATGACTAAGTTAGAACCTTCCCTCTGATTTAGTCTACTATGGTAATCAATTTCCAAAATGAAACTAGAAGATTTAAAAATTGCTAGTGAAATAAATTTGCACTTTCTACATATCAAAGTAAATGGCCTTAGTAGATGGATCTAAGGTACTGGATCAAAGAGCTACATTCCGATTTCCAAATTTGGCATAACTTCAAAAGACACAGGCAAATTGCTTCATTTAACACAAAAGAGAAACATGAACAGACTTTCTGCATGAGTGAGGATAACATGGCACAAAATTATCACTTTGCCTGCTTGGCCTATTTAGGATTGCTTTTACCATAAGTGTGCAACACAGAAGTTATTTCCTTTGAGTTCATTAATGTCTTCTTTCAAAACTTTTGTATCATTAACTGGATTTGAACTTGAGTCAGTGCCACTCACTAGTGATTGCTTGTTGCACTTTTCAATTTGGTTTACTCTGAAGTGCTCGTATGGTTTTTCTCATCACTTCCAACCTCTTCATTGAAAAGACTTGTCAGAGGATGCATGCAACTGTTCTACCGATCTAGCTATATATTTAACCACCAATGGCCAACATGCTTTAAAATATTTTTTATTTCAGTGGTATACATCAGTTTACAGTTGTTTAAATCTATCTTTCCTTTTAGCACTTCCTTCTAGATAGCAGTAAATTTCCACCAAATATTCAACCACTTTCTCAAGAAAGGCATGCAGATCCCTTTTCAGCACACAAATTAATAAGATGACAAGGGCAGCCTATTTCCACTAAGTGCTCAATCTTCTCTTACAAAAACTTTGCTACTCCAGTCTTTAGTCTTTAGGTCTACCATTATAGGCACATTATCAATACTAAGTGCCAGGCAATTTTAAGGAATCCTACATGCTTTCAGGTCATTCAGAAGATGTCCAATATTGTGCTCTGTAGAGTCACCTCCCAATGCTGGAACTAAGAGCAAGCAGCGTTAGAGTTTGTTTTTTTACTTTTATTATTACAAAAGGTCACCACAGTGAAATATAGTTGGGAATTACTTGGATTACTGCAATCTACAACAATCAAAAATTGCACATTTTCCAGAGCCATCACTATCTCTTCTTTCCTTATCCATGCAGTTTCGCTAATAATATGAAAAGGATGGCTTTTTTTTTGTTCTTCTACAACAATATTTTTTTTGCTATTTCTCTATCGGGAAACACATTTCTGAAAAATATGCCTGAACGATTAGCACAACTCAGAGGAAGAATTTCTAGGAAAACATTGCAAATAAACATTCAGCATGAATGACACTTTTCTCACCATGAAATACAACATCTATTTCTTTCCATGCATCCCATGCTATCATTATACTTATTGTCTGCAAATTATTATTATTATTATTATTAGCCATATGGTGCAAGGAAGCCTGAGACTTATGCTGCACCAGCCAAAAAAATTTCCAAGTTACCCTGAGAGAGAGGGAGGGGGGGGGAATCACCAAGAAAGAGAAGAATGATGATATCCAGCTCAGGACCCTGGGTGTGCCAAGCCCATACCCACCAGATGTGAGCCCCTATTCTGATTACATGGCATTTCCCAAAGGCTTGGAAATGAAAAATCACATCTACAGACAGTAAACAAGGCAAATGTGTTACTTTTTTCAGATTTTATAATATATGGAAAATCTTGTGTACACATCTGAAATTTTACATCATATTTCTTTGGCATTTCACTAAAAGACATTGCTAATTAAGTTTTGAACTACACAAATATTATAAAATTATTGCACAGAGCAATGCTATTATCACATGTTTATTTTGAAATGCAGACTACCATAGCAAACCTATTAGCCAATTTACTATTGAAACTAATCAGAAATTTTCAAAATTAAAAAAAAATAAATAAAATAAACACAATTTTAATGTGCTTTGATTATTTTTTGTGAACAGACAACTATACTGAGAAAAAATGAGTTTCATCACAGAAAATGATAAATTGAATAAAAAGGTGGCTTCTCCATTGTAAATCTGAAGAGTTCGCAGTTATGAATTTTATCATCAGATTGAGATAAAATTAAGTACAGCCATTCAATTTTTCAGTACTGAGGGAAAAATGATGTACAGATGAGAGTTACTACACTATGATTACTATAATATAAGAGGTATTACTTCCAATAAAAACTTCTAAGAGCCTTAGCACAAAAAGGCCAATATGAAAAATAAGGATCATTCTGGATCCTTATACAATTATACTAGATCCTTATACTGGAATTTAAGAAATGTTGATCTCCATGGAGAGGAAGGAGTAGAACAGAGGAGTAGAACTGAGGGGGGCAGTTGCCCTCTGAATCACAGCCTTTTAAGATGCACTATTTGCTTGATGTTTGCGGAGCAGTCAGGTATGGGACATGATACTGCCATGGGGGATGTCTTTGTATGTGCGCGATGCAAGGAGTGTAAGGAAATCAGGCGACAACTCAGCGTTTTTATGGGCCTATATGAGAGCTTGCCCTCGAAGGATTACAAGTGAGGGGCCCATCAGCTCTCAGCTGCCCACACCAATGCCAGAGCTTGCACTTGGTCATTGCGCAACACAGCGGCAACCCCGAAGACAGAATGCGCTGGTCCCAAAGGGACTAGTAGTTGTTGGTGACTCTATTGTCAGGGAAACATGCTTTGTAAAAAGGATAGGTGGAACAAGACCGGGGTATGTCTGCCAGGGTCAAAGGTTGACGCTGTAGAGCGGATATCATCTTTTAAGGGCACAAAAGGTGATATAGTTGTACACGTTGGCACTAATGATATTAAGAGTAGGAGACCGGCAGAATTACTTAACAAGTACAGGTCACTGATGAAAAAAAGCCGTGAATTAGGGTTGAATTTGAAAGTGTCTGCAATTCTGCCCAGACACGATAGGAGGGAGTATATGATGAGAGCCCTGTCGATCAATTCGGCCCTGGAAAGATTGTGCAGGGCTCAAGGGTTAGAATTTTTTTCAGCCTGGTCTGTACTTGTTAACAGGAGAGACTGCTTCTACAGGGATGGGATACACTTAAATAGAAAGGGTGCAAGAATGTTTGCTGATGCTATCGAGACAGTGTTAGGTGGGTTGGAAAACTGCTAGATTGGGGGGGGATACAAGGGCTAACAGATTAACAGTAGCCACTGGCAGAGGAGAAAGTGATTCTTGCACTGCTTCTATTGGAATGAGCAGCAGCCTGGAAAATAAGATGCAGGATATTACAGAGACTGCTGGGGATTATGGGGGTACAAGTAAACACATGGGTTGTGTTAGGGTGGCTAAGAGGAAGAGCAGGTGCATGTATACTTGCGTGTACACCAATGCTAGGAGTTTAGTAAATAAATTTGATGAATTTGAGTTATTGCTCAAAACATCAAAGGCAGATATTGTTGGGATTTCAGAGACGTGGTGTCACACAGATATAAGGAATGCACAACTGGAATTTGGGGAGTACAATGTCTACAGAAAGGATAGGAAGGGAGGGGGGGTTATGCTATTAGTTAAGAAACACATAAAATCCAAGGAAGTGAAGCCAGTCGACATCGCTGGACAGTGCAGTGTCGAGTCAGTTTGGTGTGACATAAGCATTGGGAGATCAAAATTGAGAGTAGGAGTGTGCTATAGGCTTAATGACTCTGATGAGTATAATAAGAAACTGTACAGAGAAATAGAGTGGGCCAGTAAATCAGAGAGTCTTATAATGGGGGATTTTAATTTCCCAGATATTGACTGGAATTTGGGGGCTGGTCACTCACACACTAGCAAGGCCTTTGTGGATTTATTGGATGATTGTTTTCTACATCAGCATGTTCGGGAGGCAACTAGAGGGAGTAATACTCTTGATTTGATTATCAGTAGTGATTCTTCATGCATTAAGAATCTGCAGATAAAGGAACCACTAGGTGGCAGTGATCACAGTGTTCTGAAGTGGGAGTTACTCAAAGAGGTAACTACCATTAGGGGTAAAGGGAAGGGGTATTGCTTTCGTAAAGGCAACTACGATGGACTGAGACAGTATTTAAATTCTATACAGTGGGATCAACTGATGATGTTACCAACAGCAAATTCAAAATGGGAAGCATTCAAAGAACTTATCTTGCAAGCTACTAGGCTTTACATACCAACTAAGAAATATTGTTCAAGGTTTAGGCCTAAATGGATGTCAGATGAACTAATCAGGCATATGGCAGAGAAGAAAAATGCATGGGATACATACAAATTAACACGTGACACAGAAGCCTACGATAGATACAAGTTGATCTGTAACCAAGTTACAAAGGAGGTTAGGCGGGCGAAGGCAGATTACGAGAGATCCTTGGCAAGGGATGCGAAGAATTCTTTACTTATGTAAACTCTAGAAGGAAGGGGATGAATCAGATTGGTCCACTTGATATCAATGGGTCAACTGTTGATGACCCTGCTCAGGTAGCTAACAAACTAAATGAATATTTTGCATCGACATTCACACATGAGGAGTTATTCAGCGAGGGGAATGCCAGAAGTGTATTCAACTCTAGCAGTAAGCTAGAGAATCTTGTAATAACTAAGAGTAAAGTGGAGGAGAAATTGTTGAAGATAAACACAAGAAAGGCACCCGGGGTGGATGGGATCTATCCAGTTATATTAAAGGAGGCAGCAGAGGAAGTAAGCAAACCCTTAGCCATAATTATGAGAGCTTCCTTGGACTCAGGGGAGGTACCCATGGACTGGAGATGTGCAAATGTGATCCCAATTCACAAGGGAGGATCAAAGGCTGACACAAGTAATTATAGACCTGTGAGTTTAACTTCTGTTCACGGAAAATTAATGGAGGCACTGGTTAAAGAAGCACTGCAGGATCATCTAGACAAGACTTCAGTTATAGCTCGGACACAGCATGGTTTTGTTAAGGGGAAGTCTTGCCTGACCAATCTGACTGGATACTATGATGCAGTCACAAAAGAACTGGATGCAGGGAATAACTTTGATATTATATACTTGGATCTTAGACAGGCTTTTGATACTGTTGCACATGGAAGACTGCTGCACAAATTGGAGCAGTGTGGCATTGGAGGCAAATTGCTGCTATGGATAAAGAGGTGGTTGAGGGGGAGAAGACAGAGAGTGGTAATCAATGGACACTGCTCATCGTGGACTAATGTTATTAGTGGAGTCCCTCAGGGTTCAGTATTGGGTCCTTTATTGTTCTCTGTATTTATAAATGATATTGATGATGGTATATCAAGCTTAATGTCCAAGTTTGCAGACGATACGAAGGTTGGCAGGGTTGTCAAGGACACTACTGACACTATGCTGCTGCAACCGGATCTGGAAAGGTTGAGCAGATGGGCTGAGAGGTGGCAAATGAAGTTTAACATTGACAAATGTAAAGTACTACATATGGGAAACAGCAACCCCAGAGCAACGTATCAACTCTGTGGTACTACACTGACAGTGGTAGAGTATGAGAGGGACCTGGGGGTGGTTGTGCAGGCAGATATGAAGTTCTCTGAGCAGTGCAGATGGGCTGCAAGAGTAGCTCATGGTGTATTGTCAATGATATATAGGAATTTTTCTAGCAGGGATAAGGAGGTGATTATTCCCTTGTATAAGGCAATGGTCAGGCCACACCTAGAGTACTGTATACAGGCCTGGAGGCCTCATTTCAAGAAGGATGTAGAGCTGCTGGAACGAGTACAGAGAAGAGCAACAAGATTAGCGAATGGAACAAAGGGGTGCTCTTATGAAGAAAGGCTTAAGTTTTGCGAATTACAGTGTCTGGAGACTAGGCACCAGCGAGGTGATCTGATAGAGGTGTACAAAGCCTTGAATGGTTTGAGCATGCTCAATGCTGATGGGATTCTTCCTCTTGCTCAGAATAATCACCTGAGAGGGCATAAGTTCAAATTGAGGAAAGATAGATGTAGGATAGATGTGCGGAAATTTGCCTTTAGCCAGCGGGTGGTTGGTAGATGGAACAGACTTCCATCCCTTGTCGTGGAAGTTGATAGCCTAAATAAGCTTAAGGCTCAGCTGGACAGGTATTTCGAACGAACAGAGGGGTGAAGTGGAAGTGGTTATTTTTTATTTATTTTTTTTTACTTTATTTGTTTTTGGCTGATGCTGCATAAGCTTGCTTTATTGCATCAAATGTCTCTACTAATGCTAATGCTAATAATAACAATGCTCTCTGTATTGTTAGTAAAATTAACTCCTACTTTTTTTTCTTGTAAAGCAGAATTTTCTTCAGCTGCACTTACCATATATTAAGTCAGATGTAGGATTTAGGGCTAAAAAGCTTCAGACTGTGAGAAGAGTTTACTGTCACATAAGTTAGTACTACAGCATCATTTCTATACAATAGAGCCTCACTCATACGGTGGGTTAGGTTCTAGACCCCCCCCCCCACCCCGCCGAAAAGTGGAAATGGCCTTTTTTTTGCTTGCCAATTCATATAAAAGCCTAAAACATGTTTAAACTATCATATATTAAGTGAGCAAAAGAGATAGGCCTCAAAAATGATACAAAAATCAAATGAATATACAATACACACACTACTTATGTTAATATTTTAGCCTTTAGCTTATAGTGATTGACGAATATAAATTAAGAAAAAAAAAAATGAATATATTTATTGTAGGAAGGATGAAAGAGATGATGGCACATTTTCATCATCTGACTCATTAACGAATCATTTGTTTTGACAATGGAAACTTGGTTGAAACTCTTGCAGGGATTTGAGTTGCTGTCGAAGGCTGCGATGTACTTTCATAAAGTAGAAAAACAATGAACTTTGCTCCATTAACTTCCATCTCCTTTCCCTTAGAATTTCTTTATAGCATGCAATATCGTCTAGAAGTCTTGCATTCACCTTAGAACTTCTTTCGAAATTTGGATCAATTCTCTCAAAAGAGATCCCCATTTCTATACATTTGATAGCTTCTTCCAATTCCTCAGTGGTCATTTCTCTAGGGATAGCAGAAATATCATCAGGATGAGACCTCTTCATGAAACATCCTTCTTTGCTCTTCAATCAGAATAAGATCTTCGTCAGTTAGAGTCTCATCATGAGAGACAAGCCATTCTGCCACATCCTCAGGCTCGACTTCCAATTCTAATTCCCTTGCCATTTCCACAACATTTGTAGTGACTTCCTTCACTGAATTCTCAAAGCCTTCAAAATCGTCCATAAGTGTGGGAATTAGCTTCTTCCAAGCACCTTTCAATGTTGTTTCTTTAACTTCCTCCCATGCATCTCTAATGGTTTTTATACTATCCAAAATCGTGAAGTCTTTCCAAAATGCTTTTAATTTATTTTGTTTTGTTTATGCCCAGCTACTGTATCTTGTCTAAGGCATTTATAGCCGTAGCAAAAGTTCTTCTTAAGTAGTATGATTTAAAAGCTGCAATGACACCTTGGTCCACAGGCTGCAGCAATGAAGTTATATTTGCAGGTAGAAAAATTAACATTTATCTTCTTGTACAAACCAATTAGAGCTCTAGAATGGCCAGGGGCATTGTCTGCAAGAAGTAAAATCTTAAAAGGAATTTTCTTTTCCTTGCAATAAGTCTGAACTGTAGGCTTAAAATAGTCCGTGAACCAATTTGAGAAAAGATCTCCAGTCATCCAAGCTTTTGAATTAGATTTATAATAAACAGGGAAGCTAGCTTTTGCACAGTTCTTTAGGGCCCTTGGATTTTCTGAGTGATAAAAAAATCATAGGTTTTAACTTGCAATCACCAGCTCCATTAGCCCCTAACAAGAGTTAGCCTGTCTTTTGCAGCTTTAAAGCCAGGCATTGACTTCTCCTCTTTAGCAATAAATATTGGAAGAAGATGCCATCTAGGCATCTTCTTCCAATATAGGGCCTTTTCATCCACGTTGAAAATCTTCTGCTTAGTATATCCACCATCTTCGATGATCTCAGAAAGCTCACAGGGATAACTTTCTGCAGCTACTGTACCAGCACTAGCTGCTTCACCTTGCACTTTGATGTTGTGGAGATGGCTTTTCCTTAAACCTATTAAACCAGCCTCTGCTAGCTTCGAATTTATTCAAAGCAGCTTCCTCACCTCTCTCTCTCTGCCTTCATAGCATTGAAGAGATTTAGGGCCTTGTCCTGGATGATGGCTCAGCTTAAAGGCACGCTGTAACTGGTTTGATGTTCAATCCACATCAGTAAAAGTTCTTCCATGTCAGCATATTATAAGGCTATCACGTTTTCTTAAAACTTTAGTGTTCACAGGTGTAGCACTTCTAATTTCCTTCAAAACTTTCTCCTTACAACTGTCCTATTATATATAATAACTTTAAAAAGTTTGGAAAATTACGAG
This sequence comes from Mastigoproctus giganteus, assembly GCF_048544385.1. NCBI lineage: Eukaryota > Metazoa > Arthropoda > Arachnida > Uropygi > Thelyphonidae > Mastigoproctus > Mastigoproctus giganteus. The sequence goes on along the minus strand of NC_143583.1, from coordinate 121,443,763 downwards.
AATACAAAGAGATGTAAAGTGCACAAGTGCTGCAAACAAAAACTGAATTGCCGACAATAAAATGGCATGTGACGCTATCCTCCGACCTTCTGCTCAGCATGTCATACGCAAAAATTCCGAAAAAGTGGAAAAGCCGAACATAACGAACATGGATATAACTGGAAACCGGCGTATTCGCGGAACACCATAAAGCAGGGCCCTACTGTATAAAATAAACCAACTGAAATCGTGCAGTGGCATCATTACAGTGGTTGTCAGCTGTTATACCACTGGGGTACCTACTCATTTACCAATGCGGGGCCAAATAGGCTTGAAACAGACATCTGGGTGGTAGTACTCACTGGGAATAAGTAACAATTGTCTTTCTACAGGGGAAGCATTACTTATTTGAGGTATAATGAGATAGGCAACTCATGAAAGAATTCACAATATGAGATGTTATACAGGGTGTCTCAAAAATATTGGTACAAATGTTTAGGGGAGGTAGGTAACATCCAAAGGAATGTGAATTGCATAGGAACCCATAATCGGAAATGTCACTGTAAGTAGGTAGACGGCCCTGTTCATCAGTTCGCAAGAGGGAAAATTTCTGGTTTACTCATTCAAGCAGTAGTCGTCACACGAGGAGCATGCATCAATATACGAACTGTGAGCTGGCAGACATGCACCTAGTGTATGGATTAGCAGAGGGCAATGGATGAGCCACTCAATGAATTTATGGAGAACACTTCCTGGACAGACATGTACCGGAATACCGTTTGTTTGCGCATGTGCATCAAAATTTGTGCGATAATGAGTCATTTAGAGGTAACAGGAGTAGTGCGGGCAGACCACGTTCGATGCAAACTCCTGCCATGGAAGGAAGTGTGTTGAATGCCGTCCAGAATAATCCTACTACCAGCACACATGCCATTGCCTCAGGAGTGTCTCGTCACAGTGTACACCGTGTCTGGCACGACAATTCCTTATCCCATTTCATCTCCAAAAGGTTCAGTTACTGCTCCCCCAAGATCATTCTGCACGTGTGGCTTTTGCGCAGTGGTTTCCTCAAGAAAGTGTTTGAGACTTGAATTTTCCAGCCTATGTTTTGTTCACGGATGAGGCTTATTTCACTCGGGAAGGCTTATTCAATCAGCACAATGCTCGTGTGGGCTCACGACAACCCACACGGTGTGCACCCCCATGCGGCACAACATCGCTTCGCAATAAATGTGAGCAGGTTGGTCGGTGATTGCCTAGTCGGTCCATACCTGTTACCATCCCGCATGAACTCCACTAAATATCGTATCTTTCTTGAACAAGTTCTACCAGGGTTACTTGACGATGATCCAGCAAATGTGAGACGCAACATTTGGTTTCAACATGACGGGGCGCCTGCCCATTATGGAAGGTGCGTTCGTGACCATTTTAACAGGCGTTTTGGGCGTCGATGGATTGGCCGTGGTGGACCCGTTGCCTGGCCCCCACGCTCACCTGATTTATCGAGCCTTGATTTCTTTCTGTGGGGGCCCTCAAATCTATCATGTATGAATCGCTTGTGGAGACGGAAATGGATCTTGTCTGCGCTACTGCTACTGTCAAAGAAACTCCAGGTGTGTTCGACCGTGTCCGCCAATCCATGCTGCATAGGTGTCATCGCGTCTCATGGTGGAACCTTCGAGCATCTGTTGTAACATTATGAAATGCATCCATCTCGCACTCCATTGTTAATATTATGTCAAATAAATGTTTGCCACTAATTACTGTCTTGTGTCATTTCTGCTTCTTGTGCCTCTGCTACTACTTTCCCGTGACGTTTCCAGTTATGGGTTCCTATGCGATTTACATTCCTTTAGATGTTACCTACTTCCCCTAAACGTTTGTACCAATATTTTTGAGATAACCTGTATAATGATGCCACTGACCAACTTACTAACTTACATCACAACAGCCAAATGTTAAACAAGATCACTTTTCTGTATAATAGAAATAATTTGCACTTTAAACTTTTGTTGAGTAAATAAAGGAGTATTTTTATGTAAAAATACTCCCTTTATTTTTAAGGAAATCAGATTAATTAATGGCCCTTTTCCAACAAAAACATGCCACAGAAAACAGCCAGTTTCTGATTAACACCTGTCTACAACATTTCCCACTGCACTGTTCTTTCGAACTGATATTCCTGCATACAATTCCCCCCCCCCCAAACCTCTTAAAACATGCAGCAAGTATCCATTTGCTATACCATCATTGGACTCTTCATAGTTATTGTGGCAGCAGTGGTATTAATTATAGTCTTTTAAACTATTCTACCAATGAAATTTTAAAAGATTTCACTTACCTGAATGTTGTCAACTTTTACTTGTATTCTTTTGCTGATGCCAGATGGTACAAGGATTTCAGTAAATCCTCCTGATGTAGTATTAATACGAGGGCAAAATCCTGGACCTGATCTAATACTTGGACCAATACTCTAAACAATACAAAACAAGTTTGCAAGAATAAGAAACAAACTGAACCACATGTACAAGAACAATTCAAAACATCAACATGTGCAAAACAAGAAATATTCTACAAGTTTCAAAAAGGAGGAACAAATTTAGTTTACTCAAATTTAGAGATTTTAGTAAAACTATAGATTCACTTAGCATCACTGATGAGCTTGCAGCCTGCAAGAAAAAATAATACCAAGTAAAACTTTCAAATATTAAACTGCAAAAAAACTAGAATGAATAAAATTCTGTAAAGAAGCAACTTCCTTCCTTTTGTTTCTTTCATTTCCTTTTTTATTTTAAATAAAATGATAAAAGTTAAAAACAGTAATGAGTAACCCACGAAAGCAACTTTACAGGGATATTTCTTTAAAAAAAAAAATCAGGAACTTATTATATAGAAAATACATTCACAAATCAAACATCCTATATAGTTAAAAGCATAACTACTTATCTTATAGTTAAAAGACTGGCTCCTTATCTAATGACTCTGGGAAGTCACTGACAACCCAGCCAATGTAGCTGATGAAGTGAATTGTTATTTCGCATTGATCTGTAACGATCAAAGTCTCTCCATAACAAAGAGAAACTGTACTAGTGAATCTAAGCACTGTAAATTCAGTGATATGGAATAGAGACAGGAAAGTTCAAAATCTAAATCTTTTGAGCTGAAAAGGAAGTTGTGATCCTGGTATAGTGTAATATATTTTAAACTATATTAGTCTATAACCAGTTATTTTAAAAGAAATGGCAAGGCAATGCATCAAACCATTAAGATTAATTATTAGTGATACATAAAAGCCAGGGGCGATTTCCTTGAATTAGAAAAGTGCTAATATATATATCAACAATTCTCATGATAAGGGCAAACACAAAGTTCTATGCAGCAAGCATGGAGGATCAGTAGTACACAGCTGATTATACAGTGAAATTATAAAGTTCCTGTTGGGAAGTTAAATTGAACTAAATAAGCAACTGTAAAACCACATTTGGAATACTGTATGGTCTCACACAGTATTCATAGAAATATTATGTTCAAGTATGAAGAGCACATCTGAAAAAAAAAACATAGAGGTTCTTGAAATGACCAAAGAACTAGCAATGCACGATGTTGGCTAAAGGGTACTCACATGAGGAGACTTTGAACATATCGGCTAGAGAGTTGGAGCTAGGAGAGGGGGATCTAATTGAGATTTATAAAACTCTGAGAGGATAGTAAAATGAATGAAGAGAAAATTTTTGCAGTAATAAATTATGCTCAAACAGGGGAAAGGGAGGGTTAATCAATACAAACTAAAGGACCAGAATTGTAGACTGGAATGTAGGAAGATTTCTGTTAGCCTGAGAATTAAAGAAAATTATGAAAAGGAGAAGTGCTAGATTCTCAGGATATTAAAGTATAACTTTTAAATTTCAACGCTTGGATTTCTAGAAGATATATTTGGCAATGTGTTGTTAGTTTTCTGGAACATTAGCACAATACACACCATTTTTGCACATGTCCTATGTCTGCACAAATGTGTACTCATCGACAAATCTTCATTTTGTGCAGGTTGAATTAACAGAATACCAACTCCTGGGGGGGGGACCTCACTCACTCACTAACTCTCTCTCTCTCTCTCTCTCTCTCTCTCTCTCTCTCTCTCTCTCTCTCTCTCTCTCTCTCTCTCTGAGGTGCCAAAAGGTGCCTCAGAGAGGGAGACTTTGCCAACAGTACTTTAGGCCATTTACAAATGCCTTATATTTATACAAGTGTGAATTCATGGGCAGATTTTCATAGGCTGAGTAACACAGTAAAATAAGTCATGGTGGAAACTACATGCATGCACACACCCCACAACCCATACTCCTCTGAGATAATATAGTTGTTTTGGAACTCAATTAGAAAGGTTTAATTTCAGCTATATGCAGGAAGAATTTCTAAAGGCATTTTCACTTCAGTCAATAATTGCGATCATGGACAGAGACAACAGAATTTTCTCTGTGAATTATTTTGAGTTTATCATTCCACAAAAAATTTAAACTGGTCCATAAGCATGCACTAATGGAAACATAAGTAAGCCCGAGGATGTAATTAACACCTTACACACACTTTACAACAGTAAGCCTGCAGACTTATTTAAGTACAGGGAAATGTCAAAAAACAAGTTGAGGGTCAGGGATAGGTTTGGTCTGGTAGACTGAACCTATGATCCTTGAGCCTACATAATGAATGCATACATGCTGAGCTAGTATTAGCATAGGCACATGATACAAGAATGCAAGCTTATATAGCATCAGCCAAAAAAAACCCTTCCTCATTTCACTTATCCACTTTCTCCAAATGTTTCTTTAGTTCTGCCTTGAATCTATTTAAGCTATCAACTTCTACAATGACAAATGGAAGATTCTTCCGGCAATCAACCACCAGCTGGCTAAAGGCAAACTTCCGCACATCTATCCTACAACTGTCTTTCCTCAATATGAATTTATGCCCTCTCAGCCAATTATTCTGAGCAGGAGGAAGAATCCCATCAGCATTGAGCATGCTCAAACCATTCAATGCCTTATACACCTCAATCAGATCACCTTGCAGGTGCCTAGTCTGCAGACACTGTAATTGGCAAAACTACAGCAACCCTTTGTTCCATTCACTAATCTTGTTGCCCTTCTCTGTACTCATTCCAGCAGCTCTACGTCCTTCTTAAAATGAGGCCTGCAGACCTGTATACAGTACTCAAGGTGTGGCCTGGCCACAGTCAGAAAAATTTCTGTGTATCATTGACAAGATACCATGAGATACTCTTGCAGACCATCTACATTGCTCAGAAAACTTCATATCTGCTTGCACAATTATCCCCAGGTCCTTTTCATTCTCTACCACTGACAGTGTAGTACCACACTGTTGATATGTTACTCTGGGGTTACTGCTTCCCATATGCAGTACTTTATATTTGTCAATGCTAAACTACAGTTGCCACCTCTCAGCCCATCTGCTCAACCTTTCTAGATCCTGTTGCAACAGTGTACTGTCATTAGTGTTATTAACAACCCTGCCGACCTTCTTATCATCTGCAAACTTGGACATTAAGCATGATATATCATCATCAATATTAGTATTACTAATGGTCGCATGGTAATGTTTGTTTGTTATTTGGTTTTTTAGGAGCATTAGCAACTAAGGCCATATTGCTCCGGGATATGCGGTGGTCATTCCCTGATCTTTCCGCATCTTCCATATTTGATGGTGACGGGCTCGAACCCCGGTATAATCAAGAAGCATGTGCTACGCACTGCTGCTCCTTTGCACCTGGCTACAGAGGCGCCTGGCTGCATGGTGCAAGAAAGCCTATGGCTTATGCTGCACCAGCAAAAAAAAAACTCGAATAAAACAATGATAAAAAAAAAAAAAAACACCCTGATAATTAATAAAAGAAAAGGAAATTAAACTTATCATCCTATGTGTTTACCTCACCCGAAGGTACTATCCAGATGATCTTTGAATTTCCCCAAACTGTCAGCCTCTACCACCGATGTAGGCAACTTATTCCAGTAATTTATAACTCGCTGGCTAAAATAAAACTTCCTGCAGTCCAATCTAAACATCTCCCCCCCGTAACTTGAATTTATGTCCCCAAGTTCTTGCATCATTTATAATCTTGAAAATTTCATCCTCATTCATTTTACTGATGACTCTCAGAGACTTAAACAACTCAATCAAATCTCCTCTAAGGGGTCTAGTTTCCAAACTCTGCAATAGGATGCCCTTTTGCCAATCTCACCAGGCAAGTTACCTGTCTTTGCACCCTTTCAAGAAGCTCGATGTCTTTCTTTAGATGCAGTCTGCATACTTGAACACAGTATTCCAAGTATGGTCTAACAAAAGCCTTATATAATGGGATTATCACGTCCCTATCTCTACTTGCAAAGGTTTGATAGATCATCGATAGGACACCATGGACCTTCCTTGCAACCTGTCTATAATGCTCAGAGAATTTCACGTCTGACTGTACTGTAACACCCAAGTCCCTTTCCTCCAGTACTGGGTTTAGTTGAACTCCACCAAGTGAATAAGTTATTTTGCTATTACTGTTTCCCAGGTGTAATACCTTACACTTTGTTGGATTAAAGCATAGCTGTCATGTTTCTGACCATTCCTGATGTCTATCTAGGTCTCTCTCCAAAGAAGCTCATCATGATGTTATAATTGGTAAAGTAGTTAATGATCACTGTCAAGATGAGCTTCTTGACAGTGATCATTAACTACTTTTGCCCCTGGCAGACATACTCTGGTCCTGTTACATAATGACTTTGTGGTACTACACTCAAGTAGTGGAAAATGAAAAATATTTGGGGGGTAATTGTGCAGTCACATACGAAGTTCTCTGCCAGGACAACTTATGTGATTTTTCTCAATGATATACAGCAATTTTGCTAGTACAGATTTTGTTGTTGTTGTTATTTGGTTTTTAGGAGCATTAGCAACTAAAGCCATATTGCTCCGGGGATATGCAGTGGTCATTCCCTGACCTTTCCGCATCCTCCATATTTGGTGGTCACGGGCTCGAACCCCGGTCTAATCAAAAAGCATGTGCTGTGCACTGCTGCTCCTGCCCACCTGGCTACGGAAGCACCACTAGCAGAGATAAGGCAAAAGTCAGGCCATACCTTTAGTAATGCATACTGGTCTGGAGACCTCATTTTAGGAAGGGTATAGTGTTGCTAGAACAGGTACAGAGAAAGGCAGCAAGTTTTGTGAGGGAAACAAATGGGTGCTCTTACCAAGAGAGGCATCAGTTCCAGAAATTGCAGCATTTGGAGACCAGGCACCTGTGAGGTGATCTGATTGAGGTGTTTAAGGCTATGAATGGATTGAGCAAGCTCAATGCTGATGGGATATTTCCTCTTGCTCAGACTATGCACATGAGGAGCATAACATCAAATTGGAAAGAATGGTTACAGATTGGATGTAACCCCACTTCTTACATCAACCCAATCTGAGGAATAGCCATTTATCACAGCCCTCTGCCTCCTGCCCTGAAGCCATCCTGATATCCATCTAAGGATTTTCCCAGTGATTCCAACCTGTTCTAGCTTATAAAGCAACTGCTCATGTGGGACTGAGTCAAAAGCTTTGTTGAAATCTAAATAAACGATGTCGAAATTATTCCCTAAATCCAACTCATGAGTGACCCTTTCAAAATAGCGAACCAGATTTGTTAAACATGATTTTCCCTTTACAAAACCATGCTGAGTATCCTTGAGAATTTCAGTTTCTATCCAAAAGATCCTAAACTCTACCCTTGATCATTGCTTCCATGATTTTTCCTACCACTGAAGTCAGACTGACAGGTCGATAATTTCCCACTTCACTCTTAGAACCACCCTTATGTACGGGAGATACACTTTTCCAATCCAATGGAATCTCCCCAGAGTCTAGTGCTGCTCGCATAATTAGCCTCAATGGTTCAATGCACTCACTTGCCGCCTCCCTTAAGATTATAGGGTATATTCCATCAACTCCAGGAGCCTTACTGGCCTGTAGGCTCAAAAGTTTTTTCATTAATAATCTTGTGAAATTTCAATATCATTAATTAAATATTTTTCAACTTCGCTCCCACAATATCCAACTGCCACAAAAGGTTTTTCTTCTAATAAAAACAGAAAACAACAATGGACCCAACACTGAACCCTGGGGGACTCCACTAATAACATTAATGAATCAATAGCAGTATCCAATGATTACCACTCTCTGTCTTCTCCAACTCAACCATCCCTTTATCCATAGCAGCAATTTGCCTCTAATGCCACAGTGCTCCAATTTGTTTAGCAGTCTTCCATGTGCAACAGAATCAAAACACTTTCTAAAATGCAAATATATGATATCAAAATTATTTTTTGCATCCAGTTCCTTTGTGACCCCATCATAGTATCCAATCAAATTGGTCAAACAAGATTTCCCATTAACAAACTCATGCTGTGTCCAAGCTATAACCAAAGTCTTGTCTAGATGATCCTGCAGTGCTTCTTTAACAAGTGCCTCCATTAATTTCCTTGGAACAGAAGTTAAACTAACAGGTCTGTAATTACATGTGTCGCCCTTTGAACCTCCTTTGTGAATTGGATTCACATTTACAAATCTCCAGGTCATGGGTATCCCCCCCCACCCGAATCCAAGGAAGCTCTCATAATTATGGCTAAGGGTTTGCATACTTCCTTTGCTGCCTCCTTTAATATAACTGGCTAGATTCCATCCACCCCAGGTGCCTTTCTTATGTTTATCTTCAACAATTTCTCTTCCACTTCGCTCTAATTTATTAAAAAATCAACTAGCTTACTGCTAGAGTTTAATTCACCTCTGGCATTCCCCTCCTTGAATAACTCCTCATGTGTGAATGTAGATGCAAAATACTCATTTAGTTTATTAGCTACCTGAGCAAGATCATCAACAGTTGAACCATCGATATCAAGTGGACCAATCTGATTCATCCCCTTCCTTCTAGAGTTTACATACGTAAAGAACTCTTTGTTGTTTTAATTTTGCATCCTTTGCCAAAGATTTGGCAAAGGATGCAATCTGCCTTTGCCTGCCTAACCTCCTTTGTGACTTGGCTACAGACCAGCTTATATCTATCATAGGCTTTTGTGTCACCTGTCAATTTATATGTATTCAATGCATTTTTCTTCTCTCCCACATGTCTCATTAGTTCATCTGACATCCATTTAGGCCTAAACCTTGAACAATATTTCTTAATTGGTATGAAAAGCCTAGTGGCTTTCAAGATGAATTCTTTGAATGCTCCCCATTTTGAATTTGCTGCACTGTCTAGCCATATCAACTGGCTGTACTCCCTTGGATTTTAAGTGTTTCTTAACTAATAGCATAACCGACTCCTCCCTTCCTATCCTGTCTATCCTTCTTGTACACACTGTACTCCCCAAATTATATTCCTGCATTTCTTATATCTGTGTGACACAGCATCTCTGATATCCCAACAATATCTGCCTTTGATGTTTTGACCAACACTTCAAATTCATCAAATTTATTTACGAAACTCCTAGCATTGGTGTACATGCAAGTATACACGCACATGTTCCTATTCCTAGCTACCTTAACATAGCCCATGTATTTACTTGTTCCACAATGACTCCCAGCAGTCTATGGAATCCCCTGCACCTTGTTTTCCAGGCTGCTGCTCATTCCAATAGAAGCAGTGCAAGAATTACTTTCACCTCTGCCACTGGCTACTGTTAATCTATTAGTAGGTGTATTCCCCCAAAACGAGCAGTTTTCTGACCCAACTAACACTGCCTCGATAGCATCAGCAAATATTCTTGCACCCTTTCTATTTAAGTGTATCCCATCCCTGTAGAAGCAATCTCTCCTGTTAACAAGCACAGACCAGGTTGAGAAAAATTCTACCCCTTGAGCCTTGCACAATCTCTCCAGGGCTATATTGATCGACAAGGCCCTCATCATATACTCCCTCCTATCTTGTCTGGGCAGAATTGCAGACCCTTTCAAATTAAACCCTAACTCACAGCTTTTTTTTTTTCAACATTGACCTGTACTTATTAAGTAATTCTGCCAGTATCCTACTCTTAATATCATTAGTGCCAACATGTACAACAATATCACATTTTGTGCCCTTAAAAGATGATATCTGCTCTACAACATCATCAACCTTTGCCCCTGGCAGACATACTCTGGTCCTGTTACATAATGACTTTGTGGTACTACACTCAAGTAGTGGAAAATGAAAAATATTTGGGGGGTAATTGTGCAGTCACATACGAAGTTCTCTGCCAGGACAACTTATGTGATTTTTCTCAATGATATACAGCAATTTTGCTAGTACAGATTTTGTTGTTGTTGTTATGTTGTTTTTAGGAGCATTAGCAACTAAAGCCATATTGCTCCGGGGATATGCAGTGGTCATTCCCTGACCTTTCCGCATCCTCCATATTTGGTGGTCACGGGCTCGAACCCCGGTCTAATCAAAAAGCATGTGCTGTGCACTGCTGCTCCTGCCCACCTGGCTATGGAAGCACCACTAGCAGAGATAAGGCAAAAGTCAGGCCATACCTTTAGTAATGCATACTGGTCTGGAGACTCATTTTAGGAAGGGTATAGTGTTGCTAGAACAGGTACAGAGAAAGGCAGCAAGTTTTGTGAGGGAAACAAATGGGTGCTCTTACCAAGAGAGGCATCAGTTCCAGAAATTGCAGCATTTGGAGACCAGGCACCTGTGAGGTGATCTGATTGAGGTGTTTAAGGCTATGAATGGATTGAGCAAGCTCAATGCTGATGGGATATTTCCTCTTGCTCAGACTATGCACATGAGGAGCATAACATCAAATTGGAAAGAATGGTTACAGATTGGATGTGTAGAAGTTTGCCTTTAGCCAACAGGTGATTGATTGCTGGAACAAACTTTCATCTAATGTTGTGGAAGCAAATAGCTTGAATAAATTCATGGAAGAACTAGACTAGACAAACTGTTGGAGGGGATGCATAGGTGACATGAGAAGGTTGGTTTCTTTTTTTTTTTGATGCCAAAAAAAAAAAAAAAAAAAAAAGATGCAAGAAAGCAAGCATTTGCAACTACTAACACACACACACTGCCGTCTAAATCACTGATATGCCTAAAACCCAATACCTTCTGCCTATAAATTTAAAATTGTTGTTTCTTTTAACACTATCATTAATAGTGGTTAAATAATGCAAGGCAGCCAGCTTATACAGCATCAGCAATTAAAAAAAAAAAGAAAAAAAATTTAATACATGTCCACCCAGTCCATCTTTAATAATTTATCTCAACCTTCTTTAAATTTATTGAAGCTACTCACTATCCCAATGCTAGATGGAAATTTATTCCAACAAACAATTACTCTCTGGTTGAAAGCAAATTTTCACATGTCTGGCAATATGAAAAAATTGCAAAATAGATATGTGGAAATCCAGTTAATCTTCTTTTTCCAACTGAAATTTAAATATCACTGTATGTGTCATCCGAGAAACATTAAAGATGCCATCAGCATTTGGCACACTCAAGGCATTTAATGTCTTGAAGACTTCAATCAATAGTTGGGGAAGGATGTTACGTGATTGTGTTCCATTAAGATTGTTACTATATTTAATACCACTCATATACCATAGAAATTAATAATAGTTTATTAAGCTATTTGCATAAACTACAGTTACTGCTATATATTAAGGTGATGTTTTAGGCATCTTACCGATACCCACCATCAGACCATGCTATTGGGAGAACAGAAAATAGAAAGGGTTACAAATTTTAATATATTACAATAACCAATATTACAATAAATGTTATAATTAAAATTACAAATATACGATTCTAGAGTATTGAGTTTGAATTACTGTTACAATATAAACCAGATATTAAATTAGGTAAATCTTAGGTAAATACAAAGAGATTAAATTCTTATCTGCCAACAGACTCCTCTTGCCAATGCTCCCAGAAACCTGATGTGCATACAGGCAAGAGGTGCCACCAGCAATTAATTTAGTGCGCAGTAACATTCTGCATCCTTAACTAATTTCGTAGCTCTTCTCTGCCCCCAATCCAATAGATCCATATCCTTGTTAAAACAAGGCTTCCAGAGCTGCGTAGGGTATTAAATTAATTGCTGGCAGCACCGATTGCCTGTATGCACATCAGGCTTCTGGGAGCATTAGCAAGAGGAATCTGTCAGCAGGTAAGAATTTAATCTATTTGTAATTGTAATATTGTAATATATTCAAATTTGTAACCCTTTCTATTTTCCCCCAACAGCATGGTCTGATGATGGGTATCAGTAAGATGCCTGAAACATTTAAGCTATTCGCCTAAACGTAGTTTAGGTGAATAGCTTAGATGTTAAACGTAGTTTAGGCAAATAGCTTAGATGTTAAACGTAGTTTAGGCGAATAGCTTAGATGTTAAACATAGTTTAGGCGAATAGCTTAGATGTTAAACGTAGTTTAGGCGAATAGCTTAGATGTTTCAGGTATCTTACTGATACCCATCAGGAACGTAACCCCCGCGAATAGCGGGGGTTACGTTCCCGGCATTTCTCAGGAACATAACCCCCGCTATTCGCGGGGGTTATGTTCCTGAGAAATGCCGCGAATACCGAAAACGCGAATACTGAGTTATGGCTCCCATAGTAATAAAGGGGTTCCGTTCCAAAGTATGGAATATATAAGAAAAACTAGTCTAAAATTTTGTCTATGTATGTGTTATATGTACCTTCATAGTATGTGTTATATGTACCTACATAGTGAAATGCAAGCATATGGCATCAAAATGAAAATAAGAAACAGTTTAATATTAAATGTAATATTTATTAGAAATTTCAATCAAATTTTTCAAACTAGCGCCTTTGCTAGCTAAAAAACTTATCCCGTCAGTGCTATCACCAGTTTCGCTAAAGTGTTGATAAAGGAGTTTTGCCTTTTCACGAATGATGAGTGAACTTAACGGAATTTTATTTTGAGTTCGGTCTTCTATCCACAGATTTAAAGCTTTTCCATTTTATCTAATTTAACATCATGAGTTACAGAGCGAATTTTTGAAGCAATTAGCACGTTTTCACGGACACTATGGCGGATTTTTTCTTCCGATTTCTTGATTGATCATACCGTTGACTTATTGATTTTATGTTTTGCCACTGAGGAGACACTTTGACCATTAGAAATTTTGTCTAATAACTCAATTTTATTCGCCAATGTCATCACCTTCTTTGATAATTTCACATTCATATTTCCCTTGTTATTCGTAGCCATATTTTTGTACGGGTTAGAAAGAACTTGTCCATATAAAGTCACTTTTTTCCGTTATCACACTGGAAAAAGTCTGTTTTACCTGCAAAATGGTAGATTTATCAATTTTGTAAGCATATCAATTTATAAATTGATAAATTTATTCAATTTTAAAAGCATATAAATACGTAAACTCTCAAGCCATTTATGGTCCCAGAACCCCTGTGCATTATCCGTGATGACAGCATCCTCCGGGGAGATTTGATGTTGCTTCTCCCAGAAATGTTCTGCCACGGCAGACTTACCATAGTTTGCGGACTTTATTGCATTCATATGCTCCCCCAGGCGGTCTTTCAGTTGTCGCCCCCGTCTCACCTACATAACACACCCCACAATCCGGGCATTTAATTTCACCCCACTGTTGGCTTCTTTTGTTATGGGGTCTTTGACACAAGATATCACTGTGTACAACCTCCATCCCGGGAGTTGCACACAGCATATCAGGCACCCCCGAATTATTCGTGCAATGTGGTCTGAAAGGCCCGGATAGTAGGGAATGTATGCAGTACTCACAGGGGCGAACGGCTCAGTACGGGTGGACTCCGCTCCTCTAATAATTCTGTCCTCTGGGGTAGCTGCATTTCTTGAGGTCTGCCGTGACACAAATAATATCGTTGTCTCTGTCCTCGGAGGTGCTACAGTGGGACCACACCCTATCTACTAAAGCCTTGACAACACTACCCTTGTGTTGGTTGGCTTGTGCCGAGGTATAATGAGTATATTGACCTCGGCACATGGGCTTTCTAAACACCTTGGTCTTGAGCCTACAACCATCCCTAATAACCAACACGTCAAGGAATGGTAGGGTTCCCTCTGCTTCCACCTCCGAAGTAAATTTAATAAAAGGGGAGAAGCTATTAAGTACATCAAGTATCTGATCCTCCCTCCCCTTTTGTATAATGGTGAATGTGTCATCAACAAATCTTTTCCATTTATGCATGGCAAATTCCAAACCCTCAAAAATTCTAACTTCCAACTCTTCCATAGCTAAGTTAGCCACTATGGCACTAATGGGGGAACCCATGGCTGTGCCATGGACCTGCTTATACATGAAATCTTGGAAAACCATGGTGGTACTGGATAAACAGAACTCCGCACCCTCACAAATATCATTAACACTAAGAGGAGACCTAGTACTTAACAAAACATCCTTTTCTAATGCCATTCTAACACACTGGACTCCGAATTTAATAGGGATACAAGTGAACAATGATGTAACATCGAAAGAAATCATAATCTCGTCTTCTCGTATAGTCTGTCCTTTTATAAAATCCACAAACTCTTTGCTATTCTTGATAACCAAGTTGGAAAGTCCTACTATGGGTGCGATCAACTTGGCTAGGTACCTTGATAGAGCATATGTGGGACTATTTACAAATGATACAATTGGCCTGAGTGGTACACCCACTTTATGTATCTTGGGGAGCCCGTAGAATCTGGGTAAGCGGCATCCAGCAACATGTAATGACCAATATACCTCCGTGGGTTATAAGGTTATTCACTTGTCGCTCCAAACTAACCAACGGATTTCTACGGACGACTTTGTATGCAGTGGTATCTTGCAATAATTCCAAAGCTTTATTAAAATATTGCTTCTTGTCTAAAATAAGACAAGGAGAAATTCATTGATGTTAACATTGTCACCAATAATATGTTTTAATGTTTTCAGTTCTCGAAGATTTGTTAGGGAAAGGAGGATGGATGTTCTGTCCTGATGATAGTGAGGGCAGTCAACGAGAATGTGTCTGACTGTTAAATGTGAGGAACGGTGTGGACACTGAGGAGGATCCCCTCCTGTAAGTAGACGAAGATGAGTCAGGTATGTATGTCCTATCCGTGCTTGTGCAAGCACTACTTCTTCTCTTCGTACTGTTTTGGTGCTAGAGCGCCATAGCTGTGGATCCTGTTTCAGCTGATAAAGTATATTATTGGTTTGGTGTGCCATATGCTCTTTCCACTGTGCAAGACATTGTTTGTATGATTTGATTATAATCAGAGATTGGTACAGGAGCGAAGGTTAAATCATAAGTTGATGGATTTTTGCAGTTTTGTCAGCAAGTTCATTCCCCTTTATCCCCGAATGCACTGGACCTTTAAGCAAAAGGTCACTGATTTATGACATTCCTTAATTTTTAATAAGAGGCTTCTGATTTGGTTTAACATAGGATGAACCCGGTAAGAAAAGTTTTGTATTGCTGTAATTGAGCTCAGAGAGTCAGTGTATACTATGTATTTTAAAGATGGGTACAGATTCTGGTTTTCTAAAGCTAATTTTATTGCATGAAGTTCTGCAGAGAAGCTGCTATACTCAGGTGGAAGGGCAGCAGAAATGATTGTAGTGGGAACTACTGCTGCTGCTCCAACGGCTGAATGTGATTTGGAGAAGCAATTAGTATATATTGGCAATAAATTAGCATAATTCTGAATATGGCTTACATGGAGTTGTTTCATGTTGAGTGACGGTAGGCAATTCTTTCCCCACTTGTGAAGATAAGTATCGCAAGGTAATTAAGGAGGAGGTGTCAAAGGTGGATGAGAGCATTTCATTACTTGTAGCCTGTTGACATTAGGAACATTACAACTCTGTGTTATTTCAATTAGGCATAAGCCTGCCAGTCTTATTTTACTGTGTTTATTTCTATAGCGGTTTTGCAGTGGTGGATTAAAGAGGTATGGCTCAATAGGATGCTGACAGAAACATAGTATTCGGGCTGCATACTTAAGAAGTTGTGTTTTCCCGCGAAGGCAAAGAGGGGGCTCGTGCTTCAATATATAAACTATGGGTAGGAGAATGCACCAAGGGCAATCTGCAATGCACTATGTTGTATAGCAGCGGTTACCAACCAGGGGTTCGCGAAAGTATCCCAGGGGGTTCGCACTAAAAATTATATAATGGCATCTGCTTAGATTTACATAGGTATATTATTGTAAACTACAAAATTTAACTAATAATAAACAATAAAGTAAAATCAAATTAAAAAGTAAAGAATTGCCAAAGAAAGAAAGCACATCTCCCACAATTCCTTATAATTAGTTTACTATATTACAGTATATCACGTTGAATAAATGTTTTCCATACATTTTTTTTATTTTTTATTTTTTTATTCTCGAGGACCATTGTTATGCACAGGTACTTTTTTTTAGAACCTATAGTACTTAGTACTGTGCATGGGTTGAAGGTTGAAAAGTTGAAAGAAGCTACTTGTTGACATTAGACTTGAACTTCTTGAATTTGATTGAATTTGAACTTGATTGTAATTTTCAGGAAATACATAAGAAGGAAGGTTGTTCCAGAAAACAGAAATTGAATGAATAAATGAGGAAGAAGAAAAGTTGGTTTTGAGTTTGAACTTGGACAGTAAAAGAATGATGGCGCCTCCGTAGCCAGATGGGCAGGAGCAGCAGTGCGTACGTAGCCCAAGCTTCTTGATTAGACCGGGGTACGAGCCTGTGCCCACCAAATACGGAGAATGTGGAAAGGTCAGGGAATGACCACCGCATATCCCCGGAGCAATATGGCCTTAGTTGATAATGCTCCTAAAAACCAAATAACAAACAAACAAACAAACAAACAGTAAAAGGGTGTTGACTGGTTGCAGCACATTTTCAGACTGCTTTGAGTGAGAGAGAGAGAGAGCAGAAATTGTAAAAGCCAATTCAGAAGAACAGTGCCCGTGGAAATATCTATAGAAAGGCCTATGAGACAGAGTGGAGACTGTTAGAGATGAGACTGTTGTGCAGTAGCACAGTGGTATCATCACTGCCCTCCCCACACTAGGTGGAAAAGGCCCAGGTTCGAATCTCGCCAATGATGTGAGTAATTTTAATGGGCTTTTTTCACTCCATGGCTGAGTTAGTCGGTTTCAGACACAATAAGTATGTCGGTAGATGTAATCATTTACTGGTGACCATAATATTATATATATATATATATATATATATATATTTTTTTTTTTGTTAGAGATGAGACATTAATTAACCAAACTGCCCTTTTTTGAATAAAATCTATAAGCCTGAGAGAGGTTTTGGGGGCACCACCCCAGATGTGGGAACAATATTCCGTGGTAGGCCGGATTCGAGATTTCTACAGAGTCAACAACAGTTTGGAAGAAAAGTAATGCTAAGAGAAAACCAAGTTTTTTAGACGCAGAGGAAGCAATATTTGTAATGTGCTTTATGCAGAGAGATTAGAAGTCAGGGTAATCCCCAAGATCTTGCCTAGAAATCAGAGTGTCATCGAAGATAAACATAGGAGCAGAAGAATCCTTTTTGCGAGATATAAGACAGAATTGGACATGAGTTTTTAGAAGGGTTGAAATTAAGTTATCTTTGCCCCATTGGAGAATTACCTGAAGATCAGCATTTAAGGAAATGGTAGTGGATATTCAAGAAGTTGGGGCTGTTTGAGCAGGGCAAGGTTTCTCAAACTGAAGGTGGAATACAATGTGCTATCGTCAGCAAAACTGTGGATAGGATTTCCGATCAATGGAAGAAGGTCATTAATATACAAGAGGAAAAGAGTGGGAGAAAGTCTGAATCTTAGGGAACACCAGCATAGTGGAGAAGTTAGAAGATAGAGAGCCAGCTACCCTTAACCAGTGAGCAGTCTGAGATAAAACTGGATACTCAATTACAAAAAACAGCTGGAAAACCACAGGATGGAAGCTTCTTAAAAGACCTTTATGCCAAACACGAATGAAAGCCTTGGAGATGTCAAGAGCAACTGCTTGTGTTTCACCCAACTTTTCCATTGAATTTGTCCATAACTAGTTAACATAAGCCAGAATATCACCAGTGTATCTACATTGACTTAATCCATACTATTGATCATTGATCAGATGAAATGTTTCTAGATAGTTTTAAGAGTTGGTGGTTAATTGATTTCTCCATTACTTTAGAAATAGTAGAAGTAATTGCAACGGGACAATAATTGGATGGGTGGGATTTGTCACCCTTTTTAGGAAATGCCTGGATATGAGCAAATTTCCAAGCAGAAGGCAAAACACCTTTGAAATAAGGAAGTGAAAAAAGCGGCAAAGAACATAATTAAGTTCAGGAGCTCAGGTTTTGAGAACAAGTGGAGAAATGCCATCAGAACCTGGAGCTTTCTTAGCATCAGATTCATCAAAATTCTTCTGACATCCTTTTGACGGAAGACCACAAGAGGCATTGAATGGAGTGTTTGAGGTGATTTACCAAGATCATCAATACATGAGTTGGAAGAAAAATTGGATGCCAGCAGGTCAGCTTTATCTTTGGCTGATGTGGCAACAGAACCATCTGGTTTTGACAGAAGTGGGAACAGAGATGGGCAAAAATTGCAGCCAATAGTTTTAGCAAGAGAACACAATCGTCGGCTACCATCGAACAAGAAGCAAGTTTTCTACTCTTAGCCTGTTCAAAATCTAGTTTGGACTGATTAAAAAAAAATTTTATGTTGAAACGGTTTCGCGATAAAAAAATATTATGCTGAAAGGGGTTTGCTAAAAAAACGTTTTACGTTGAAAGGGGTTCACGATAAAAAAATTTATGTTGAAAGGGGGTTCACGAGTCAAAAAAGATTGGGAACTGCTGAAAAGATAGGAAAAGATAGGATTGAAAAGATAGGATCCAGCCAGCATAGTGTACTCTTTCAGGCAGAATCGTAGATTGGAGCACCATAATCCAAATGGGATCTGATCAGTGCTCTATATAATAGCAACAAAGATGTACAGTCTGCTCCCCAAGACAGGGCAGATAAAGCTCTGAGTATGTTCAGTTTTTTGAGGCAGGAAGCATGCACAGTTTAATGTGTTCAAAGAAATTTAATTTTCTGTCAAGGATTAATCCCAAAAATCTGATAATCTCAGTCACTGGAATGGTAAAGTTTGACATATGAAGTTCAGGATCTGTATGCATTTTTCATTGATTACAAAAGTGGATTGCAACAGTTTTCTGCTGAGATAGACGATAACCATTGAGTCCTGCCCACTTCTGGACTTTATTCAAGGATATCTGCAATTGCCGTTCAATGGATTTCATATTCTGAGAGTGGCAAGAAATGGAGAGATCATCCGCATAAAGATAGGTCTCAACTGTATTTGGAAGTTCTTTCGTGTGGGAATCAATTTTAAGGGCAAAGAGAGTTGCATTCAGTACAGAACCTTGTGGCACTCCTTCTTCCTGTAAAAATGTCATATAAAGCAAGTTGTAGTATCAAACTTGGAACGAACGATGTAGTATCAAACTTGGAACGAACGATTCTGGAGAAAGTTCTTGATGAATATAGGAAGGTTGCCTCGTAGACCAAGAGCATGGAGGTCACTGAGAATGCCACTGCGCCAGGTAGTGTCAAATGCCATCTCTATGTCTATAGAAACCAAAACAAGACGTTCATTTTTTACGAAGGCTGTTTGTTTGTTATTTGGTTTTTAGGAGCATTAGCAACTAAGGCCATATTGCTCCGGGATATGCGGTGGTCATTCCCTGACCTTTCCGCATCCTCCGTATTTGGTGGTGACGGGCTCGAACCCCGGTCTAATCAAGAAGCGTGTGCTACGCACTGCTGCTCCTTCCCACCTGGTTATGGAGGCACCTTTTTACGAAGGCAATGCGAACTGCAGACTCAGCTTTGATCATGAGATCTAAGGAGGACCTGTTCTTACAAAAGTTCTTTTGTGTTAGAATCAATTTTAAGGGCAAAGAGAGTTGCACTCAGTACAGAACCTTGTGGCACTCTTATTACTCATTAGGTGCCGTGTTTTGATGATCCAAACAAGTCAACTGAGGATAATTTTGGGATATTTTTTTCAAGTAATTTACCAAGGCAACTGGAGAGGGAAATTGGTCGGTAATTGTACAGACTGGTAGGGTCTTTTCCTGTTTTAAAAAAGGCAAAAGCTGGAATAAATGTTTTCCATAAATATTCAGTTATAGTAGACCAGAAGTATTTGTAAATTTTTGTCACCAAGGTTTTGTAACATAATATAAGATATTCCATTTTGCCCAGCGGCACTGTTGCTTGTTGTTTTAATGGCATGTAGAAGTTCATGATATTGATGAGGCTGGTTATATGGAAGGAAAACTGAGGTTCAAAAGTTGTTGGCTCGTTGTTGTCTTTGATTGGTCTTTATTTTCTGAAAATCCGGAGAATAAGTTGATGCCGCCGAAACTTGGGCAAAGGTTTTGCCCAAGGCATTTGCTATGTGCTATGTCCTCAGGATCAGAGAGTTCCTGCCCATTCCATGAAACAATTGGTGAAGGGATGGTTGGAAATTTTCTGGAAAATCTGCCTGATTTTCTTCCATATTAACCTGGAGTTAGTGTTTCTGTTTATGGTAGATGCAAACCGAATCCAAGAATTCTTCTTGGCTTGCCTTTGAATGAGACGTGCTTTTGCTGTTGGCTTCTTGTAGTTGATAAGATTAGTTGTGGTTGGGGATCAACAAAATAAATTCCATGCTTAATTTTTTTTAACTACTTTGCTTTTGTGCAGTCTTAATTCCACCAATAGTTAAGGTGTGTCGGGACTGGGGATTCAACAATGGAATTGAACATTTAGCTGCAGATAGTAGGTGTGAAGTGATGTGTCTGGCTTCATCTATCGACTGTGTTCATATATATTGCTTATTTAGGGTGACAACTGATTGAAATTTGACCCAGTTGGCTCGAGAGAACTTCCATTTCCTGCAGGGTTTGGCTAATGGTGGTTGTGCAGTGAGCAGATCACAAATAATTGGAAAATGGTCACTACCCAAAGGATCATCCATAACAGACCATTCTATGATTGGAAACAGAATTGGGAGCATATTGTTTGTTTGTTTGTTATTTGGTTTTTAGGAGCATTAGCAACTAAGGCCATATTGCTCCGGGATATGCGGTGGTCATTCCCTGACCTTTCTGCATCCTCCGTATTTGGTGGTGACGGGCTCGAACTCCAGTCTAATCAAGAAGCATATGCTACGCACCGCTGCTCCTTCCCACCTGGCTACGGAGACGCCAGGGGAGCATATTGATCGACTGCAGAAGTTTGTCCAGTTGGTAATTGTATGTGAGTGGGTGCACCAGTATTAAAAACAGTATGGTTTTGCTTATCCAGAAAGGTTTAAATTAGGTGGCCATGTGTATCTAATTTTGTCAATCCCCATAAGGGGTGGTGGTCATTGAAATCACACAAGAAACAGACAGGGGAAGATAAATGCATTAGCAGGTTTTCAAGATCTGCATAAGAGAAGGTATAACTTGGTGGGAGATAGACTGATACTAGTGTTAATGCAATCTGGGTTATAAAATGTACAGCAACAACTTCAATTTCAGTTTGCAAAACAATTTGCTTGGTTGGGATCTTTGAGCTGATTAAGATGGCCACGCCCACAAGGGTAGCATTTGAAGTATTACGGTCTTGTTGATAGATGGCATAGTTCTTTATGTTGGTGGAAATTTGAGGAGTTAGATAAGTTTCCTGTAGACAGAAACCAACTGGATAGTAGTGATTAATTAAGACATGAACATCATTAAAGTTGCTACAAAATCCTCTACAATTCCATTGTAGAATATAAGGAATTACTGGTGTTTAGAAGAAGAAGCTGTATCTGACAGTTTTTTTAATGTGGCTGGCTTGTGACATTCAGGCTTTGGTTTGTCTTTTTTTGAGAAGAATGGCCGACTGGTGTCCATTTATTCTTCCACATATATTTCTAAGATTGGTTCTTCCTGTCTGAAAGAGTCAATTGTATCCATAGATGTTTCTTGGATATTCTTTTTTAAATGTGAGCTTTGATTATTCAATGCAGAAGCAATCACTGGGGAAGGAGATGCAGCTGGCACTGTAAGTGCAGTATTACTTGTCAGACATTGAAGTGTTTGAAGGAACTGTAACATCAGTTTGGGTGGACACTGATTGATATTTTTGTGCAATACTGGCATATGTACGCTTAGTCATACTGGGAGCAACTACTTTCCTTGCTTCTTGAAAACTTATTTTATTTTCAATCTTATATTTCACAATCTTCTTTTCAGTTTTCCATTTGTCGCATGTCCTTTTAATAAGCAAGATGGTTGCCTTTACAGTTGGGGGCAGGCCATTTCTTTTGCTGAGCAATCATTTTGAGTGTGATCAGCGGACCCACAATTGGGCAAATGGTTTCTTCTGCATGCTGTTCGAGAGTGGCCATATTTTTGGCACTTAAAACATCTCAATGGATTAGGAATGTAAGGCCTAATGCGGCAAAGTAGATAGCCTGCTTTTATCGATGGTAGATTTGGCATATTGAAAGTGAGAATAATATTCTTGTAGGTGAATGTATTGTCTTTTTTAGTCATAATCCTTTTCATTGCAATGACATTTTGATCTTGAAGTTCATGAATTATCTCCTTTTCTGTGACCTCCAATAGATCCCAGCTGGATATAACACCTTTGGATGCATTTAGGGTTGCATGGGGAAAAACCTTTATTGGAATTCCAGCAAAATTTGTAAGTTTTAGTAGTTTCTCCGAATGTCCATGGTTTGTCTCCACTAGTAGGTCCCCTGATTGCAGTCTCTTGACTGTCTTAGAAGATCCTGCCAGACTTTCCAGGTGTTTCTGGATAAGAAACGGAGACAGCTTACTGAGGGACCGATCGGCAAGAGAGTGCATTATGATAAATGCAGGAAAATCTGTCGCTGAGGAAGTGGTTTTCAACCTTTGTGTTGCGATGTGTCATATTCAATATATAACTTTGGCAGAAAGCTCATCGGCTCTAGAGGTGGAAACACATTTTGATCCATGTTTGCTCCTTTTGGCCTTTGGCAGATTGCTTTTCTGCCAAGGTTTCTGGCCCCGCCATGGGGAGACAGGAGCAGTGCCTGGTGTGACCAAGCGTAAAGTAGTAAGGTTAGTAATAGAAGTAAGAAATATAAGGAAGGATGGTTTTGCTTTCTTGCTCTGTACAAGAAATTTTGTAATAGGAGCTGTTATTAAATAAATAAATTTCTTAAGGATAGGAACTTAAAAGAACTATAAATCGCTTTTAGATAATCGCACTTTAAGCACAGAGAAAATGCTCGATCACAATTGCTTGGCACCCGGATCCACATTGGAGAAGAGACAATCACCAGGTTTTTATTTGAGGTGCCTAAAGGACCACTCACTTCGATCATGTACTTAGAAGGGTCGTTTGTGAGAAAAAGATCAAGCGTGTTGGCTGCATGGTTAGGATTGTCCAGTATTCTTGTAGGTAAATGAACAATCTGTGCTAGGTCATTAGTAATTGCAAAGCCTCAGCATCTCGACCAGCTGGGTCGGTGTGACTAGAAAACAGAAGCCAGCTGGAGTTGTGAACATTAAAATCACCAAGGAAAATTACCTCACTGTTAGGAAAGTCAAGTTGCAAAGAGAGGAAGTTAAACAGTTCCAAGTGAATAGTTGAGTTGGGAGAATGGTAGACAACAGATGAATTTGACAGAATGAGGTAGAGAGATTTTAAGTCAGAGAAGGTTGAAAAGAGGAGATTCCAAATTACCAAGTGTCTGACAGGGAATATTGGAATGGACATATTCACAAGTACCACCTTTGAGGTGGCACTTGTGAAATTTGGGCAACTGAGATGAGCAGTGGTTGAATCAACAGATAAATGAGATTCTGTCAGAAGAAGTACATGGTGTTTCGATGACTGCAAGCGGAAATGGACATCGTTGAGATTAGAACCGAGATCACGTATATTTTTGAAATGAACTGAGTAGTGTTTGGGGGATTTAGATCTTTTCGCAGACAAGCTTGCTCTACTACTTTGACAATTCTTGGTGTATTCAATAGTAAGAAAAAGTGTATTTAGGGGGGAACATGGTGTATGAAGTAATGAAATTTTTGGATATGGCGTACACATGATAAGAATATACCCAGACCCTGGACATAACGTGGCCTCGACAATGTCCCGCCCCCGCATACACACTACTCGGACTCCCTGCAGTCACTATCTGGCAGGGTAGAGATAGCAAGATTATACACTAGCTGAAGCTTCCTAGAGAGTTACCAATAGATTTGGTCAGGTGTAACAGTGGCCAGCACACGAACACTGTTTTAGAGCCGTACCCTTGAAAAGGAAGTTTGGATCTCGCCATGATGTTCTTTATAACCTCAAAAGACATCAGTCATACTGCATGATGGAAGAGTGGGGATGGGTTGATTGGCAATTTCCAGCAATTCTCAAACCACATTAGAGCAAAACCTTGTTGTAGAAGTACTGTGTTGTGTAAAGATTGCTGCAATTTATCAATCCTGTTAGGGCAAAACTGTGTTGTAGAAGCAGTACTGTGTTATATGGGGGTTGCTTGTATTTAATTTGATATCTTTTTAAAATCTTTTAAACAAAAAAAAATTAAAAAAGATTGAATGTGCCAATAAAAAGCAGTCGCAGCACATTAAGAGTGCAGGTTTTCAATTTAATATTGCTGGGCCCATTGTTGATTTCAATATATATCAATGATATTGATGAAGGTATATCACTTAATGTCTAAGTCTGCAGATGGCACTAAATTTGGCAGAGTGGTTAATGACAGTCATCAGGCTGAGCTACTGCAAGAAGATCTATGAAAATTGGGTAGATGGGCGGATAAATAGCAGCTGAAGTTTAACGCTGACAAATGCAAGGTACTGCACATGGGTAGCAGTTACCCCACAGAAACTTATCAACTGTGTGGTACTACACTCAAGGTAGTGGAGAATGAAAAAACCTGGGAGTAATTGTGCAGTCAGACATGAAATTGTCTGAGCAGTGCAGACATGCTGCAAGGAGAGTGCATGGTGTTTTGTCAATGATATACAGAAACTTTGATAGCAGAGATAAGGAGGTGATTATCCCTTTGTTGGGCCACATCTTGAGTACTGTATACGGGTTTGGAGGCCTCACTTTAGGAAGGCTGTAGATCTGCTGAAACGGATGCAGAGAAAGGCAACTAGATTGGTGTAGGGAACAAAAGGGTGCTTTTATCTAAAAAGGCTTCAGTCTGCAAACTGCAGCATCTTGAGACCAGGCACATGTGGAGAGATCCGACTGAGGTGTTTAAATCCATGACTAGATTGAGTAAGCTGAATGTTAATGGCATTCTTACACTTGCTGAGATTACAAACATGAGGGAGCATAAATTCAAGTTGAGGAAAGGTGGGTGCAGGATAGATGTACGGAAGTTTGTCTTCGGTCAACAGATTTTCTCCAGTATCAAACGAAGTTTGCAATACAGCATCATTATTATAACGTCTCATAGCATGAACTCCTTTGTTCAATTGATATTTAATTTCAGTTTAGCACCACCAACAATAGTTATTCCTATTGGGGAGGCAATATTCATTTAAAAGTGCAAGACCAGGCAATTTGTTGTGAAGGATTTCATAATATGAGGTGTAATGATGCAATAACCCCAGGGGCTCACATCTGGTGAGTATGGGCTTGGCACACCCAGGGTCCTGAGCTGGATATCATCATTCTTCTCTTTCTTGGTGATTCCCTTTTTTTTCTTTCTCTCTCTCTCTCTCTCTCTCTCTCTCTCTCTCTCTCTCTCTCTCTCTCTCTCTCTCTCTCTCTCTCTCTCTCTCTCTCTCTCTCTCAGGGTAACTCGGGAATTTTTTATTTTTATTTTTTTTTTGGCTAGTGCAGCATAAGCCTCAGGCTTCCTTGCACCATATAGCTAATAATAATAATAATATTGCAAACTTCATTTGCACTCTCCATGAGTTTACTGCATATAAAATGATGCCTCTGAGCATCATTTTATATGTATGGAGATTACCCCATATATACAAATTTCTGCAGTCAGAGGCTGGCCTAAAAAGGCCATATGTGCATCATGTTAAATTCACATACCTTTTGGCATCTCTCATGCTGCAAAAATATATCACTCTAGGTTGTCTACTTGCCAACTTAAGAGGGAATAAATATTCTGAAAACAACAGTGCTCTCTGGGTGATGCCACTAAACTGAGAATAAATAACACCAGTCTTCTCATTGGGGAAGTGTTCCTTATTCAAAAGTGCAAGTCTAGGCAATTCATTGTGAAGGATATAACATTATGAGCTGTTATAGTAATGCTATATTGCAAATTTTGTTTGCTTTCTCCATGAGTTTATTGTGCATTAAAATCATGCCTTTGGGCACTGCCCAATGCATATTAGTACATTTCCACAGTAAGAGGCCTAAAAAGACCATAAATGCATCACATTACTTAAAACTGAATCATTCAGTTAGATAAAATTACAATTAAATAATAATTGTTAGTTACAAAGATACATCACTGCATTATCATTCAATTCAACTGACCACATTTAAAATCAAAGACAAAATTAAAATAACTCACCGATATGCCTGTTACTAAGATATCATTTCGGCAATTTTCTCCAGTATCATGGGTACAACGATGTCCACCCACACACCAGTCACATGGAAAAGGGCTAGACACACACTGTGTGCAACTACAAAATTAAGAAGACAATTGGCGAATTAAGTTCCAATATAAATTATGACCAATTAACAAATAATTCAAATTTTTAAATGATACTGCCAAAAACAAGAGGTTACTGAAACCTAGGGTACAGTACATTCTTGGACTTGTGGCTAGTTAAGTATCTAGTAATGCAATTATAATTTAAAATTGATTTTCCTAGAGAAATAATGAGATAATGGGGTAAGGGTCCAATATATAACTACATATAAATATAAGTGTGATCAAGGTCTGCAATAATTTCTGAAAACCAGTATCAAACTTGAAGAGGGATAACATATCCAAAAGGAAAATAATGAAAGAACAGCAAGCCAATATGAAATTCTGTGTCCTACTGAACAAAGTGGAATTACTTAACAAGTACAGGTCACTGTTGAAAAAAAGCCGTGAAGTAGGGTTGAATTTGAAAGTGTCTGCAATTCTGCCCAGACACGATAGGAGGGAGTATATGATGAGAGCCTTGTCGATCAATTCAGCCCTAGAAAGATTGTGCAAGGCTCAAGGGGTAGAATTTTTTCAGCCTGGAATGTACTTGTTCACAGGAGAGATTGCTTCTACAGGGATGGGATACACTTAAATAGAAAGGGTGCAAGAATATTTGCTGATGCTATCGAGGCAGTGTTAGGTGGGTCAGAAAACTGCTAGCTTGGGGGGAGACAAAGACTAATGGATTAACAGTAGCCACTGGCAGAGGTGAAAGAGATTCTTGCACTGCTTCTATTGGAATGAGCAGAAGCCTGAAAAACAAGATGCAGGATATTTCAGAGACAGCTGGAAGTCATTGCGGTACAAGTAAACACATGGGTTGTATTAGGGTAGCTAAGAATAGAAACAGGTGCATGTATACTTGCGTGTACACCAATGCTAGGAGTTTAGTAAATAAATTTGATGAATTTGAGGTATTGCTCAAAACATCAAAGGCAGATATTGTTGGGATATCAGAGACGTGGTGTCACACAGATATAAGGAATGCAGAACTGGAATTTGGGGAGTACAATGTGTATAGAAAGGATAGACAGGACAGGAGGGGAGGAGGGGTTATGCTATTAGTTAAAAAACACATAAAATCCAAGAAAGTGAAGCCAGTCGACATTGATGGACAGGGCAGTGTCGAGTCAGTTTGGTCAAAATTGAGAGTAGGAGTGTGCTATAGGCCTAATGACTCTGATGAGTATAATAAGATACTGTACAGGGAAATAGAATGGGCCAGTAAATCAGAGAGTCTTATAATGGGGGATTTTAATTTCCCAGATATTGACTGGAATTTGTGGGTTGGTCACTCACACACTAGCAAAGCTTTTGTGGATTTATTGGACGATTGTTTTCTACACCAGCATGTTCGGGAGGCAACTAGAGGGAGTAATACTCTTGATCTGATTATCAGTAGTGATTCTTCATGCATTAAGAATCTGCAGATAAATGAACCACTAGGTGGCAGTGATCACAGTGTGCTGAAGTGGGATTTACTGAAAGAGGTAACTACCATTAGGGGTAAAGGGAAGGGTTATTGCTTCCGTAAAGGCGACTACGATGGACTGAGACAGTATTTAAATTCTATACAGTGGGACCAACTGATGATGTTACCAACAGCAAATTCAAAATGGGAAGCATTCAAGGAACTAATCTTGGAAGCTACCAGGCTTTACACACCAACCAAGAAATATTGTTCAAGGTTCAGGCCTAAATGGTTGTCAGATGAACTAATGAGACATATGGCAGAGAAGAAAAATGCATGGGATACATACAAATTAATGGGTGACATGGAAGCCTATGATAGATATAAGTTGGTCTGTAACCAAGTCACAAAGGAGATTAGGCAGGCAAAGGCAGATTATGAGAAATCGTTGGCAAAGGATGCAAAGAAAAACAGAAAAGATTTCTTTACCTATTTAAACTCAAGAAGGAAAGGGATGAATCAGATTGGCCCACTGGATGTTGATGGTTCAACAGTTGAGGATCCAGCTCAGGTGGTTAACAATCTAAACGAGTATTTTGCATCTACATTCACACATGAGGAGTTATTCAGGAAGGGGAATGTCGTAGGTGAAGTAAACATTGGCAGTGAGCTAGATGATTTTCTAATAACTGAGAGGAAAGTGGAGGAGAAATTGTTGAGGATAAACATAAAAAAGGCACCCGGGGTGGATGGGATCTATCCAGTTATATTAAAGGAGGCAGCAAAGGAAGTAAGCAAACCCCTAGCCATAATTATGAGAGCTTCTTTGGACTCAGGGGAGGTACCCATGGACTGGAGATGTGCAAATGTAACCCCAATTCACAAAGGAGGATCAAAGGCTGACACAAGTAATTATAGACCTGTTAGTTTAACTTCGGTTCCAGGAAAATTAATGGAGGCACTGGTTAAAGAAGCACTGCAGGATCATCTGGACAAGAATTCAGTTATAGCTCAGACACTGCATGGTTTTGTTAAGGGCAGGTCTTGTCTGACCAGTTTGATTGGATACTATGATGTAGTCACAAAAGAACTGGATGCAGGGAATAACTTTGATATTATATATTTGGATCTTAGAAAGGCTTTTGATACTGTTGCGCATGGAAGACTGCTGCACAAATTGGAGAAGTGTGGCATTGGAGGCAAATTGCTGCTATGGATAAAGGGATGGTTGAGTGGCAGAAGACAGAGAGTGGTAATCAATGGACACTGCTCAACGTGGACTAATGTTATTAGTGGAGTTCCTCAGGGTTCAGTGTTGGGTCCATTGTTGTTTTCTGTATTTATAAATGATATTGATGATGGTGTATCAGGCTTAATGTCCAAGTTTGCAGACGATACCAAGGTTGGCAGGGTTGTTAAGGACACTACTGATACTATGCTGCTGCTGCAACAGGATCTGGAAAGGTTGAGCAGATGGGCTGAGAGGTGGCAAATGAAGTTTAACATTGACAAATGTAAAGTACTACATATGGGAAACAGTAACCCCAGATCAACGTATCAACTCTGTGGTACTACGCTGACAGTGGTAGAGAATGAAAAGGACCTGGGGGTAATTGTGCAGGCAGATATGAAGTTCTCTGAGCAGTGCAGACGAGCTGCAAGAGTAGCTCATGGTGTCTTGTCAATGATATACAGGAATTTTTCTAGCAGGGACAGGGATGTGATTATTCCCTTGTATAAGGCATTGGTCAGGCCACACCTTGAGTACTGTATACAGGTCTGGAGGCCTCATTTCAAGAAGGATGTAGAGCTGCTGGAACGAGTACAGAGAAGGGCAACAAGATTAGTGAATGGAACAAAGGGTTGCTCTTACGAAGAAAGGCTTAAGTTTTGCAAATTATAGAGCCTGGAGACTAGGCATCGGCGAGGTGATCTGATAGAGGTGTATAAGGCTTTGAATGGCTTGAGCATGCTCAATGCCGATGGGATTCTTCCTCTTCCTCAGAATAATCACCTGAGAGGGCATAAATTCAAATTGAGGAAGGACGGATGTCGGATAGATGTGCGGAAATTTGCCTTTAGCCAGCGGGCAGTTGGTTTGTGGAATAGACTCCCATCGCTTGTTGTTGAAGTTGACAGCCTAAACAAATTTAAGGCTCAGCTGGACAGGTATTTCGAACAAACGGAGGGGTGAAATGGGAGTAGTGGTTGTTTTTTTTTTTTTTTTTTTTGGCTGATGCTGAATAAGCTTGCTTTCTTGCATCATATGCCTCTACTAATGCTAATG
Source organism: Mastigoproctus giganteus (assembly GCF_048544385.1). Classification (NCBI taxonomy): domain Eukaryota; kingdom Metazoa; phylum Arthropoda; class Arachnida; order Uropygi; family Thelyphonidae; genus Mastigoproctus; species Mastigoproctus giganteus. Next base: position 121,413,351 of record NC_143583.1, on the reverse strand, counting down.
CTAAAGTGTCACCAAAAACATTATAACCAGCATAGAGCATAACCATATCAAAAGAGGTCTATCAATGTCAATGATGTACATCCCCCCCCCCCCCTATAAATTAGTTATCATCATCATTATTTAAATGTAAAGTTTTTACTGCAAGTGTATGAGCTTATTCAGCATCAGCCAAAAAAAAAAAAAATTTACAAAACAATTTCCTCTAAATGTTTGTCCAGTTCCTCCTTAAATTTATTTAACCTATCAACTTCCACAACAACAGATGGAAGTTTGTTCCAGCAATTAACCACCCGCTGGCTAAAGGCAAATTTCTGTACATCTATTCTATATCTGTCTTTCCTCAATTTAAATTTATGGCCCCTTAGGTTCGTAATCTGAACAAGTGGAAGAATCCCATCAGAATTCAGCGTGCTCAACCCATTAAAGGCCTTATACACCTCAATCAGATCACCTCGCAGGTGCCTAGTCTCCAGCCGCTGGAGACATTAAGGAAGTAAGGAAGACATTAGAAAAATTCATCTCTGTGAGATTCACACAAGCACTCGTTTCAATTAACATATGGTCATGATAAAATTCATATTTTTTTTACACTACATACATATTCATATATATGGTTACAGACAACAAGAAAGGATATAGTTATTTGCACATTTATCAATATTTATGACTAATATACCCCATAACAGGCATAATCAATTATGATCTCCTGATAATACTAATACAGTGGACCCTCACTTTACGTTGGTTCACTGTACGACCAAATCACTTTACGATTGACTCTCCATAAAACAATATCATTCACTATATGACACATAGTAAGCACCAGTCATTGTGATCACGCTTACAAATTGAATTTTAATTCTACTAATTAATGCTGTTATATGTACATACTAACTAATTGATATTTCTGTTCACTGACATTTTTTGGGAGATTGTAAAATTTAAAGCAGTAAAAAATATAAGCAATGAATAACAAAGAATGTAGTATGCACAAATTACAACTAATACGACACGTGAGATACAAAGTAACAAGTTTACGAAACTTGAAAAAACAGGAATGAAGAGAAGATTTCATGGAAGGGGAAACACATTTCACCAAAATAATGTTAAAACCCACACAATTCCAGCTATTATTATCACAAATGCAATAAGATCGAGTTTACTACCAGTTTATGGAATATTGCACTAACAGAAAAGCACAATAAACCGGAAACTGCAAATTGTTTTTACTGTTTTATGGTAGTGATCTCCAGATATGTGCTTTAGAAAAATATCACAAAGGAACTCAAAATTGATTCTTATAACCAAAGATATGGTAACGATGAAAGTGTAGTGCATTTTAATGATTATTGAATTTGTTTTTTGAAATTTGTTTCTATAAAGCAGCTGATACTAACCAGAGATCATGTTAACCAGCGCCTACCTATTTCACTTTACAATTTTCTCAGACTGGACCACGTGGTTCTTTCTCTCAGCCAAGAGCAGCATTTGTAAATGTGTTGGCAGCGTGCTTTATTTTTGCATCCTTTTGTTAAAGTGATTTTTTGTGTTGTCCTTCAACTGTTGAGGAAGGAGACAGCAGTCTCCGAAAGCTTCAGGTTTTATCACTTTTAATCCAGTTTATTTTAGATAATTTTATTGTTTTGGTATTTTTAACTATATTTTTAACGTTTTTATCATAGTTTATTTTATCGTAATTTATTGTAATATTTTAGTCTTCCGATAGTGTTTTCATTATATTTTATTTCTGTATACAGTAAACCCCCGCTTTTCGCAGGGGGTTACATTCCTGAGAAATGCCGCGAATACCGAAAACTGAGTGATGGCTCCCATAGTAATAAAGGGGTTTCCGTTCCAAAGTATGAAATATATAAGAAAAACTAGTCTAAAATTTTGTCTATGTATGTATTATATGTATCTTCATAATCTGACTATGTACATAGCCAGTACATAGTGAAATGCAAGCATATGGCATCAAAATGAAAATAAGAAACAATTTAATATTAAATGTAATATTTATTAGAAATTTCAAACAAATATTTCAATCCAGCGCCTTTGCTAGCTAAAAAAACTTATCCCGCCAGTACTACATCAGTTTCGCTAAAGTGTTGATAAAGGAGTTTTGCCTTTTCACGAATGATGAGTGAACTTAACGGAATTTTATTTTGAGTTCGGTCTTCTATCCACAGATTTAAAGCCTTTTCCATTTTTTCTAATTAACATCACGAGTTACAGAGCAAATTTTTGAAACAATTAGGGTGTTTTCACGGACATTACAGCGGATTTTTTCTTCCGATTTCTAGATTGACCGTACCGTTGACTCATTGATTTTATAATGTTTTGCCACCACTTTCACCATTAGCAATTTTGTCTAATAACTCAATTTTATTCGCTAATGCCATCACCTTCTTTGATCTTTTCACATTTCCCTTGTTATTCGTAGCCATATTTTTCTACGGGTTAGAAAGAACTTGTCCACAATAAAGTCACTTTCTTCTGTTAACACACTCTAAAAAGTGTTTTACACTGCAAAACGGTAAATTTATCACTATTGTAAGCATATCAATTTATAAATTGATAAATTTATTCAATTTATAAGCATATAAATTAAAAGCAAACGATGAAACCTTCCATGACAAGGGCATAACACATACTGAACAAGGATTAGCGAGAAACATCCACGCCGGGATTTTGTCACCCCCCCCCCCACCCACTGAGTGCTGTTTTGACCGGGAAAGATAATTTTAGCCACGCCCATGTTTTTTTATGGCGGAAAATGTTCACAGCGCTTTAAAATTCACATTTTTTAGGTTTCATTTTATATTAAATCAGCGACCGCGAATAGCGGGGGTTTACTGTATTTTATTTTTATAGTAAATTTTTAATTCCCTGGCTGGTGTTTGTCTTTAATTATTGCAGTATATGTATGCTTAGCCATACTGGGAGCAATTACTTTCCTTGCTTCTTGAAAACTAACTTTATTTTCAATCTTATATTTCCCAATCTTCTTTTCAGTTTTCCATTTGTTGCATGTCCTTTTAATAAGCAGGATGGTTGCCTTTACAGTTGGGGCAAGTCATTTCTTTTGCTGAGCAATCACTTTGAGTGATCAGATGACCCACAATTGGGGCAAACCTGTTTTCCTCTGCACGCCGTTTGAGAGTGGTCATACTTTTGCCTCTTAAAACATCTCAATAGATTAGGAATGTAGGGTCCAATGTGGCAAAGTAAATGGCCTGCTTTTATTGATGATGGTCGATTTGGCATATTGAAAGTGAGAATAATATTCCTTGTAGGTGTGAGTGTATTGTCTTTTTCAGTCATAATCCTTTTCACTGCAATGACATTTTGATCTTGAAGTTCATGAATTATCTCCTCTTCCGTGACATTCAATAAATCCCAGCTGGATATAACACCTTTGGATGTATTTAGGGTTGCACGGGGAGAAACCTTTACTGGAATTCCAGCAAAGCTTGTATGTTTTAACAGTTTCTCCAAATGTCCATGGTTTATTGTCTCCACTAGTAGGTCCCCCACTGCAGTCTCTTGACTGTCTTAAGAGATCCTCCAGACTTTCCAGGTGTTTCTAGATAAGAAACAGAGACAGCTTACTGAGGCACCGATTAGCAAGAGAGTGCATTATGATAAATGCAGGAAAATCTGTTGTGAGGAATTGGTTTTAAACCTCTTGGGTTGCGACATGTCATGTTCAGTTTCCGTGTCTGGCCAAGAGCTTGTAGGCTCTAAAGGTGGAAACACATTAAGATCCATATTTGCTCCTTTTGGCCCTTGGCAGACAGATGAACTGTTCTCCCTCTAACCACTCAATGCGGGTGATGGTAGATGGCTCTCTGTCTTCTAACTCCTCCACTAATGCTGGTGTTCCCCAAGGTTCAATTCTTTCTTCCACTCTCTTCTTCTTGTATATTAATGATCTTCTTCCACTGACTGGAAATCCTATCCATATTGTTGCTGATGACAGCACATTGTATCCCACCATTCGGTTTTAGAAATCTTTCTCTGCTCAAACAGCTTACTTCTTGAATATTCACTATCAATTCCTTAAATGCTGATCTCCAGGTAATTCTCCAGTGCGACAAAGATAACTTAGTTGATTTCAATCCTTCTAAAACTCAGTACTGGCTTATATCTAACAAAAAGGATTCTTCTGCTCCTATGCTTATCTTTGGTGACACTCCGATTTCTAGGCAAGATCATATATCTATATTGGGGATTACCCTGACTTTTATTATCTTTTGCCATAAGCACATTACAAACATTGCTTCCTCTGCATCAAAAAAACTGGGTTTTCTCTTTTACTTTTGGCATTACTTTTCTTCCAAACAGCTTTTCACTCTGTACAAATCTCAAATTTGCCCTACCATGGAATATTGTTCCCATGGTAGGGCAAATGCCCCCAAAGCCTCTCTAGAGGCAGTGCCCCCAAAGCCTCTCTCAGGATCCTAGATTCCATTCAGAAGAGGGCAGTTAGGTTAATTAATGACTCATTTCTATCAGAGTCACTCCACTCTCGGTGTCAGACTTACTGTTTCTGTTGCATGCCATTTCTATAGATACTTCCACGGGAACTGTTCTTATGAATCAGCTTCTATAATTCCCACTCTCTCTTTCAAAGCAGTTTGAAATATGTCGCAACCAGTTAACATCCTGTTACTGTCCAACTTCAAATACACAGAACCAACTTCTCTTCTTCTTCTTCATTTATTCATGCAACTTCCATTTTCTGGAACAATCTACTTTCATATGCATTTCCTGAAAATTACAATCTACAAGTCTAATTCTGGTCTCTTGCTAAAGCTCAACAAATATCTTCTTTCATCGTCTCAACCTCCAATCCATGCACAGTACTAAGCACTATAGGTGCTAATACCTCTTGTGTTTAGGGTTTTCATAAAAAAAAAAAAAAAAAAAGGAGCAGTGCCCAACCATTCCTTTATTCCAGCAGTAACTTTTCCTTAATTCCACATTGTTCCAATTTGTATAGCAGCATTTTATGTGCAACAGCATCAAAGGTTTCATGAAACATAAGTATATAAATGTAAAAATTATTTTTTGCATCCAGTTTCCTTTGTCACTGTGTCATAGTATCCAATCAACCTTATGAAATCCATGCTGTTACTGCAGTACAAATGCATTCCTGTCTAGATCATCATCAGCTATTTTCAATAAACTGCAAGATGAAGGCCTCTCCAGCAACTTTCCAGTTCCTTTTGTTTTGTGCAGTGGCCATCCATTTCTACCCACAAGCTCATTAATTTCATCTGACCATCGTTGTTGTTGTCTTCCAGGATTTCTCTTAGCTCCTCTTGGTTTCCATTCTGTTATTTTCTTAGTCCATCTGATATCATGTCTTCGAGCTATGTGTCCTGCCCAAGATCATTTTAGTTTTTTAGTAGTAGTAGTAGTGGCATGTAATGCAAGAAACCAAGTGTATGAGCTTATGCGGCATCAGCCAAAAAAAAAAAAAAAAAAAATCACACCATTCCCTCCAAATGCCTGTCCAGTTCCTCCTTAAATTTATTTAACCTATCAATTTCCACAACAACAGGTGGAAGTTTGTTCCAGCAATTAACCACCCGCTGGCTAAAGGCAAATTTCCGCACATCTATTCTACATCTCTATTTTCTTAATTTTAATTTATGCCTCCTTAGGTTCGTAATCTGAACAAGTGGAAGGATCCCATCAGAATTCAGCATGCTCAAACCATTCAAGGCCTTATACACCTCAATCAGATCAATGTGCAGGTGCCTAGTCTCCAGCCACTGCAATTGGCAGAACTTAAGCCTCTCTTGGTAAGAGGATCCCTTCATTCCCCTCACCAATTTTGTTGCCCTTCTCTGTACACGGTCCAGTAAATCTACATCCTTCCTAAAATGAGGCCTCCAGACCTGTATGCAGTACTCAAGGCGTGGCCCCAACGATTGCCTTATACAGATGGACAATCACCTGCTTTTCCCTGCTAGCAAAATTCCTATATATCATTGACAAAACCCCATGATCTGCCCTGGCAGACTGTCTGCATTGCTCAGAAAACTTCATATCTGACTGCACAATTACTCCCAGGTCTTTTTCATTTTCTACCAACCTTAAGTGTAGTACCACACAGTTGGTACTGTTTCTCTGGGGTTACTTCTACCCAGGCGCCTCCGTAGCCAGGTGGGCAGGAGCAGCAGTGCGTAGCATACGCTTCTTGATTAGACCGGGGTTCGAGCCTGTGATCACCAAATACGGAGGATGCGGAAAGGTCAGGGAATGATCACCGCATATCCCCTGAGCAATATGGCCTTAGTTGTTAATGCTCCTAAAAAAAAACCAAATAACAACTTCTACCCATATGCAGTACTTTGCATTTGTTAAGGTTAAACTTCAGTTGCCACTTCTTAGCCCATGTGCCCAAATTATCTAGATCCTGTTGCAGTAGCACACTGCCATTATTGTCAGAACCCCGCAACCTTTGTATCATCTGAAAACTTCGATACTAAGCCTGATATACCTTCATCAATATTAGCATTTTAGCATTAGCATTAGTAGAGGCATTTGATGCAAGAAAGCAAGCTTATGCAGCATCAGCCAAAAAAAAAAAAAAAAAAAAAAAAACCCACTTCCACTTCACCCCTCTGTTCGTTCAAAATACCTGTCCAGCTGAGCCTTAAACTTATTTAGGCTATCAACCTCCACCACAAGGGATGGCAGTCTGTTCCACCAACCAACCACCCGTTGGCTAAAGGCAAATTTCCGCACGTCTATCCTACATCTGTCTTTCCGCAATTTGAATTTATGCCCTCTCAGGTGATTTTTCTGAGCTAGAGGAAGAATCCCATCAGCATTGAGCATGCTTAAACCATTCAAGGCTTTATACACCTCTATCAGATCACCTCGCTGGTGCCTAGTCTCCAGACACTGTAATGTGCAAAACTTAAGCCTTTCTTCGTAAGAGCACCCCTTTGTTCCATTCACTAATCTTGTTGCCCTTCTCAGTACCCGTTCCAGCAGCTCTACATCCTTCTTGAAATGAGGCCTCCAGACCTGTATACAGTACTCTAGGTGTGGCCTGACCATCGCCTTATACAATGGAATAATCACCTCCTTATCCCTGCTGGAAAAATTCCTGTATATCATTGACAATACTCCATGAGCTACTCTTGCAGCCCGTCTGCACTGCTCAGAGAACTTCATATCTGCCTGCACAATCACCCCCAAGTCCCTTTCATTCTCTACCACTGTCAGTGTAGTACCACAGAGTTGATATGTTGCTCTGGGGTTGCTGTTTCCCATGTGTAGTACTTTACATTTGTCAATGTTAAACTTCATTTGCCACCTCTCAGCCCATCTGCTCAACCTTTCCAGATCCTGTTGCAGCAGCATAGTGTCAGTAGTGTCCTTGAGAACCCTGCCAACCTTTGTATCATCTGCAAACTTGGACATTAAGCTTGATATACCATCATCAATATCATTTATAAATACAGAAAACAATAATGGACCCAACACTGAGCCCTGAGGGACTCCACTAATAACATTAGTCCACGATGAGCAGTGTCCATTGATTACCACTATCTGTCTTCTCCCCCTCAACCACCCCTTTATCCATAGCAGCAATTTGCCTCCAATGTCACACTGCTCCAATTTGTGTAGCAGTCTTCCATGTGCAACAGTATCAAAAGCCTTTCTAAGATCCAAGTATATAATATCAAAGTTATTCCCTGCATCCAGTTCTTTTGTGACTGCATCATAGTATCCAATCAAGTTGGTCAGGCAAGACTTCCCCTTAACAAAACCATGCTGTGTCTGAGCTATAACTGAAGTCTTGTCTAAATGATCCTGCAGTGCTTCTTTAACCAGTGCCTCCATTAATTTTCCTGGAACAGAAGTTAAGCTCACAGGTCTATAATTACTTGTGTCAGCCTTTGATCCTCCTTTGTGAATTGGGGTCACATTTGCACATTTCCAGTCTATGGGTACCTCCTCTGAGTCCAAGGAAGCTCTCATAATTATGGCTAAGGGTTTGCTTACTTCCTTTGCTGCCTCCTTTAATATAACTGGATAGATCCCATCCACCCCGGGTGCCTTTCTTGTGTTTATCTTCAACAGTTTCTCCTCCACTTTACTCCCAGTTATTTCAAGATTCTGTAGCTTACTGCTAGAGTTGAATACAATCACTGATAAATATACAAAACAACAGAGGACCCAACACCGAACCCTGTGGGACTCCACTAATAACATTGGTCCACGAAGACCAGCACCCATTAATTACCACCCTCTGTCTTCTCCCACTTAACCATCATTTTATCCAGTGTAGCAACTTAACCTTAATACCATTCTGCTCCAATTTGTACAATTGTCTGCCATGTGCAACAGTGTCAAAATCTTTCCTGAAATCTAAATATATTAGGATTAGCATTAGTAGAGGCATATGATGTAAGAAAGCAAGCTTATGCAGCATCAGACAAAAAAAAAAAAAACTACTACTTCACCCCTCCGTTCATTCAAAATACCTGTGCAGCTGAGCCTTAAATTTATTTAGGCTATCAACTTCCATAACAAGGGATGGAAGTCTGTTCTACCAACCAACTACCCGCTGGCTAAACGCAAATTTCCACACATCTATCCTACATCTGTCTTTCCTCAATTTGAATTTATGCCCTCTCAGGTGATTATTCTGAGCAAGAGGCAGAATCCCATCAGCATTGAGCATGATCAAACCATTCAAGGCTTTATACATCTCTATCAGATCACCTCGCTGGTGCCTACTCTCCAGATACTGTAATTTGCAAAATTTAAGCCTTTCTTTGTAAGAAAAACCCTTTGTTCCATTCACTAATCTTGTTACCTTTCTCGGTACTCGTTCCAGCAGCTCTACATCCTTCTTGAAATCAGGCCTCCAAAGCTGTATACAGTACTCAAGGTGTGGCCTGACCATTGCCTTATACAAGGGAATAATCACCTCCTTATCCCTGCTAGAAAAATTCCTGTATATCACTGATTAGACACCATGAGCTACTCTTGCAGCACATCTGCACTGCTCAGAGAACTTCATGTCTGCCTGCACAATTACCCCCAGGTCCTTTTCATTCTCTACCACTGTCAGTGTAGTACCACAGAGTTGATATGTTGCTGTTTCCCATAGGTAGCACTTGTCGATGTTAAACTTCATTTAAACTCTCAGGTCTATAATTACTTGTGTCAGCCTTTGTCCTCCTTTGTGAACTGGGGTCACATTTGCACATCTCCAGTCTATGGGTACCTCCCCTGAAGCTCTCATAATTATGGTTAAGGGTTTGCTTACTTCCTTTGCTGCCTCCTTTAATATAACTGGATAAATCACATCCATTCCAGGTGCCTTTCTTGAGTTTATCCTCAACAATTTCTCCTCCACTTTACTATCAGTTTTTACAAGATTATCTAGCTTACTGCTAGAGTTGAATACACCTCTGGCATTCCCCTCACTGAATAACTCCTCATGTGTGAATGTCGATGCAAAATATTCATTTAGTTTGTTAGCTACATGAGCAGAATCATCAACAGTTGAACCATCGATATCAAGTGGACCAATCTGATTCATCCCCTTCCTTCTAGAGTTTACATAGGAAAAGAACTCTTTGCTGTTTTTCTTTGCATCCCTTGCAAAAGATTTCTCGTAATCTGTCTTAGCCTGCCTAACCTCCTTTGTAACTTGGTTACAGATCAACTTATATCTATCATAGGCTTCTTTGCCACGTGTTAATTTATATGTAACCCATGCATTTTTCTTCTCTGCCACATGTCTCATTAGTTCATCTGACATCCATTTAGGCCTAAACCTTGACAATATTTCTTAGTTGGTATGTAAAGCCTAGTGGCTTCCAAGATTAATTCTTTGAATGCTTCCCATTTTGAATTTGCTGTTGGTAACATCATCAGTTGGTCCCGCTGTATAGAATTTAAATACTGTCTCAGACCACCGTACTCGCCTTTACGAAAGCAATAACCCTTCCCTTTGTTCCATTCACTAATCTTGTTACCTTTCTCGGTACTCGTTCCAGCAGCTCTACATCCTTCTTGAAATCAGGCCTCCAAAGCTGTATACAGTACTCAAGGTGTGGCCTGACCATTGCCTTATACAAGGGAATAATCACCTCCTTATCCCTGCTAGAAAAATTCCTGTATATCACTGATTAGACACCATGAGCTACTCTTGCAGCACATCTGCACTGCTCAGAGAACTTCATGTCTGCCTGCACAATTACCCCCAGGTCCTTTTCATTCTCTACCACTGTCAGTGTAGTACCACAGAGTTGATATGTTGCTGTTTCCCATAGGTAGCACTTGTCGATGTTAAACTTCATTTAAACTCTCAGGTCTATAATTACTTGTGTCAGCCTTTGTCCTCCTTTGTGAACTGGGGTCACATTTGCACATCTCCAGTCTATGGGTACCTCCCCTGAAGCTCTCATAATTATGGTTAAGGGTTTGCTTACTTCCTTTGCTGCCTCCTTTAATATAACTGGATAAATCACATCCATTCCAGGTGCCTTTCTTGAGTTTATCCTCAACAATTTCTCCTCCACTTTACTATCAGTTTTTACAAGATTATCTAGCTTACTGCTAGAGTTGAATACACCTCTGGCATTCCCCTCACTGAATAACTCCTCATGTGTGAATGTCGATGCAAAATATTCATTTAGTTTGTTAGCTACATGAGCAGAATCATCAACAGTTGAACCATCGATATCAAGTGGACCAATCTGATTCATCCCCTTCCTTCTAGAGTTTACATAGGAAAAGAACTCTTTGCTGTTTTTCTTTGCATCCCTTGCAAAAGATTTCTCGTAATCTGTCTTAGCCTGCCTAACCTCCTTTGTAACTTGGTTACAGATCAACTTATATCTATCATAGGCTTCTTTGCCACGTGTTAATTTATATGTAACCCATGCATTTTTCTTCTCTGCCACATGTCTCATTAGTTCATCTGACATCCATTTAGGCCTAAACCTTGACAATATTTCTTAGTTGGTATGTAAAGCCTAGTGGCTTCCAAGATTAATTCTTTGAATGCTTCCCATTTTGAATTTGCTGTTGGTAACATCATCAGTTGGTCCCGCTGTATAGAATTTAAATACTGTCTCAGACCACCGTACTCGCCTTTACGAAAGCAATAACCCTTCCCTTTACCCCTGATGGTGGTTACCTCTGAGTAAATCCCACTTCAGCACACTGTGATCACTGCCACCTGGTGGTTCCTCTATCTGCAGATTCTTAATGCATGAAGAATCACTACTGATAATCAAATCAAGAGTATTACTCCCTCTAGTTGCCTCCCTAACATGCTGATGTAGAAAACAATCATCCAATAAATCCACAAAAGCCTTGCTAGTGTGTGAGTGACCAATCCACACATTCCAGTCAATATCTGGGAAATTAAAATCCCCCATTATAAGACTCTCTGATTTATTGGCCCTCTCCTATTCTCAATTTTGATCTCCCAATGCTTATATCACACCAAACTGATTTGACACTGCACTGTCCAGCAATGTCGACTGGCTTCACTTCCTTGGATTTTATGTGTTTCTTAACTAATAGCATAACCTCTCCTCCCTTCCTATCCTGTCTATCCTTTCCATAGACATTGTACTCCCCAAATTCCACTTCTGTATTCCTTATATCTGTGTGACACCACGTCTCTGAAATCTCAACAATATCTGCCTTTGATGTTTTGAGCAATACCTCAAATTTATCAATTTATTTACTAAGCTGCTAGCATTGGTGTACACACAAGTATACATGAACCTGTTACTTTTCTTAGCTACCCTAACACAACCCACGTGTTTACTTGTACCCCAATGATTCCCAGCAGTCTCTGAAATATCCTGCATCTTATTTTCCAGGCTGCTGCTCATTCCAGTAGAAGCAGTGCAAGAATCACTTTCACCTCTGCCAGTGGCTATTGTTAATCTATTAGTCCTTGTATCCCCCCAATCTAGCAGTTTTCCAACCCACCTAACACTGCCTCGATAGCATCAGCAAACATTCTTGCACCCTTTCTATTTCAGTGTATCCCATCCCTGTAGAAGCAGTCTCTCCTGTTAACAAGTACAGACCAGGCTGAAAAAAATTCTACCCCTTGAGCTTTGCACAATCTTTCCAGGGACGAATTGATCGACAGGGCTCTCATCATATACTCCCTCCTATCGTGTCTGGGCAGAATTGCAGACACTTCACTTTCAAATTAAGTTAAGTGAAGTAATTCCGACTGAAGTAATTCCGCTGGTCTCCTACTTTTAATATCATTAGTGCCAACGTGTACAACTATATCACCTTTTGTGCCCTTAAAAAATGATATCCGCTCAACAACGTCATTAATCTTTGCCCCTGGCAGACATACCCTGGTCCTGTTCCACCTATCCTTTTTACAAAGCATGTTTCCCGTTTCCCTGACAATAGAGTCACCAACAACTACTAGTTCCTTTGGGACCAGCGCATTCTGCCTTGGGGGCTTAAAGTTATGTATTAATTAATTGTGTTTCGTTTGTAATCTAAGTCGTTATATGTATTTAGTTAAAAGTACAATTTAATTGACAACAAAGTTTAACAAAATTAGTTGATTTTGCTGATTAATTCACAATATTATATTATATACTATACTATACTAATGCTGTAGGCCTCTGTAGCCGAGTGGGCAGGAGCGGGAGTGCAGTAGCACACGCTCTTTGAGTAGACCGGGGTTCAAGCCCCTGACTGCTGAATACGGTCGATCTGCCAACCCGCACTGGACCAGCGTGGCAGATTATGGTCCATTTCCCTCAACATGAATTGTTGAGGAGGCTTCCATCCTGCAGTGGGTTGATAATGGCTGCACTTTACTTTACTTTTTTACTAATGCTATCTAGTTCGGGATATAACGTTGTATCTATAACAATGGCGCCAGTTAAGAACAGTAAATCTACAGACACTTAAGTATTAATTAACTTCCAAATTTAGCTGTCTCAATTCAGAATAAACTAACGATCCTGACTAGGTCTATAAGCTACTTATAGAAAATAATTTGATGTATCAATTGGTCAATAAAACGGCTAATGTGGCTAAAAAACTTATCATTCAGCAGAGCTGCAACTTGGAACACGCGGATATGATACCCTTACCGATACTTTTATGCAATTACAAGGCCGAGTAAAGAATAAATACACCAGATTAATCAGAAAATCACAAAATAATGCTATACTGCTAAATTTAAATCAAAAGTTTTAGAAAAACAATAATTTCAAATCAATAAATAAGAAAATCCACTTAGTGGCTTTGAACACGTCTGGCTCCCATCAGCCTCGTCAGCAGACCAACAGTGATATCAAATATGATATCAAAATTATTTTTTGCATTCAGTTCCTTTGTAACCACATCTTTGTAACCTTTAGCTTTGATAAGAATGTCCTTTACTTGAGTTTGCTGCCTAATCCATGTGTTTCTCTTCTTATCTAACAGTCTGATTCCCAATATAATTCGTTCCATTCTTCGCTGTGTAGTTCTCAGCTTCTCTTCCATTCTTTTGGTGAGTGCCCAAGTTTCACTTCCAGAAGTCATGGTGGGGAGTATACATTGGTTCATTATTTTACATTTCAGACAAATTGGGATATTGCTCCTCAGTATGTGACCATATTTCCTGAATGCTATCCATCCAAAATGTATTCTTCTCTTGACTTCCAGCCATTTATCATGATTACAGCTAATGACTTGTCCAAGATAAGTATATGACTCCACCTTTTCAATTACTGCTCCTTCAATCATTATTTCCCTTTCTGTGGCATACTTGTTCATTATTACTTTTGTTTTAGCCATATTCATCTTTAGTGCAAAATCCTTACTGACTCTGGATAACTGATTAGAGTTTCCTCTAATTCTTTGGGATCATGGCTTATGACCACAATGTCATCTGCAAATCGTAAATGGTTTTAGGTACTCTCCATTCACATTAACTCCTTTCTGCTACCAGTCTAATCTTCTGAAAGCTTCCTCAATGGAAGCAGTAAACAAATTCGGAGATATTATATCTCCTTGTTGAACTCCTTTCTCAATTTTAAATTTGCTACTGCCTTTGTCTAGTCTAATAAAGGAGGTAGTGTTCTCATATATATTCTTCAAAATCATAATATATGGGGTATCTATGCCTTGTCTTTCCAGTGCCTGAAACATTGCCTTATGCTATATGGAGTCAAATGCCTTTTCATAATCCAAAAATGCCAGACATAATGGTGTTTTATATTCATTTGCTTTCTCCATTAGCTGTGACATTATGTGAAAATGATCCATAGTTGAGAATCCTGTCCTAAAGCCAGCTTGCTCTTTTGGTTGATTCTCATCAAGAATTCTTTCTAATCTGTTAGTAGTGACACTTGTGAACAACTTGTAGATTTGGGATAACAAGCTAATTGGTCTATAATTTCCAATTTATGATTTATCTCCTTTCTTATGCAGCAAAACTATGATTGCATTATTCCACTCCTTAGGCATCACACCTTTTCTAATGCATTTTGTGAAGAGTCTTGCCAGTTTTTGTGTCATGTCTCTTCCTCCCAATTTTAACAACTCTACAGTAACTTCATCTTCTCCCGAGTTTTCTGATTCTTCATTTTCTCCAACACATGTTCTACCTCATCAGGAAGGATATCAGGTATATTGTATGTGTTACTAATTTGCAATCCATCTCCCCCACTGTTGGCATCATTCCCTCGTTCCTTGTATAACTGTTTATAGTAATGTTCTGCTATTTATAAGCACACCATCGCTATTCTTCAGTTTAAGTATCATTTGTCTTTCTGTATTACTGCTCATGGCTGCTGATTTAAATCCTTTGTTTTCCCTTAATGTTTGTTCTACTTTTTTTGTGTTAAATTTTCTTATGTCTTTTCTGAGTCTCTTTCTAATGGCTTGGTATAACTCAGTATATTCAATTTTCTTCTTGTCAGTGTTTTTCTTGCTCTTCATTTGTCATCTTTGGTTCATCATGACAAGGGTTTCTTGACTAATTTTTTCTCCTTTGGATTTCTTTTTACCTATAGATTTCTTGGGCTTTGTCACTTTCGGAAAGTTGTAATATTCCTCGTCGACATCTTGGTTCTGAGCAGTCTGCAGAAGCTCAAATGTGTTCTTAAGTTCCAGTACATACTGCTTTTTCTCCTCTTCTGTTATCTCAAAGACCTTCATATTATTTACTTGAGTCAGTTTTTTCCTTTCTTTTCTTACATCTATAACAAGTGTGCATCTTACCATTCTGTGATCACTCCAACATTTACCTTGTTCAGGACAGTAACATCATTCAAGATATATCTTCTGTTAGTGAGAATGAAGTCGATTTCATTAGTAGTTAATCCATTTGGGATCATTCATGTCCATTTTCTGTTCACCCTTTTCTTGAAAAAAAGTGTTCATTACTGATATTCCTCGAGATTCTGCAAATTCCACAAGTCTTTCACCTCTTTCATTTCTTTCACCAATTCCAAAATTTCCTATAATCAATAAAGCGCTGTTTTGTCCTTTCTGCCCTGTTTTGTCTCTTTCCAACCTTAGCATTGAAGTCCCCATAATGATAGTGTAGCAAGTTTTCTATTCATCTAGAGCAGGGGTTCTTAACCTTCTTAGTTCCACGGACCCCCTTTGCCAGTCGGGTGAATGCCACGGACCCCCTTCTCAGAATAACGTTTTTAAATGCATAAAATAAAATTACACAAAAAACCAGTTTAATGAAATAGTTACCAAAATTTAAAAAAAAAACATTATACAGTAATATATGTGTTTCTTTCTTAACACATTGAATAATAATACAATACATTTAAAATATAGGAAAGTTGAAGTTAAATTTTATTTTTTAAGGAAATATCAGTGTGAAGACTGTTATTGTTTATCTTGAATAAGAACATTAAACTGTGGTGTGGTATTTGACAAGGCAACACGCATGTCATGTTGGACATCTAATCGATTTCGATTTTTTGTTTTCATTATTACAAGTGCTGAAAATCCCGACTCGAACAGATATATTGTTGCAAATGGTATCAAAGCTTCCATAGCCTCACTTTTCAAGACGACGATAGGCTTCTCTCAGGGAACACCAGAATCCTCCAAGGCTTTCTGAGGTAAACTCCAATCGTAGTAAGTTTTTTGACCTAAGATCAATGAGTTCATCTTTGGTTAAATCAACATCTTCAATACAGTTTATATCAGAAAGAAAAGGATTTCGGATCCATGGTTCAATTTTCATGCCATCAAAATAGAAATAACTTTTAAAAGAGTTCTGTAATGTTTCCAAGTGTTCGCAGATATCTCTTTTCAAAAAAATTGAGTGAGAAGTTTGCATTTCAACTACATCTTGGTAAAGCACTTCCTGTTTGCAAGAATGTCGGTCTCTACTCTCTTCTTCCATATTGGTAACTTAGCCAAGAAATCTTGTAATATTTCAGTTGCATCCATAATGGTGACTTCATGATCTTGAATGGAAAGATTTATCTCATTCATATGGTGAAAAATATCTGCCAGGTAAGCCAACCCATGGATAAAATCCTTCCTTTCAAAATGTTCCAAGAGGGGTTTTCTTTTTCTTCCAGAAAAAGTGAAACTTCTGCCCTTAGTTCGAACAAGCACTTCAAGACTTGTCCTCTTGAAAGCCAGCACACTTCTGTGTGGTAGAGAAGCACTTCATATTCTGCTCCCATTTCTTGACAAAATCTTTTAAAAATACGATGATTCAGAGAACTTCTTTTGATAAAGTTGATAACTTTCATGGCTGTTGACAATACTTCTTTCAGGGTTGTTGGAAGAGTCTTTGTTGCCAGTGCATGTCTGTGTAAAAAGCAATGAGTGACGATGACTTGAGGAGCTTCTTTTTTCACTAAAGTAGCAAAACCAGAAATATTACCAAGCATCGGAGGAGCTCCATCGGTGCAAAGAGAATGAAGTTTTCTTTTCCATTCAAAGTTTCGTTTGTAAAAAAAAACTTTTTACCATTTCAAAAACATCGACGGCCTTTGCAGTTTCCGAAAGAGACTCACAAAATAAGAATTCTTTGATGGCATCAGCATGCACACAGCGAACAAAAACAAGGAGCTGGCTACATTGAGAAATGTCTGTAATTTCATCCAACTGCATACTGAAGGGGAATGGCGAGGCTGCCATTTCCTCGATGACCTGCTTCAAAATATTAAAAGACATATCAACTATTCTAGAATGTATTACATCATTTTAGAAGGGAACAGCTTCCAGTTTTGTTCTGTTCCAGTCCACAGACCAGTTCGACCATTTCCAGTGCACATGGCTTTACTAAAGTCTCTCCAATAGTGTGGGGCTTCTTTTGTTTGGCAATCCGGTAAGCAACTTTATAGGATGCTTCAAGAAAAGGTTTTTGTGAAATGGCAAATCCAAGTTTTGGAAGTGTCCCTGCTTTTTCGAATTGCGATTTTTTCGCACGAAAAAAACCAGCATCTTTAGATGCATTTTCAGCATGGACAGACTTGAGATGGTCTTTCAGTTTTGCTGGCTTCATACTTCTGTTTGCAAGAATTTTTCCGCACAAAAAACACTGTGGTATTTGAGTCCCGTCAAGTTCATTAATGCAAGTGAAACCTAATAATACAGTTTTCATCATACTTCCTTTTCTTCGACATTTGAACTTAAATTTGGTCTGTAACAAATGTTAAATAATTAATGTAAACATAATTAATGCAATATTAGAACTAAGAAAGACATATACGAAGACTGTATGCATCGACAGACACACGGTGGGCGTGCATACACGATTGTAGCACTGTAGGGGCCTCCACCATTGGACCGGTATACACGCACATGGCAGCGAAAAGGTTAAATTACACACTTCAACTGTTAACTAAACCGTAGGATGTGTTGAACATACCTGGTTTACACTTGTAGCCAGCGTGTCTATTCATGTTAAAAGTGGCCTACTAGGCGCTAATTTGCCGGATTGTTTGCCAACTAAGTCGCACGATAGTCTGTCCACAGCAGGACTGCGATAAAGTGTGATCTAGCGGCAGGTCTAATAACTGCCGTAATTTCAAAGTAACAATGAGCGTAAGCGATTTTTCGAGATATGCAATAACTATAATATGATATGAAAATATCTGTTATTTCTATTGGTGACTACAGATACAGCTAATACAATTGTAATTTATTACATACATTCATAAGTGAAGGAAATTAATGAGTTGATTTTTTTCCCATCCAAGCTCATGGACCCCTGGTTAAGAAACCCCGATCTAGAGACTCAATTTTGGTGTACATTTCTTCAACCTCTTCATCATCATGGCTCGATGTTGGCGCATAAATCATTATAACCTTTAGCTTATACCTCTTAGAAATCCTGAGTAGTAGTTTTGACACCCTTGGTGATGTACTTTTGAATTCCAAAATGTTGTTTTTTAAATCTTTATGGACCAGAACGGCAACTCCATCTTCACTGTTTCCATTGGTGTACAGAGAGATTTCCACTTGATAAACTTATAAGTGATTCATTTCTTCTTCTTGTTTCAGCCAAACCGATGATATTCCAATTCACATTTTCGAATTCCTTTTCCAGCTCTAATATCCTATCTTCACCGATGAGCAATCTTATGCTGTAACAGGCCAAGTTCAGTTTCCGTGCATGGCAGCCTAGTAGTACCCAGAGATTCTTAGCACCCTCTGCTTCCACTCTGATCCTCTTGCTACCGTAAGAGGGGGGGTGAAAGCCGCTGGTGACGGAGAGCCATTTGTTTCGTCTTACTGTCATGTGCTGGAGGGTTTGGTCTTTTCCTCTTCACGCTGACTAGGAGTCTTAAAGAGAACCACTCTACACGTTCGTTGCCACCTAAGTGACGTAACAGGGCTTACCATCGAGAAGGTGTGCATGAGTGGATTTTAGGGAGGCAGGCAGGCCAACCGGACTTCTCCTAAATCGTCTGAAATAGAAAGATATTGGATCCATCAGTGTTTTAGACTGAGTGTGTGATAACACACAGAATGCCTGTTCCCCCTCTAAGCGCCTGTCTAGATAGTCCTGCATTACTTCTTTAAAGCAGTGACCCCATAATTTTTCCTGGAACAAAAGTTAAACTAATAGGTCTGTAAATGTCACACTTTGATCACTTTTGTGAATTGGGGACACATTCACACATCTCCAGTCAATTAGGAACTGCCACTGAATTCAAGAATGCTCTCATAATTATGGCTAAAGGTATGCTGAGGTCTTTTGTTGCATTCCTTAGTGTAATTGGATAGATCTGAACTACCCCAGGTGCTATTTTTATGTTCAGCTTCAATGGTTTCTCTTCCATTTTCCTCTCAGTTATCATAAAATTATTCATCTCCCTGTTAGAATCTGATACATTCTGGCATCTCCATCACTAAAATATTTCTTTTGTGTGAATGTAAATACAAAATACAGATTCAGTTTGTCAGTAATCTGAGAAGGTCATCAGCAATTAAGCCATTCATATCTACTAGACAAATTTTCTAGGGTTTACATACATAAAGTCTTTATTGTTTATCTTTGCATTCTCTGGCAGAGACTTCTCATAATCTGCCTTAGCTTGCCCAGCAACTTTTGTGACTTGATTGCTGACTAGTTTATATTTATTGTAAGCTTTGGTATTACCTGACAATTTATATGCATCCCATGCACTCTTCATCTCTACCAAAAGTCTTATCAGTGCATCTAACATTAATTTAGGTCTATGCCTTGAACAGCATCTTTTAATTGGTTTAAAAAGCCTATTATTTTCTATGCTTACATCCCTGAATTCATCCCATTTAAATATTTGCTGCTCGTGACTATCAGTTGGTCTCACTGCAGTCACCTTTACAAAAGCAAAAGCCATTCCCTTTACCCTTAACAATAGTTACATCTTTAAGTAAATATTCTCATCTTTAAGTTCCACATCAACACACTGCTACCTAGTGGATCTTTTATTTGAATATTCTTAATGCATGACAGGTTGCTGCTGATAATCAGAGCAGAACTACTGCTTTCTTTGTTTGCCTTTTTAACATGCCGATGTAGGAAACATCCAATAAATCTACAAAAGTCTTACTACTGTGTAACCAATCCACAAATCAATATCTGGAAAGTTAAAATCTTCTATTATATGACGTTCCAATTTAATGGTTGGGTCTATATGTCTGTCAATACTGGCAATTCAGTGCAGTTAAGCAATTAAGTGCAGGTCAACATATTGAGGATTGCTTGTATCATACTGTAGATGGGCTAAGGAGAGACCCAAAAACCTAGATCCTTTTACCTAATTTTACCTAATATGGGGATAAATAAAAAACAAAAAAACTTACCACGGAATACTTGCATGTCCAATACAATGCTTCCCTTTATTTTATTTTTTTTTTTGAGATGCCGATTTTAAATCTAATAGCTTCCCTTTTTTTTTTTTTTTTACGAAGTTGCATATGGTTTGGTCACCAACATTATAATGATTCCTTAGAGATTTAACAGATGCACCGTTTTCAAACTTTAGAATAATTTCAAGTTTTTGTTTAACTGAAAAACGCAACTCTTTTGCGTTTACCCATCATTTTCGCGATTTCTAAACAAAAAAAAAAATTTTTTTTTTTTTTTTACTATAAAAAAAATTCTGACATCCCTGATATAAATAACGAAACAAAATTTATTCTTTTGCGCTGCAACGCAACACAACAATTGACACAATGCACTAAAACAAACTAAACATTTGGTCTCCTTTTTTTTTTTTTTTTTTTTTTTTTTTTTTGAGTGGTGGGTGTGAAGACAGCAGGGATTGCAAGATATTGGGAGATTAGGTACACTAATCTCCCAATGACAATTTATAATGCCGCTTGTTGCTTATTTACGACTTGCAAAATATCTGTTTATACCTATTCTAGTTATTACTTGAATTTTTTATTCTGGTTGATTTATTTTTAATTTGAAGTGTCCCAGTTAATCGAGAGTCTACTGTATATCTGCAAGGGGCTAAAGTTAATGACATTGTACAACAGTTTTCTTTTAAAGGCACAAAAGGTGATAATGTTTCACGTATTTGTACTAATATTATTAAGAATACGAGATACTGAGGATTTACTTACAGGTATATGGCAATTTTGAGGAAGGGCTGCTCTCCCCCTACCCAAATCTTGCTTTCTAGGCTGCTGCATGTCACAATATAAGCACTGTAAAGATCAATTTCAATCTCTGCTTGTGGTTGCCATTAAACTATTACTCTGTGTACCCCCCCCCTTCGAAAACTGCTAGTTTGGGATGGGTACACAGAATCCACCTAACACTGTCCTCTATAGCTTTGGCAAATATTGCTGCACCCCCCCCCCCCTTGTTTAAGTGTACCCCAACCCTGCAAAACTAACCATTCTGTTAACAAGTACTGGCTATGCAGAGAAAAATTCTACCCCGTGATCCTTCAGTGCAAAAACTATAATTAGAAACATCAATTTCATTCATTTTTTTTAAATACTTAAAAATTAATTTGTAGACATCAGACAAATACTTACGATGTATAAGTGCTGCAATCATAGAAGGTGAAATTTGTAGCCACAAAGTCTGGTCCGACCTTCATTCTTACAGATAACTTTGCTGTAAAATGATCTATAAAACAAAACAAAAAAAAGTAAATAACTGAAATTACACAATATGAAGAGAGTCATTCAAGATAAATTTTCCTAGAAATAAACCAGTCACAAGAAGTGACTTCCTACACTAAAAGATGCTTGCAGTGTATCGTGATAACTACAATGATCATGCAACTTAACATCACAGTCACAAATATCTTAATTCTGAAATCATGGCAGTGACACAAATTTTAAAATATAAAATTGAAGGCCATTCTTATTAGTCTTAAATGTATTCTAAAAGTGTACCAGCTGAATTTTTCTATCAAATGGCAAATTACTCTTGTTTCATAATTTAAGTGATTTCTAATAGAAGGCAAGCTTTTACCCAAAACACTGAAGAGTTTGTAATAAATGCATAACTAGTCTCACAGTTTGCTTGAAATAGGCCCATATCCTATTCATGACAAGCATTCTATCCTGTTCCAACCCCTTCCTTAGATAATGGTAAACTTGTAAGTTGATCTTTTAAAATGTATCTGATATTTGTTTGCTAAAAGAAAAACCCAAGTTTACAGGAGCAAACAAACTATGCAACCCTCGACTGACACAAAATAGTATATCTAATCAATGTTTCATATCTAACAACAATTCATCATTAAAGTCATATCCGATCATAATTCCAAACCTGTTTCATTCTTTCCCTTAATTAAACACATTGTAGTCTCATCAAGTCATATATCACTAATCAGTCGTGTTCAGTTTTATTAAGTTACCATTCTATTTCAAAGAATTTGAGGGATACAAAGCTTAAAGCTATGAAACTTTTAAATTAAGTACGTTAGTGGCATTGAATCATATCTGTTATTGTTATTTGGTTTTTAGGAGCATTAGCAACTAAGGCCATATTGCTCCGGGATATGCGGTGGTCATTCTCTGACCTTTCCGCATCCTCCATATTTGGTGGTGACGGGCTCGAACCCCGGTCTAATCAAGAAGCGTGTTCCAACGCACCGCTGCTCCTTCCCACCTGGCTACGGAGGCGCCTGAATCATATCTGTAACAACTAAAACTGAAGAAAATAAAGTTTGCAGATAAGGCATCATTTTAAACCATCTCATATCGTAAATCCCTCCATAACAAGTTTCCCTGCTCTTATACCTTGAATAAGCATGACTTGTCAAATAGTTTCCTCAAACTACACATTTGAGCAAACATGTTGCTCAGATGAGTCATTTGAAATTGGCTAGGTACTCGTGGAATTGAATTATAATGCAATGTGACTTTAATGATGACACAATATAAGAGCCACCTTACACTGTCTCTAACTGGCAAATAATCCTGCAGCACTTCTGTTTAAGTGTATCGCAACCAGGTAAAAAACCATCCCTCCTTTTAACAAGCACTGACTGACCATATTCAGAAAAATTCTACCCCACGATCTTTCTGTGGCAGAACTATAATTGGAAACCTACTTTCTGAAGAAAACTCCTCTACCACATGTCAGTTGATGTGGTGGAGGAGTTTGCTATAGAAAGTAGTTCCTGTTTTATATTTAACTGTTGTACAAAATGTGTGTTTTGTCTCAATTATTATTTATTATGATGTTTATTTCCTTATTTGTCTGACAAAATATATGTGTGTAAATGTTAAGTTTTGAAATTTGCACCCTTAATGGTTCTCTTATATGGAAAGTGACTGTTAGTTTCATGTTTATATCTTATGACTGACTTTGTTTTTTCATTATCAGCAGTATTTTTTTTTTTTTTAAATTAAAAATTACAATAACAGAAACAAAACAAAAAAAAAAAAAAAAAAGAAGAGCTAGATACCTATTAGGTTCTGTGCAATTTCCTGTCAGGTTACTATAGTAACTAAGAAAATATCATTACTCAAACACAATGTTTATTGAAATTGAAATGTTTCATATTTTATGTACGCATTCACAAAGCTGATGAAGAGATACTTAAATCTTGAAAGTGCCTGTCAATTACCTAATTTTAGTTACTGTTTATTATTAAAAACTTAGTTACTGTTCTCACAGGCAGAACTGAATTTCTTTACTCAACAATGTTTATTATAATAATAATAATTCCTAATAATTCCCAAGTTGCTGGATCAAGCAAGAGATCACAAACACACAGACAGGCAAGAAATTTTTACACTCAAGAAAAGATAACAAAACAAAGTTTAAGTTAATAGTTTTTATGATTACTAACAGAGTTTATAGAAAGTAAATTCACAATTTTACATGAATGCACTTTTTTTTTAATTGAATCTATCTGTTTCTTGGTTTGTGTGACCACTGCTGTAGATCATAGGCAGACTGGTTGGGCCTACTGTTGTTTTCTAAATTCATCAATGGTATTGATGAAGGTATATTAGGCTTAATGTCCAAGTTTGTAGATGATACAAAGGTTGGCAGGGTTGTTAATGAAATTACGTTCCTGTAACAGGAGCTAGAAAAGTTGGGCAGATGGGCTAAGAGGTAGCAAGTTAAGTTTAGCATGGACAAATGTGAAGTATAACGTATGAGTAGCAGTAACCCCAATAGAAATGTACCAACTGTGAGGTATTATACTCAGGGTAGTTGAGAATGCAAAAGACCTGAGGGCAATTGTGCAAATTTTCAATGGTATGCAGGAATTTGGTAGCAAGGATAAGGTGATTATCCCTCTGTATAAGGCAATAGTCAGGCCACACCGTGAGTACTGCATGCAGATCTGCAAGCTTCATTTAAAGAAAGATGTAGAGCTATTGAAATGAGTACAGAGAAGGGCAACAAGACTGGTGAGGGGAACAAAGGGCTGCTCTTACCAAGAAAGGTTCAAGTTCTGCAAATTACAACATTTGGAGACTTGGCACCTGCAAGGTGATTAATTGAAGTGTACATGGCTTTGAATTGTTATTTGTTTTTTGTTTTTTTTTAGGAGCATTAGCAACTAAGGCCATATTGCTCCGGGATATGCGGTGGTCATTCTCTGACCTTTCCTCGTATGGCTTTGAATGGTTTGAGCAAGCTCAATGCAGATGGAATTCTTCCTCTTGCTCAGATTGCGCACCTGAGGGGGTATAAATTTCAGACACAGCATGGGTTTGTTAAGGGGAAGTCTTGTCTGACCAATCTGATTGGATACTGTGATGGGGCCATAAAGGAACTGGAAGCAAAAACAATAATTTTGATATCATATACTTGGATTTAAGGAAAGCTTTTGATACTGTTGCACAAGGAAGACTGCTGTACGGCATTAAGGGCAATTGCTGCAATGGATAGAGAGATGGTTCAGTGGGAGACAGCAGAGAGTGGTAATAAATGGACACTGCTCTACATGGACTAATGTTATTAGAGGAGTCCCCCAGGGTTCAGTGCTGGGCCCATTGTTGTTTTGTGTATTTATTAATGATATTGATCAGGCTTAATGTCCAAGTTTGCCGATGATGATACAAAGGGTGGCAGGGTTGTTAATGATAGTAAAGACAGTATTCTAATGCAACAGGATCTAGTAAAGTTAGGCAGATGAGCTGAGAAGTGGCAACTGAAGTTCAATATTGACAAATGCAAAGTACTGTATATGGGTCACAGTAACCCAAGAGAAACGTACCAACTGTGTGGTACTGTACACAGGGAGGTGGAGAATGAAAAAGACCAGGGGGTAATTGTGTAGTTGGATATGAAGTTCTCTGAGCAGTGCAGACAGGCTGCCAGAGCAGGTCATGGAGTTTTGTCAATGATATACAGGAATTTTGCTAGCAGAGACAAGGAGGTGATTATACCTTTGTATAAGGCAATGGTCAGGACACACCTTGAGTACTGCATACAGGTCTGGAGGTTTCAATTTAGGAAGGATGTAGAGTTGCTAGAACGAGTACAGAGAAGGGCAACAAGATTGGTGAGAAGAACAAAGGGCTTTGAGCTGCTTCTTACCAGAAGCAGCTCAAAGAGACCCCCTAAGTAAAAATTCAGTAATAACAAAGACCCCCAAGAGCAATAAGCTTCAAGTTAATATATTTTATAAACAATTTTTTTAGAAAATGTATCGAATTATGATTTGCAATGCATATTAAAAAAGTTTAATGAACACTAACACTTACCACATGTCTAATGTGAAGGATGTAGTTGATGTGCTTTTAGAAGAGAGGAAATATTGGGTTCATGAGTTGTTAGTTTTAATCTTAGATCTCAATTATTTTCAAGATCTAGTCAATTTCTCTGCTTAGTTAAAATACTGTTAGCGTGGCTAAATCTGGCTTTTAGCATTATGAACTTGGAAAGGTCAATAATAAAGGCTCGACAGTTTTATACAGTTTGGGGTAGTTTTCAATAATATTTTAACTTGTCCAAAATCCCCTGAAACTTTTTTTGAGTGCAGTGACTTAGCTTCTAAGTTCAAGTTCATTTAAATAATTTCCTCTTTTCAAATTGAAATTCAGATTGAAATCTTCCCTATCACCCTCTGCATGAAATGGAGACATAATCCATTCTGGAACTTTCATATCTTTGAGATCCTTGAATCTAGTTTTAAAATCCTCTTTTAAGCATTTGAGGTGAGTTACATAAATAAATATGCTGGCATCTCAAAAATTTCCTTCAGCTTCTTCCATTTGGAAAGAAGTGAAAATTTCTACGACCCAGCGAAGTTTTGAAGAACATTAACTTTTCTTGAAATCCCAAAATAACTGTATTACTCTGTATAATTGTAATGTCTTTGCCTTGCAGTTTTTTTTGTGCTTCATTGAATTTTGAAAATATATCAGCAAATGATTGATAGTGCTCGGACAGAAATTCCACTACTGAGTTATAAAGTTCTACAAGCCTTTGCAAACAGTTAGTTTTTGACAACTATCTTACTTCTGTATGAAGGAGCAATTGGTTGAAATTTTGGTCATTTTTTTCACATAGCATAGCAAACAGTCGGCTGTCAAGAGCATTTGCTTTTATTTTATTTATTACCTTAATACAAATTTGCAAAGCAGCATGCAATACTTCACTTATGTTTTTTGCAACAAGGTGTTGTCTGTGTAAAATGCAATGTACTGTTTGTATTTTAGGATTTTCTTTTTTAACTAAAGCTAAAAATTCACTGTACTTACCAACCATAGGTGGAGCCCCATCTGTTGCAATTGCGGTTATATTACTAAAGGGAATGTCGTACTTTTCAAAATACTCTTGCACACATCAAAAAATTGGTTCACCTTCAGAATCAGTTTTTAAAGATTTGACAAAAAGGAATTCATCAATTACTGCTTTTTTTTTTTACTTGTACTGTAATACCATACAAAAGACATTAAAATAGTTATACTTCCAAATGTTGACTGGTCTAATTGCATAGCAAACATAACCTCTTTCAGCTCTGAATTTACTGTTGTTTGTCCATCATTTGCCATCTCAGCAATCCTGAAGAAATAAGTTTATCAGGATTCATAGTGTTTTTTATATTGTTTCCATGCCCGGGTTCCCCATCCACCGTTGAGCCCAAAAGGAACAGCCACTAATATAAATTTTTCAGTAGTTTACACCAAACTTGAGTTGAAATAATAAAACAAAAAACAAAAAACATATTAATAATTTAATAAAATTAAACTGGTATTACTAATTTACAATAAATTACTATTTACAATAAGTATATAAAAAGAATACCACAAAATACAATAAAATATACAGAATTAAAAGCGCTAAAATCAGAAGCTTTCGAAGGCTCTGCCTTCTTTCTCAACAGTACGCTTTATTTTTGCAGTGCAATCTTAAATACCTGCAGGTTCACGGCACATGTCACGTGATTCAATAACACGTGCATTGTTCTCATGCATAATGGAACTGAAAGTGGCTCGGGAGCAAGTCAGGTGAAAACGTTCATCCCCTATCTCTATTAATGTTGCTCCCAATGGAACTAATCCGCAAGTTCTGGAGCCACTTCCGGTCCAAAGACCTATGCACCCGGTCGATGATAGTAGCTTCGTCCGGGGAGATTTGATGTTGCTTCTCCCAATAATGCTCCACCATGGCTGATTTTGCATAATCTGAATTCCTTATCGCCTTAGTGTGCTCCCCCAGACGATCCTTTAGACGCCGTTTTGTTTCCCTCACATAACATTCCCCACAATCCATGCACTTAATGCTATAAACAACCCCACTTACCCATTCTTTTGGAATGGGATCTTTCATGTGTGACAACGCTGTGTGCAACTTACGTCTTGGCAGTTGCACACAGCATGTCTGATGATCCCGTAATACACAGGCTATTCGCTTGGTTAGACCCGGATAATAGGGAATGTATGCGGTGGCTATTTGCGTAAATGTTTCCCCTCTCCTCTGTTCTCCTTTGATATACTTATTTATGATCCTCTGGGGGGTAGCCACACCTCAGGAGATCCGTCGTGACGTGCTCAAACTCTTTCTTTTTATGCTCGGAGGTGCTACAATGTGATTTAGCCCTGTCTATTAGTGTTCTAATCACACTGTTCTTGTGATGGTTGGCCTGAGCTGAATTATAGTGTGAATACTATAATTCATACTATAAGACTAGGGTTTACAGAATCCTGTAAACCCTAGTCTTTAAACACGGGCCTTCTCTGTAGACCAACACATCCAAGAATGGTAAAACCCCTCCTTCTTCCACCTCCGAGGTAAAATGTATAAATGGGGAAAAGCCATTAAGAAAATTCAAAACCTCATCTTCACTCCCTTTTTTGAATAATTGAGAATGTATCATCTACATATCTTTTCCACGGATGCATAGGGAGAACCATATCACTAAATATTCTAGCCTCAAGCTCCTCCATCGCCAAATTAGCAATAATTGCACTAATGGGGGAGCCCATTGCTGCCCCTTGAACCTGCTTATACATAGTGTTACAAAACACCATAGTGGTGCTTGATAGACATAATTCTATACCTTTACAAATGTCCTCCATGTCTAGTTGGGTCCTATTACTTAAGATGACATCTTTTCGTAAGGCCATGTGTGCACAACATACCCCACGGTTAATTGGAATACACGTAAACAGAGATGTCACGTCAAAATATATCATGGTTTCATTTTCTTCTATAGATTTTCTTATAAAATGTACAAAATCCTTGCTGTCCCTAACACTAAACTCAGAGAACCCCACTATCGGTGCCAACAATTTGGCCAGGAAACCAGATAATGCATATGTGGTACTGCCTATAAACGAAACAATGGGTCTGAGTGAAACACCCACTTTATGTATCTTAGGCAGTCCATAAAACCTCGGTAATTGGCTTCCCGTAGCATGCAATAACCAATACAGTTCTTCAGAAATCTTGTTATTCTTTGTTAATCTTGTTTATGGACTGCCTAAGATACATAAAGTGGGTGTGTCACTGAGACCCATTGTTTCGTTTATAGGCAGTCCCAAGTATGCATTATCTGGTTTCCTGGCCAAATTGTTCGCACCGACAGTGGGGCTCTCAGTTTAGTGTTAGGGACAGCAAGGATTTTGTACATTTTCTAAGAGAACAATCTATAGAAGAAAATGAAACCATGACATATTTTGACGTGAAATCTCTGTTTACGTGTATTCCAATTAACCGTGGGGTACGTTGTGCACACATGGCCTTACGAAAAGATGTCATCTTAAGTAGTAGGACCCAACTAGACATGGAGGACATTTGTAAAGGTATAGAATTATGTCTATCAAGCACCACTATGGTGTTTCGTAACACTATGTATAAGCAGGTTCACGGGGTAGCAATGGGCTCCCCATTAGTGCGATTATTGATAATTTGGCGATGGAGGAGCTCGAGGCTAGAATATTTAGTGATATGGTTCTCCCTATGTCTGTGGAAAAGATCTCAATTC
The DNA here is from genome assembly GCF_048544385.1 of Mastigoproctus giganteus. NCBI lineage: Eukaryota > Metazoa > Arthropoda > Arachnida > Uropygi > Thelyphonidae > Mastigoproctus > Mastigoproctus giganteus. Next base: position 121,383,973 of record NC_143583.1, on the reverse strand, counting down.
TCAATTATTCAAAAAGGGAGTGAAGATGAGGTTTTGAATTTTCTTAATGGCTTCTCCCCATTTATACATTTTACCTTGGAGGTGGAAGAAGGAGGGGTTTTACCATTCTTGGATGTGTTGGTCTACAGAGAAGGCCCATGTTTAAAGACTAGGGTTTACAGGAAACCTATGTGTAAAGGTCAGTATTCACACTATAATTCAGCTCAGGCCAACCATCACAAGAACAGTGTGATTAGAACACTAATAGACAGGGCTAAATCACATTGTAGCACCTCCGAGCATAAAAAGAAAGAGTTTGAGCACGTCACGACGGATCTCCTGAGGTGTGGCTACCCCCCAGAGGATCATAAATAAGTATATCAAAGGAGAACAGAGGAGAGGGGAGACATTTACGCCGACAGCCACCGCATACATTCCCTATTATCCAGGTCTAACCGAGTGAATAGCCCATGTATTATGGGATCATTAGACACACTATGTGCAACTGCCAGGATGTAAGTTGCACACAGTGTTGTCACAAGTGAAAGATCCCATTCCAAAAGAATGGGTAAGTAGGGTCGTTTATAGCATTATGTGCCCGGATTGTGGGGAATGTCATGTGGGGGAAACAACCCACGGCATCTAAAAGATCGTCTGGAAGAGAACACAAAGGCGATAAGGAATGCAGATTATGCAAACTCAGCTGCGGCGGAGCATTATTGGGAGAAGCAACATAAAATCTCCCCGGATGAAGCTACTATCATCGACCGGGCGCACAGGTTTTGGGACCGCAAGTGGCTCAAGAGCTTGCAGATTAGTTCCATTAGGAGCAACATTAATAGAGATGGGGGTATGTGGATCCATCCCCTCTTTGACACAGTGAGGGATGAACGATTTCACCTGACACGCTCCCGAGCCACTTCCAGTTCCGTTACGCATGAGAACAATGCACGTGTTATTGAATCACGTGACGTGCCGTGAACCTGCAGGTATTTAAGATTGCACTGCAAAAATAAAGCGTACTGATGAGAAAGAAGGCAGAGCCTTCGAAAGCTTCAGATTTTAGCGTTTTAATTCTGTATATTTTATTGTATTTTATGGTGTTATTTTTCTTTCTTTTTATATACCTATTGTAAATAGTAATTTATTGTAAATTAGTAATACCAGTTTAATTTTATTAAATTATTAATTTGTTTTTTTGTTTTATTATTTCAACGCAAGGTTGATGTAAACTACTGAAAAATTTATATTATGAATATGCCCAACCTCAGAGGCCTATTTGAAGGAACAGCCACTACTTGGAAAGCAATAAATGCACTCGGGAATGGAATGCCAGGGCTACCCAGACAACATACTAACACCACTGCCAGTCTGAATCCTGTCCCTTGGACCATGAGGGTAGGGGCATGACACTGACACAGCTGACACTCAAAGGTGAACCCACTAGCCAATTGCACCTTTCAGAACCACCCATCTAGTTGAAGCAGGGGACAGAGTGGTATGTTGAAGCCGGCCCCTAAATCACCCAGGATCCCCCAATCTCAAAATTAAGAGTAGGAGTGTGTTATAGGCCTAATGACTCTGATGAGTATAATAAAGAACTGTACAGGGAAATAGATTGGGCCAGTAAATCAGAGAGTTGTACAATGGGGGATTTTAATTTCCCAAATACTGACTGGAATTTGTGGGTTGGTCACTTACACACTAGCAAGGCGTTTTGGATTTATTGGATGACTGTTTTCTATATCAGCATGTTCGAGAGAGCAAACAGAGGGAGTAATACTCTTTATCTGATTATCAGTAGTGATTCTTCATGCATTAAGAATCTGCAGCTAAAAGAACCACTAGGTGGCAGAGATCGCAGTGTGCTCAAGTGGGATTTACTCAAAGAGGTAACTACTATCAAGGGGAAAGGGAAGGTTTTGCTTCCGTAAAGGCGACTATGGAGGTCTGAGATAGTATTTAAATTCTATATGGTGGGAACAACTGATGATTTTACCAACAGAAAATTCAAAATGGGAAGCATTCAAAGAATTAATCTTGGAAGCTACTAGGCTTTACATACCAACTAAGAAATATTGTTCAAGGTTTAGGCCTAAATGGATGTCAGATGAACTAATGAGACATGTGGCAGAGAAGAAAAATGCATGGGATACATATAAATTAATGGGTGACATGGAAGCCTACGATAGATATAAGCTGGTCTGTAACCAAGTCACAAAAGAGGTTAGACAATCAAAGGCAGATTATGAGAAATCTTTGGCAAAGGATGCAAAGAAAAACAGCAACGAGTTCTTTACCTAAGTAAACTCTAGAAGGAAGGGGAACGAATCAGATTGGTCCACTGCATATTGATGGTTCAACTGTTGATGATCCTGCTCAGGTGGCTAACAAACTAAATGAGTATTTTGCATCTACATTCACACATGAGGAGTTATTAAGGAAGGGAATGCCAGAGGTGAACTAAACTCTGGCAGTGAGCTAGATGATTTTGTAATAACTGAGAGGAAAGTGGAGGAGAAATTGTTGAAGAGAAACATAAGAAAGGCACCTGGGGTGGATGGGATCTATCCAGTTATATTAAAGGAGGCAGCAAAGGAAGTAAGCAAACCCTTAGCCATAATTATGAGAGCTTCCTTGGACTCGAGGGAGATACCCATGGACTGGAGATGTGCAAATGTGACCCCAATTCACAAAGGAGGATCAAAGGCCGACACAAGTAATTATAGACCTGTTAGTTTAACTTCTGTTCCAGGGAAATTAATGGAGGCACTGGTTAAAGAAGCACTGCAGGATCATCTAGACAAGACTTCGGTTATAGCTTGGACACAGCATGAGTTTGTTAATGGGAAATCTTGTCTGACCAATTTGATTGGATAATATGATGTGGTCACAAAGGAACTGGATGCAAAGAATAATTCTGATATCATATATTTGGATTTTAGAAAGTCTTTTGATACTGTTGCACATGGAAGACTGCTGCACAAATTGGAGCAGTGTGGCATTGGAGGCAAATTGCTGCTATGGATAAAGGGGATAGTTGAGTGGGAGAAGACAGAGAGTGGTAATCAATGGGCACTGCTCTTCGTGGACTAATGTTATTAGTGGAGTCCCTCAGGGTTCAGTGTTGGGTCCATTGTTGTTTTCTGTATTTATAAATGATACTGATGATGGTATATCAGGCTTAATGTCCAAGTTTGCAGATGATACGAAGGTTGGCAGGGTTGCCAATGACACTAATGACAGTATGCTGCTGCAACAGGATCTAGAAAAGTTGAGCAGATGGGTTGAGAAGTGGCAAATGAAGTTTAACATTGCCAAAGTAAAATACTGCATATGGGAAGCAGTAACCCCAGAGTAACATATCAACTCTATGGTACTCCACTGACAGTTGTTGTTGTTGTGGGGATTTGATGGCACATAAGCTGCTTTGGCTATAATGTGCCTATTAACTTATTGTAATAATATATATGAGAAATTCTAGTAACAACAGAAAAGGCTGAAATCAAAAATGACTAAAAACTCCAATTTGTTTCAGAAAGTTGAAAAATTCAGTAACATTTGCATTGTCACCAATGACATTCTCTAGAGTTATTGGTTTCCGAAGGTTAACCAATGATAGCAGGGTTGTATTTCTGTTTTGTTTATAGTAAGGGCATTCAATGAGAATGTGTTTGACAGTTAGATTTATAGAACAATGTGGACACTGTGGTGGATCATCTCCTGTGAGTAAATGAAGATGAGTCAAATGAGTATGACCTATTCTTGCTCTTGAAAGGACTATTTCTTCTTGTCTTGATGTACGGACATTGGAACAGCAAATTTTACGATTCTGTTTAAATTGAAAAAAATTTTTTTTTGGTTTGAGAGTGCCAGATTGCTGTCCATTCTGTTAGGCATGCAACCTGAATGATTTGTGGATAGTCTGAAGCTGGAACAGGGATATTCGTTAAATCTAAAGCAGTTGGGTTTTTTACCACCCAGGTTACTGGCCCTGCCACGGGGAGGCAGGAGCAGTGCCACAAGCGGCTATTAGTGCTATTAGTTGTATTAGTAATAGAGAAAAAGAAACAGCTTTGATAAACGCACTAAGACCGCATGGCACCCAGGGCCACACTGACAGTGGTAGAGAATGAAAAGGACCTGGGCGGGTAATTTGGCAGGCAGATATGAAGTTTTCTGAGCAGTGTAGATGATCTTGCAAGAGTAGCTCATGGTGTCTTGTCAATAATATACAGGAATTTTTGTAGCAGGGATAAGGCAGTGATTATCCCCTTGTATAAGGTGATGGTCAGGCCACACTTTGAGTACTATATACAGGTCTGGAGGACTCATTTTAAGAAGGACGTAGAGCTGTTTGTTTGTTATTTGGTTTTTAGGAGCATTAGCAACTAAGGCCATATTGCTCCGGGATATGCGATGGTCATTCCCTAACCTTTCCACATCCTCCGTATTTGGCGTTGATGAGCTCGAACCCTGGTCTAATCAGGCGTAGAGCTGTTGGAACGAGTACAGAGAAGGGCAACAAGATTAGTGAATGGAACAAAGGGTTGCTCTTACGAAGAAATAGCTTAAGTTTTGCAGATTACAGTGTTTGGAGACTAGGCACCTGCGAGGTGATTTGATTGAGGTGTATAAAGCCTTGAATGGTTTGAGCATGCTCAATGCTGATGGGATTCTTCCTCTTGCTCAAAATAATTACCTGAGAGGACATAAATTCAAATTGAGGAAAGACAATTGTAGGATAGATGTGCGGACGTTTGCCTTTAGCCAGCAGGTAGTTGATTGGTGAAACAGACTTCCAGCTAGACAGTCAACCAAACCAAACAGCAATCTGCATAAGCTTGCTTTTTTGTATCGTATGCCTATACTAATGCTAATCTGAATTTCCATGGGTTGTAGCACAGGACAAATATGCTAGAGTCCTATGATGTTAGCTTGAACCTAGGCTGTGAGCACTGGATCCCAGTGATGCTAATCTGGAGGCCCAGCAGCATTACTGAGAGGTCCCTTCACCATATAGGTGCCTATGTGGAGGAGATTACTACTGCAATTGCTACTTTAACCATTAAAAGACACTGATATAGATGTCCTGAGATCACATATACCAAATCACTTCATCAATGATTGCTGTCATTGCTAATTCACTGTTTCAGAATGGCTAACAGTTTAAAATAATTGATCTCACTTCACATATGCCCACCCTTCAGCCATTCTGTAAGAATGAGGTGGCAATCACTGTTTAAGTGATAGGAACATACCACAAAATATCTTATTTTCATCTGTATAATTTAAAACTTAAAAAAATAAATAAATAAAATAAATAAATATATATTCAGATCTCACTTAGGTTACAAGTTTTCTTTCTTTCTTTTTTCTTTTAAATGAAAACCACAGACAGGTACAGATTAAAGACTGGAAGACATAAGTTACTGTTTGACATTAGACTCGAACTTCTGTAATAGACTGTAATTTTCTGGAATACAAGAGAAAGATGTTCCAGAGAACAGAAGTGTCGCAGATTTTCTCACATATGACAAGTTAGGGCTCTCTACATGGGAGTCGAAAATGCTGATGGAACTAATATCAAGGTGACACTTGAATCAAGTGGACCGAATTTCTGTGAAGTCTAGTCATTCTGCAAAAACCAAATCCTCTGCTTGCACTTCACAATGGTGGGACTGTTAGTAACCCAGGGAATAACCCCAGCACACAAGTCTTGAAATGTGGTACCTAATATGCTGGAGGTGACTACTCTGCTGTAAACCAACATAAGCAGGAATTGAGGTGTATCACCTCTCTGCATTACCAGGCAATACTAGGTGGCAGCCTACTGGTGAAAAACCACTTTGCTTATTGGAGGCTTGAAAGTGATGAAACCCATGTTTAGTTTCCAGAGCGAAGCTCTGGAAATGCCCCTATCTCTTCCATAATGCAGTATGATTGATGTCTTTTGAGGTTATGGTGGGCATCATGGAAAGATCCAATCTTCTTTATATTTTCATGGTACAGCTCTAAAAAAAAAATGCTCACAGGCCGGGTAGCTGCTAGACAGTCAACCAAACCAAACCTACTGGCTCCCTAGGAGGCATCTAGATCAGCTAGATCTTCCTAACAATGAGGTAATTTTCCTTGGCAATTTTAGTGTTCAAATGGGAGTCGGCTTCAAAGCAGCTGGCTTCAGTTTTCTAGTCACACAGACCCAATGCACATGCTCAAAATATTGCCTAAAAAAACAAAACAAATATTTCTAAAAGGCAATTTAGATATAAGAAGACATCCACAAATCAAAATTAACACAACTACTATAAAAATGGTAACAGAACTAGAATATCTTAGAGTGGTCATTGATTCAAAATTAACTTTTTATCCCCATTTGATCAACTTGGCGAAGAAAGTGAGAAATTATGCAGGTATGATTGATCAGTCAAGCAGACTGGGAGCTCAAAAGAAAGACCCTAGCAATCATATACCATGCAATGTTCCTACCTGTTATCACCTATGGAGCCGGTGCGTGGTTCACTGCTCGGCCATAGTAAGAAATAAGAATAAATTAAGAGTCAATACAAAGAACAATACTACCCACTTTTACCAGAGCATGTCGCACAGTAAGCACACCTATGCTACAGCTGCTGGCCAGAACTCTCCCACTTTATCTGGAAGTAGCCAAAAGAGGATTATATTATAGACTTAAAAAGGGCATAACCATAGAATTTCTGGAGATAGCCCTTGATATAGCCAACACCTTCAACTCTGAAAGAAAAAGAATAGCCACAAAGCTCCGTGAACTATGGCAAACAAAGTGAGAGCAGGAAACCAGAGGTCTGGTTACCAAAAGGTTTCTGCCACGGGTGGCAATGGTTAGCCCAAAGCCACCTAAGTGGTATGCCCCTGGACCTTTTACAACATTTATATTGTTGTAAAAGGTCACTAAAGGCAAAACTAACCTCCTTAGGGCTGACTGATGACCCAAACTGCACCTGTGGTGAGAGTGAAGACTGGGCACACATTCTATATGAATGTAATATTTATGATATTCTCAGAACACAACTAATAGCACAGATTGGGCCCTTCCCGGGGAAGAAGAAATTCATAAAGAAGAGGAAAATTATAAAGCCTTTACATCCTTCACACAGAAAGTGTGAAGGATGTAAAACTATCCAAAGAATGGTAATTCAGACCCCCAGCAATTAAACAATAATAAGTTAAAACTGCCCACGCCTCCCACCATGCCCAGACAATTACTTAAAAACTGTCAGGATAGTAGTACACTGTGCCCTGACAGAAACCTGACATGACAAAACCGGATTGACCTGGGTAATACCCAGGACTACCCTGGCATGTGTAGAAACATGGGTCCCACATCAAATAAGTAACCATGTAGGGGAGGAAGATATAAAGACAGTCAGGGAAGCAGATTAGCTGAAAAATATCAGTAAGCTAGTAGCCAGGGGATGCAATGGAGAATTAAAGAAGAATGAATGAATGAGAATGAAAGACAGAATGAATAGGCTAGCCACTGAGTGAAAGAGTGAATTGGGAATTATGGTAAGGAAATAAATGGCAGTTTTGGTGAAAGAAAGAGTGACCAAACATGAGGGAAAGAAAGAGTAAATGGGGATGAATGGAAGAACAAATGTAACTGGCAGAAAGAATAAAAGTTAATAATAACTTACATTACTTTATATATACTAACCAACATTTACTAACAACACAACACCACCACTGCATTCTCCCCTGGTCTGCAAAAATCTTGTGGCTAGGCCTGAACCGCAACTGAAGAATAACAGTAAGTTGAGGTGCCCATAGAGTGCAGAGTAGAAAGGAAGAGTCGAACAAACGAACTGAAAGCCAGAAGAATGAATGAGAGTGCAAGTGTGTGAGAAAAAGAATACAAACCATAAATGCTACAGTTAAGTGCACACTAACCTTAGTTTTAATTAGTATTTAAATTTATATTACACCTTTACATCTTTACAGTCAGTCCTTGTATAGCACGATAGTTGTGTTCCTAGAAACCCTCGTGCAATATAAACAACAGGCCCTATGGGAAAAATAGGGATAGGTGCCGACCACCCAAGACTGAACACACATTTGTAACCAAATGTGTGTTATTTGTAACCAAAACATTACCAAACACATGTAAGTATTTTATTACGACTATTGTGTAATAAAATATTGCTATTGCTTTTGCTTCTATTGTAAGCAAACTTGTTTTTTGTTTGATTTTCTATCCAAACAGATGACAGCCGTTCCATCTCTTCCAACTCTTTGTGTCTTGATTTAATGGATTTTAATTACACTTTGAGTTGTTCCTGCTATGAAAGTTTTTATTTTCTCTGCATTCTTTCTAATTCTCGGCATTGCCTCATTTAGGTCTGTAGAACGTGCAATATCACATGGTCTTTCATTTTGCTCAAAGCGTTTCACAATTTCATATTTTTTCTCTATTGACAGAGGCGGACTGGCCATAAGTCTTACCGGGGAAACCCCAGTGGGCCAGAGGCCAGTGTGATTTTGGCCATAAATGCTAGTATGAGGCCACTACAAATTTTCCCGGGTAAGAATTTTTGACCCAGTCCACCTCTGTTTATCGATATTGCTTTTCTTTTTTTCTCTGAATCTATAGTGTCTTCACCAGGACGCTTCCTTTTCACACCTTTTAAGTATTTTACTCATTTTTAGGGAATAAAGCACAATTACAAAATGAGGAGGCATGCTTGATATACATAAACAAAGCTGTGTTTATGTAGCAACTGAATAAACAACACCATAAAGGCAGAGACACACTATGAACACCTCACTAGCTCACATTTTACTAAAGCACATTTCTGGGGGTTACTACCATAAAACAATAAAAACAATTTCCAGTTGCGTTACTGCTAGTGGAATCTGTTATAAACTGGTAGTAAACTTGATCTAATTGCATTTGTGATAATACCGATAGCTGGAATTGTGTGGGTTTTTACTTTATTATGGTGAAATGTGTTTCCCTTCACTGATATAAAAAACAAATACATTTTCAGAATATTATCTTCATTCCTATCGTGTTGCTTTCAGTTGGGGCGATTCCACATTCGACTGCCATTTCTTGTAAACACAAAGGCAAATCGTGCATAAGCATACGGTTCGTGTTATATATACGATATCGTTTCCCTATTTATAAATTGTGTTTGATCGAATTCGTGTAGTGTAAACATGTGTTATACGAGGACTGACTGTATACTATTATTATGTACATAACCTAATGGGGGGGAAAAAATTTATAAAAAATAAATATGTATAAAAAAAAAAAAAAAAAAAAGAATGCAAGTAGAGTGAGAATGCAAATTATGAATAGTAAATGTGTGTCTCTCTCCCACCCCTTTTGACTGGTGGGTTTGCCACTGCCAGATAATATATCCCACCCCCAGAGTGGGATGAGCAGTTTGACCTTCCTACCGGATTCAACACTACATGGACCTGACAACCATCACCAACGAAGACACACTGAGGCTTTGCTGCCGACACACCATTTGGCAACCTGAACTGGATACTATAACCCGGTTCCCTTTAAAACCCCATCCCCAGGCAGGGAAGGGACCCTCCCTGCCTCTCCCATACTTCGCCTGGTGGGCTTATCTTCACTGACCTCTTTGGGGCTACCTACTCTATTGTCCCCCATCCTACTACCCGTTTCCCCCAGTCTTCAGTCTCCCCCCCCCCCAACACACACGTTGACTCGGTGCATAATAGCCTTAGACGCTAATGCACCATAAAATCCTAAAACAATACCCCCCCCCACACTCTAACTAAACCGACCGAGTACACCCCGAACAATACTGCCAAATTCCAATCAACATCTAAATTCTACTGTTTTCTTGTAAATCTATTGTTCACCCCCCCTTTATATATATATAGGCCTTGCCACTGAAATCCTTGGAAATTAGGTGGTGGAGCCTGCCAAAGTACTTAAATAATCTACTGGGTGCCTGACTTGCCTCCGCGTGGCAAAGTGTGGGCAACGGTGGGCACTAATAGGAACCCAATGGCTAAATGGTCAGAGAAACAATAGAACATAACACTACACAACAAACCACTCCTCACACACTTTTAAAATCTCTGGCCTCCACAGAGTTGTGTGTAACTTAAAAAGAATACAATGGGGAGATGGGGGGGGAGCCCCTGGTACCGTCAGCCAACTAACACTTTACTTAGACCCAGCTGGTCAAGATGCTGAGGATTCTGCAATTACTAATTACCTTGCACAGATTGTTCATTTACCCACCAGAATACCAGATAAACTTAACCACACAGCCAACACTCTTGATATTTTTCTCATGAACCATTCTAAATACAGGGTCAAGGTGAGTGGTCCTCCAGGCACTTCAGATCACAATTTGGCAGTGTCCTCTTCTCTAATAGAGCCTTTCTCAGCCATGCACTGTTTGGCATTACAAGAATGTAAAATAGAATGATCTTCAAGATTTCTATTTTTCTTTCTCTTGGTTGGATTACTGTTTTACATCTGTGTCAAGGTTTTCTCAGATCGTGCCATTGAAATTATTCTTGTAGGGATGAAATCCTTTATTCCACAACCCTCCTCAAAATCTTATCCTTTATCTAGACTGCAGTTTTCCAATAAATGTGCTAAGGCTGTTCAAGATAACAATGTTGCATATTGGAAATGGTTTGCATCCAAATTTCCAAGTTCATTTTCTGTCTACACCAAAGCTCGCAACAACTGTACAGCAGTTATTAATCAGCCCAAACTAGGTTTTCAACAGGTAAGAACAGAAAACTTGCTTATTGTTCAAATGGTAGTCAATTTTCTGGTCTCTTGCCACAGCTATTAGCTGCAACTTTTTCCCATCTGTACTCCAACTTACGATAAAACTAGATGGTTCTATTGCTACCACAGCTAAAGATAAAGCTGGCCTGCTAGCATTCTACTTTATTTCTAACTCTTGTACTGATGATCATGGTAACCCACCTCATTCCCAGTACAATTCACCCAATGCCTTTTGTGATCTTCTGTCAAAAGGATGTCAGAAGAATTTTGAACAATCTTGATGCCAAGAAGGCTCTGGATCCTGATGGTATTTTTCCACTTTCTTATTCTACTGGTGTTTTTCCTTCTGCTTGGAAATTTTCTCATATCCGGGGTGTTCCAAAAAATGTGACAAATCCATCCGATTCAATTATCATCCCATTGCAATTTTACTCTTTCTAAAATAATGAAGAAATCCGTTAAAATTCCAACTCAAAAAACTATCTTCAACCCTTCCATCCTATCAATGATTCGCCAATTTGGAATGTTAGTGTTGATCTGCTGATGATATATTGGCTTATGTTACCTATCTATGGAGAAATTCAATGGAAAAATTTGGTGAAACTCAAACAGTTGCTCTTGACATTTCAAACAAAAATGATTATGTTTGGCATTAAAGTCTCCTTTATAAGTTTCCGTCTTATGGAATGATGACTATTTATTGTAATGGATTTCTACAATTTTGATCACTTGCTACTGGTAATGGTAGATGGTGCTCTGCCTTCTAATTTCTCCATTAATGCTGGTGTTTCCCAAGGTTCAGTTTTCTCTCCCACTCTTGTATATTAATTAGTATTTAAATTTAGTATTAGGATTTCCATGGACTGGAAATCCTATCCATAGTTTTGCTGATGATAGCACATTACATTCCACCTTACAGTTTGAGAAACCATGCCCTGCACAAACAGCATCAACTATCTACCACCAATTCCACAAATTCTGACTTCCAGATAATTCTCCATTAAGGAAAAGATAACTAATTTAAATGCTTCTAAAACTTAATCCAGTATTATATCCCACAAAAAGGATTCTTTTGCTTCTATGCTTATATTCGATGGCACCTAGATTTCTAATCTCTCTTGGTATAAGCACATAAGAAATACTACTTCCCTTTCATCTAAAAAAACTGGGTTTTCTCTTTCACTCTTGTGGCATTACTTTTCTTTCAAAGAGCTACTTCCGTTCAAATCTCAAAACCACCCTACCATGGAATATTGTTCACACATCTGGAGTGGTGCCTCCACAACCTCTCTCAGGTTTCCATTCAAAAGAGAGTTAATTAATAGTTAGGTAAATTAATAACTTATCTCTCGAAAAGTCTCTTCGTTCTGTCTCATAGACTTTCTGTTTCTGCTGCATGCCTTTTCCACAGATAGTCCCATGAGTATTCTAAAAGTAGTTTCTATAATTCCTCCTCTCTCTTCCAAACCAGTCTAAACACATTACACAACCAGTCAAAGTCCTCTTACTCTCCAACTTCAAACCCACAGGACTAACTTCTTTTCTTCCTCACTTATCTCTTAAACTTCTGTTTTCTGGAATAATCTCCCTTCACATGTATTTCGTGAACATTACAATCTACAGAAATTGAAGTCTAATGTCAACAAGTATCTTCTTTCATCTTCTCAACCTTCAAACCAAGCACAGTACTAAGTATTACAGGTTCCAATACCTTTCTTGTTTGGGGTTTTCATTTTTAAAAAAAATCACTATACAATTTAATGCACGATTAACATACAGTACAACGAAGGATAACATCCCAATGAGGTAAATTTTGGTAACAAAATGTTTAAATAGATACACAAATCTTAACTGGAAAATTTGTGGTTGATGCTTAGTAGAAGTTGTTACAATAAAAAGTAATAAGGAAATGGAATGGAAAAACTAAAAGAATTGAAAAAAACTAGCATACCTGCAAATTTGAGGGAGGAAAAATGCAATCATACTTTGTTTAGCTGGTTGTTAATGACAGAGTAAAATATTAAAATGATAAAAATTGCTAGTAAGCAAGGCAACATGCTGTTTGATAACTTCTTATCAAACAGCATGTTCAACTAATAGAACAGCATAAAAAAAAGAGGAATATTAATAAAAATGTTAATACATGTGTTCCAAGCATTTAAAAAACTGCCATTAAATAATTTTTTGAAATAAGTTATAGCTATAAATTCAAAAAGCTAATCTTTTTTTTCACACATTACTTCCTAGCTAATATTTTCAGTTTTTTCACTCTTCCATTTAATTTTATTATTTTTCTTGCAACAAAATTCTATACTAATTACCAAACACAAAGTTAGTGAGGTCTATATAAATATATCCATATATTCAGGCCGATCTTACTGAATACTGACAGACAGATACATAATCCTCCACATAGGAAAACATGGAGAATACATAAATAATGGATGTGTAAGGCCATGTTTATCAGAGAGAAGAAATATTAATACACAGCAAAAGAAATAGAAAAATAAAATACTGCAGGAAAAAGGTATGAGTGCCTTGAGCTAAAACCAATGAGAAAGCCTTTAAACACACACACACACACACACACACACACACACACACACACACACACACACACACACACACACACACACACACACACAATGTAAATTAAATTAAAAAATAAGAAAAGGGAAAAACAATGAAATAAAAAATGGCAATCATAAGACATAGCATGTCCAACAAAATGTTGGACATGATAACACCACTAGAAAGTAAAATTAAAGAAGACAGTAAAGAAGGACTGTAAAGGCCAATCAATGATAAATTTAGACTGGCAACACCTGAAAACACTGAGGCCAAATACAGGTAGTTCTTGATTTTATGAGTTAATTCGTTCCTAGCATGCGCTCGTAAAGCAAAAACTCATAAAGCGGGAAGTTATTTCCCATAGACATAAGGTTAAAAAAAGGGGGTTATGTTCTCAACAATGAAATTAGCTAGCTAATTAGTTTATGTTGAAACAATGATTGATTTATCAAAAGAAATGAAAACGTAGCCTGTAAAATCAAACAAATTATAATAATAGAGATTTTATTTACGACTTACAAATATTAAAGAATGTTTATTCTTCATCATCGACTAAATGTACACTCGTTGATCACTTATTATTGGCTCGGCACTCGTTTGGTTTGTTTCACAAGGAGTCGTCTTCTTCAGAAATGTTTCAAGAGGCGTTTGTTTCCAAGATAATCTTCTCTTTTAATTATAAATTTCATGTTGTATACATAAGCATTTTTTAATGGAACGCAAATTGCAACTAACATGATTTGCTCGGAGTAACAAGTTCATAAGGCTTAAAAAAAAGGAATGAAAAGACGATTCTGAAAATTTATTTATGTTTTTTATACAATTGAAGATTTCAGTAAAGGGGAAACACATTTCACCATAACAGCATTAAAAAATCACACAATTCCAGCTATTGATATTTTCGCAAATGCAAGATGAGTTTACTATCCGTTTATAAATACTTGCAGTAACAGAAAAACCAAATAAACCAGAAAGTGTAAATTTGTTTTTATTGTTTCATGGTCGTGACCTCCAGAAATGTGCTTTAGAAAAATATCACAAAGCCGTTCAAAATTGATTCTTATAATGGAAAATATGATAACAATGAAACTATAGTGCATTTTAATGATTTGAATTGGTAACTAATACAATTTACAAACCACGCTCATGACCTTTTATATTGCCTTAAGGTCACGCTCGTGACGTTAAAAATGCCATTTTAGAGAGATAAATAGCTTAGTTATACAGCGAAAATTTCAACTTCCGAGATCTTGAAAAAAAAAAAAGAAAAAGAAGAAAAAAAAAGCATTACCAAAAAAACAATGTGTTATTGGGTTCACATTACGATACTTTAACGACATGATGGTGTCTCTGGAACTGATTAATATCGTAAAGCAGGGTACACTGTATTGTATAGCTATGCACGTGATTTGGAATGCGGTAATTATGAATGGTTAACATTCATTTTTCGCAATTAATGTTCATATTTTCGATTTTGTTAATACTTTGGGGGAAAAAAAACTCGTAAACCCGGGAACTTGTAAATCGAGAACTGCCTGTAAAATATCATGATAATGGGGTTGCAAACTATCCATGAAAAACTGAATCCAAGAAACAACAAAAATAGAAGACAGACAACTATTGTGTCCCTTATCATCAAAGGGCTACAAGACAACAATAATCATAGAAATTACTGAATTTCAAATGTTATATAAATCTATGACCCATAATACAAATGTTATACAAATCTATGACCTGCAGAACAGTGGCCCTTATGCTGTAAAGAAACAGACAAGAAACCTTAAGCGCTTACACATATGCTAATTCATACCACCAATAAGAGTGAAAAGAAGTCTAAAATAGGAAATCAGAATTAAAATGTAAATATAGCAGTATGATATGATATGATATGATATGATATGATGATATGATATGATATGATATGATATGATATGATATGATATGATATGATATGATATGATATGTGAAGCAGCCATTCAGCTGACAACAACCAAAAGAAATAAAGTGTAAGTGCTTAAGCTTTCTTGTCTTTATTTCTTTACTGCATAAGGGCCATCATTCTGCAGGGCTATTGTATCAGCAGGATAGCATTAGTTGGTCAGTTTCTGCCTGTTACATAGATTTGTATAACTTTTGAAATGAAGAAATTTCTATGACTACTGTTGTCTTGTGGCATTCTAATGAAAAAGGACACAATAGTCATCTGTTCTCTATTTTTTATTGTTTCTTGGATTTGGTTTTTCATGGACAGTTAACAGCTCCATTATAATATTTCACATTATTTAGCCTCTGCATTTTCAGTCTAAATTTATCATTGATTGGCTTTTAAACTTATGGTATATTTACCTTTTATTTAAATATTCTAAATTTATGTACATATTATTTTTCTCAATTTTTTTTTTTTAGATGTATTAATTTTTTACAGCACATTTTCTTCTTACTGTCTTACTTTACTTACAACACACACACACACACACACACACACACACACAATGCTTCCGTAGCCAGGTGGGCAGGAGCAGCAGTGCATAGCACATGCTTCTTGATTAGACTGGGGTTCGAGCCCGTGACCACCAAATACGGAAAGGTCAGGGAATAACCACTGCATATCCCTGGAGCAATATGCCTTAGATTTTTAGTTGCTCCTAAAAACCAAATAACAAACAAACAAATACACATACAGTCAATAAAGTTCTCGGATTGATGCAATAAAAAGAACGCAATGTTTTATTCAAAGTAATCAGAACCACATTGAATGCACTTATTAATTACACCGTTCTAAAAGTTTCTGAAAGGAGTCACAAAGGTGTCAAAAGAGAAAATGTTCAGTTTGGCAGTTACAGTTTTAGTTATTCCTCAACATCATGAAATCTCTTTCCTTTGAGAGCAGTTTCATCTTGGGAAAGAGGAAGAAGTCTGCTGGTGCTTCTGCTCATCCTTGAGGCTGTCCACAAATTTGCACAGACCTTCCTTTTCCCTAAATCTTCATGCAGAATTTCACAAGTCATCTCCTTATTCATATCCACCTCATCAGCCACCATTATGAGGATCAAATGACAATCTCATGCTACAATTTCCCAAACTTTTGCAACTCTGTCTTCATATCAAGAGGTTGACAGATGCCCACTTCTTGGGTCACTGCAAACATCCTCATGTCTGTCTCTGAACTGCTTATAACACACTGGTATGATTTAACATTCATCATAAACAGTTTTTGGCATTTCATACATTTTTGTTGTACATTTTCCCAATTTAAAGCAAAATTTGATATTTGTTCATTGATGAATTGCAAAACTATGACAAGGAACATTAACACTACTAACAAAATTGGTTGTTGCTTGTAACCTGCCAGTCTACTGGACAACCTCTGTACCACCATCTGTTGGAGGACGATTGAATTACATTACAACATACTACTTACATTTATTTTCAAACTCATTGAACATGACTGCAACAGCACCAGTTCAGAAACTTTATTGCTACATCTCATATATAAACCCATTTGAAATTTTATATTCATAATATCAGAATATAAATTTGTTAAATTTCAGCATGTGGAAGATTTATAATGATGATTTACAAAGTTATTTTCTAATTTAGAAGTCTATTAATGAATATTTTATTCAAAATACCTTTGGGGGGGGGGGAGAGAGAGAGAGAGAGAGAGAGAGAGAGAGAGAGAGAGAGAGAGAGAGAATACTTACGCTGTCCAGGTGGTATTGGTGGCAATGAATCTGTGTGAGGTGTGGCACAATTTAATGCATTGGCAGAACGAGTTGCATTAGTCACCAAGGTTTTCCCCAAAGCTGTGAAGGCACAGAAAAAGTGCCCTTCCAGAACAGGAAGATTGTCTATAACTAAACTTAGCTAAATGAATAAGATCAAAAAGAAATATTACTTGCTTTTGAAAATCTTTAAAAGAATATTTTAATTAAAATCAATTCATCCAAAAAATACAAGCTCAGCTGGAGCAATATCCTGTTCTAAATAATGAATGACAAAGTGCATACAATATTTCAATAAATGCTAGACTCAAGTTTATGCATTTAGAATTAATGCTAAATGCAAATAAAGTAAAATTTTGATTCCATCTTTATCAGCTATTTGACAGTCAAAATTCTAATACTCTGGGCTCTGTTCCCATCCAGTTTTAATTTGTGATGATTGAAGTGCAGTCAAACTCAGTTATAGCATCATTGAGATTATAGCAATATCTTGATGTTATAAATGAATAATATAATTACTGAATAATATAATAAGATGTTATAACTGAATAATAACAAAGGTTGAAATTTTTTAAAATTACATTAAAATTAGTACAAATTCAATTGACATAAAATGCACACATATTACACATAGTTATGACTCGGTTACACTAAATAATGTTTCACTTTCATAGGTATTGCACAGACTATTTGCATATATACATAAAATCAAACCAGCATAACACACAAAGTTCTTAATTCCAAATAATCTGACAAAACGTGTTCTGTTTTAATCATTAAAAATGGACTATTTACCAGGATATTTTCACTCTTTTGCAGTTTAAATTACTTTAAAAGAACCCTGTGGACATAAGAATGTTCAGGTTTATGTAAGTATTTCATTTTGCAAAATAATAAGAGGAGTTTGCCTCAATACAGTACGTAGAACACTTCCGTATGATACTCTCCAGAAATTAAAACGAAAAAATCATGTCGAACCTTGGTAAGACGAGTCGGAAATTACACACTATACTGAACAATCGCTCGGTTCTTTCCACGTTTGCCAATTAATGACCTGGTATACAACATTTCTTGCAGTGATTGCAACTCATCTTATCAATGTTTGACGTGTTTTTTTCTGAATATTCGTGTAAATCAATATGAAGTCTCAGTTCGTGCTTCTCGTTCAGCAGCGCCAGAATTAGTACAAATTCATTTATTTCAATTATTCAATTATTTCAATTATTCAATTCAATCCTTTCATGCCATTAACGAAAAATATACTTTTTTATTTAACGAGGCCAAAATACTTAATGTCCAATGTAATTATACGTGACTATTAATTGCAGAAACTGTAGAAATTAAATTACACAAGAATTCTGTTAATGTTTGTTGGCCATATTTGATCTCCGATGCGTGGACCTTAGCACGCATGCACGAAGACAAATAATCACTATTTAAGTTTCATGTTCAACCCTATTCAGTAATTTTCATTCCTGTGATCACAACATACGGTCAAAAAGCGTTGTCAGCTTCAGGAAGGAAAATCGTTCTGAATATTTTCGTTAGATTCTTTTTAATATTTTTAATTGCGTTAAATTGATTTCTAATTGTGTTAAATTGACTTAATTGTGTTTAATTGGTTTTTTATTATGTTACTCTAATGTAAGTTTTTTGATTTTTTCGTTTTAATTTCTGGAGAGTATCATATGGAAGTGTTCTACGTACTATATTGAGGTAAACTCCTCTTATTATTTTGCAAATATTAATATCAACGTAGAACGTATTGAGCATTACAGCTCATACTATGTACTTCATTTTGCTACAATTCTATTAAAATGACTAAATTTTTTGTTTTGAATTCCAAACTGCATGGCGCTGTTGAGTTTGATAAGTTAAATTGGTGAGCAACAATGCATTTCTTCTTCTTCTTCTTCTTCTTCTTCTTCTTCCCAATTTATATTTCTCTTATAACTTTCATTTTATCTTCACCGCTTAAAACTTTTGTTTGCCATCCGTAGTGAAAATACTGCACTATGGTATGAAAGAAAAAAAAAAAAAAAAAAAACACCATCTTAAATCTTTGCAACAGAATGATGCCAAATGACTGGAATTTAGAAGTAACTACAGGTGTGGATGATATTAAATGCTTGAGAGTTTACACTAGTAAAATAAACTTTTAAAACTGTCAATTTCTTAAGAGCAAATGTGCTTCCATATTGTGGCAGTGTTTACAGAGAAACTACCCTGTGGTACAGTACTAAACAGGCCATAAGGAATGGCTGTGTTACATAAGAGAAGCCTCTCATGTACATCTATATATTCACTTACTTCACAATTTACTGTGTAGCATAATAAAATCTTACAATATAAACTTTTAAAAGAGCAAAAATAATTGACTTAAAAATAGACAGTGACTCTTAATTGTAATATACTATGCAAGATGCAAAAGGAAATTGTAAAAAGAGGATCAACCAGGGATGCTGGAGGGAGAATGGGGGGAAAGAGCTCCCTTGTTATATTTTTGGGGATTATCCAAGCCCCTTGTTAAAATTAGTTTGATAAAATTTAACAGACTATTTTAACTGGGGATGGTCCTTAGTTGAAATTCTTCTCAAGCAAGCTGCCTGGTTAACAGATTGGCAGCACAGCCTTGGTATCAATGTATAGGTGAACATATACTGCTGGTCAGTTCACTGGAAAATTTGACATATAGTACAGGTGTGCAACTTTGAAGTGATATAGCAAAGCAGAATGGTACAATTTAAATGATTTTTCCTAACTTATTTCATTTTTATTATACTTATATTTCTTCTCTTTGTGCCTGTACTGTGCAAGAAAGAGATTTTAAGGTTTATTTTAATTTTGCTCTCATTCTCTCTCTCTCTCTCTCTCTCTCTCTCTCTCTATGCCATACAAATTTTGCTGTTTGGATAAACTATAGTTGTAATACACAGCATTATAGCTCCAATAGTTTTTTAAATTTATTACAAGGAGTTAAATGATGTCTCCGAGATATTATGGAAAAAACAAACACTAATCATACCACTAGCTGATTAGTCTGAAAAATTTTTATCAGAACTCACAATGCGAGCAGTAGTCCTCTGAATTTGTGGTGGATGAACACTCGTAATGCTGTCTGGTTAACAAATTGGCAGCACAGCCTTGGTATCAATGTAGAGGTGAACATATACTGCTGGTCAGTTCATTGGAAAATTTGACATATAGTACAGGTGTGCAACTTTGAAGTGATATAGCAAGGCAAAATGGTACAATTTAAATGATTTTTCCTAACTTATTTCATTTTTATTATACTTATATTTCTTCTCTTTGTGCCTACATTGTACAAGAAAGAGCTTGTAAGGTTTATTTTAATTTTGCTCTCTTGCTCGCTCTCTCTCTCTCTCTCTCTGTGTGTGTGTGTGTGTGTGTGTGTGTGTGTGTGTGTGTGTGTGTGTGTGTGTGTGTGCGCGCGCGCGCCATACAAATTTTGCTGTTTGGATATTACTAATACATAAACTATAGTTGTAATGCACTGCATTATAGCTCCAATAGTTTTTAAATTTACTACAAGGATTTAAGTGATGTCTTCGAGATATTATGGAAAAAACAAACACTAATCATACCACTAGCTAATTAGTCTGAAAAACCTTTATCAGAACTCACAATGCGAGCGGTAGTCCTCTGAATTTGTGGTGGATGAACACTTGTAATGGTAGTGCATTTTCCACTCTTATACGATAACCAATATAGAGGATCTTGGGCAGCTTCAGCACAATCACTTCTCAAGCTACATCTGAAGGAAATATAGAACAATATGAAGTTAGATGAAAGTCACTTATTCTTATATAAAGGTATAAGAAATGAATATATCTGATAAATTGGCATAATAAATCATTAAAAGTTAGAAAAAATTCATTGTTATTAATTCTAAAACTTTAATAGTGAATTATTCCTTGCTTGGCATAATATGATTTTTTTTTTATGCTGCATGTCAACAGAAATGTAAAAAATTTAAATGCAAATAAAAGCGGTAACTTTTCTTGTAGAAAAACTTCTGTTTGTTTGTTGTTTGTTATTTGGTTTTTAGGAGCATTAGCAACTAAGGGGATATGCGGTGGTTATTCCCTGACCTTTCCGCATCCTCCGTATTTGGTGGTCATGGGCTCGAACCCCGGTCTAATCAAGAAGCTTGTGCTAGGCACTGCTGCTCCTGCCCACCTGGCTACGGAGGCGCCAGAAAAACTTTTCTTATAGGCTACATGAGAGCATAAAGTAGTGCATAAAGCATGTATGTTCTGTAGGAACATTTTGTTGAACTAGATGGGTGCATCATGTTACATACCAGAAGCATAGTATGTAACACGATGTAGTAAACTACATGGGAACTGTTTCAGTCTCAAAATGGATTTCATTCAGATCGGTCGTGTGTCTATTTAAAAATAATACAACAAGAAAAATCATCATTGGTAGGTCCGTCCAATGCTTAGGAGCAGCCTGAGTACTTTTTTTGCCCATATAAATTTCAATGAACAAAAAATATCCTGAAATATTCTTTTTCATATTACCGTATGTCAATAAATAGTAGTACAGGTCAACCATCACTAATCCGGTTCCACTGCTAATTCGGACATAATTTCAAATTTCCCGGGTTGGCGCACCAACTTTCCGCTACTGTTTTGGTAGCATTGGTTGCAGCATCAGCTGTTGGAGCGAACTCGTAAAAACTGGCAAGCCATTCTCACTTGTTTTTCTGCATTTATTATTATAACCTGCTCACTTTTAACCCTAGCCATGGTTGAAATGCATAAAGGAAGTGCCTCTTGTGGTGTAAAGTGCAAACACCATACACTGTCCATAACAGGTAAAGTTGAACTTCTGAAAAAACTCGACAGGAGTGTGTCTGTGAGAAGTTTAACTCTGCTTAACTGTAAATTCTGACAATTTCTCTCGGTTCCTCTTATTTTAGTAATTTTCTTTTAGCCATTCCTTTTTAGATTTTTTTTTTTTTTTTTAAAAACACACTTTACAAACTTGGAAAAACACAACACAATATGATGGATAATACAGCGTGCTAACGAACTTGTTTTCACAAAATTTCTAACAATACTGACAAAGTTATTACGACATTTGAGAGTTTATTTTATCGCAATTAGTTTTATTGCAGCGTTCGGCACACGTGCAATAAACTAATCACAAACAACCTTAACATGTATGTTATAATAGCGTCACACGTATGTGGCTGACATGGCTTCTTAAAAAATAAAGTAACCTACTTGGCCACATCGACCACATATATGCAACATAAAAAAAAAAGAAGACTTTTCTTTTTATGTTCTAAGCAAAAAAACGACAACACTGATAATACAATATTTATTTTAGAATCACCAATCAAAAATTATTTGCTAAATATTGTTTTGGTCCTTGGGGAATTTTTTTCTTAAACCAGCTTGGCAGTCAATGTGTTAAAGGTAGGATGAGGTGTTTAGCTGTTGGGTAAACTGTATGTGCTAAAATAACCACCGGTCATCCGGCAAACTCACTAATCTGGCACCCCACGGTCCCAATGCTGCCAGATTAGTGACGGCTGACCTGTATTAATGGCAAATGATGCAAGAAAGCAATCTTATATAGCAACAGCAGGAAAAAAAAAAAAATCACCCACCCGCTCTCCAAGAATTTGTCTAGTTCACCCTTGAATTTATTCAACCCATCCACTTCCAACAATCAACCACCTGCTGGCCAAAGGCAAACTTCCACACATCTGCCCTGCAAACATCCTTCCTCAACCTGAATTTATGCCCCTCATGTGTGTAGTCTCAGCATGTGGAAGGATACCATTAACATTCAGCTTACTCAATCAAATCAAATCAAACACCTCAATCAGATCGCTCCACAGGTGCCTAGCTTGAGACCCTGCAATTTGCAGAACTGAAGCCTTTCTAGGTAAGAGCACCCTTTTGCTCCCTTCACCAATCTGGTTGCCTTCTCTGCACCCGTTCCAGTAGATTTATATCCTTAAAGTGAGGCCTCCAAATCTGTATACAGTACTTAAGATGCGGCCTAACCATAACTTTGTACAAGGGGACAATTACCTCCTTATCCCTGCCAGCAAAGTTTCTGTATATCATTGGCAAAACCCTATGAGCTGTCCTGGCAGCACATTTGCACTACTCAGAGAATTTCATGTCTGACTGAACGATTACCCCAAGGTAATTTTCATTCTCCACTACAAGGTGTAGTACCACACAGTTGATAAGTTGCTCTAGGGTTACTACTACCCATGTGCAGTACTTTGCATTTGTCAACGTTAAACTTCAATTTCCATTCCTCAGCCCGTCGACCCAATTTTCCTAGATCTATACTAACATCTACATGGCTTCAATGAGCTCTTGCCACCTCTAAGAAAATTGCAAAAACAAATATCATTGTTTTGTTTACTGTCTTCTATAAGCATAATTTGTTTTTGTTGTGCTAGCAGAATTTAAAACCACTTAGTTAATATTTCATTCACAACAGAAGGAAATTTGCCACTGCAATGTCCTGTTACTGCACTACTTTAAAACATATGGCATTGCTATGTTTTCATCACTTATTTAAAAGAGACCACACATTGCCTGATGAGGGATCAGAAAATCTTGAAAGAGGCTGTCATAGCAGTGTCCCATCTTAATGGTAAATTAGCTACTTGTTTGAAAGTAATGCAATACCTGGGAAATCTTTGCACAGTTGTTTTGTTTTTTTAGATGCATCTACAACTCACTATAGTACCATATTACACCACTGTGTATTATGCTGTACAAACTAGGCTGTAAAAGTGTGTGTTTAGGCCTGTCTTCATGTTGCAAGGGCTGAGAAACCTGAAACAACTCATGGAGGAAAAAACTCTATCATCTGTGGCTGAAATCAGCTAACCATTGTCTTGATTGGTGAGGCCTTTAGAAATTCTCCCAGTCTATGATGTGATTTGAACCCAGATCTCTCAAAATGAGTGACAAGTGGCAAAACCACTACTGTATACCATCATGGAGGTTAAATTGAGCAGTGATTTTATACTAATATCCACTGCAAGTTCAGCAAGTATATATAAACTGCTTTGTGGTTGTTTTTATTTTATTATTATTTTATTGCATAAAATAATATACAAATGAATGGCATATAGAAAAGCAAATAAAAAAAATTCAGGTTACTCACTAAATTTTTCAGTATCAGACATCATAACTAATTCATACAGCAACACTTCATTGCTCAGCTGAGAAAGCATGCCAACTGCAATGTCTGGTTTCAAAATACATCAGCATCTGTGGACAAAATGTCATATGTAGCACTCTACCCAGGCTGCTGAAATAAATGTTGTCCAATGTGTAGTTTACAATGTTCATCTAAGCTGCATAGAAATACAGCGAGTACAATCCAGGAAGTAAGATGCCCAATGTTACTTGTGACATTTTGCTTTTGTAGCAAAAGAGCTGCATATGCCATAGTTATTCTTTATGTAAGTGTACACAGGATGTACACACAGAAAAAGTCACTTTGCTTTATTGCTTAGTTAAAGGAATTTATTCAGAAGAGGGGGCTTAGAGGAGAACAGGCATTCTGTGTGTTTTCAGATCCTCAGTCTAAAACACTGATTAATCCAATATATATCTTTCTATTTTAGAAGATTTAGGAGAAGTCTGGTTGGCCTGCCTCCTTAAAATCCACTCAAGCTCACCTTCTCATTGCAGTGCAGTATAAACAGGCTACAAGGAATCACTTGATTACATGATCAAAGCCTCCCATAAGTCCTGTTACATCACTTTGGTGGCAACAAATGTGTAGTGGTTCTCTTCAAGACACCTGGTCAGCATAAAGAGGAAAACATCAAACCTCCAGCACTTCATTAAATATGACAACACAACAAAACAAATGGCTCTCAGTCCCCATGGAACATTACACATCCACATGTACTGTACTGCAAGATGTAAAAACCATGTCTTATTCTTTGTAACAGAATGATGCTAACTGACTGGAATTTGAAACAAAAATTTCCTTGTGCAAAGGGTAACTGCATATGTGTGGGCGGTACTAAATTCTCAAGAATTTAATCTCAAAATATAAACTCTTGAGATTGTCATATTAAGGGATTTTTTACAGAAGACAATTTGCAGTGCAGTATAAACAGGCTACAAGGAATCGCTTGATTACATAACCAAAGCCTCCCATTTACACATATAATAAGAATCAATATGAATGATGTCACATATGCTTTTGGTTGTTTTTTTTTTCTCTGTCTCTTTTACTCTATGTATAAAACACAGTAAAGTTTCCCACAAATGCTGTGGTTAATTATTGGCCACTTCAACAGCCATCAACCTGTTTCGATGTTCAAGATGAACTGTTCCTGTGCTTGTCTCTTATGATGCTTTCTTGCATAATATGCCTCATGGGTCTTTTATAAGGAAGGTGGCTTGTACTAATTTACTGATTGGGGAGTGGGGATTTTGACTCTTATTTCTGGACTCCATCAGCAATGAGAATTATAAAAGTTGACATCCTCTACACTTTTTTAAAATTAAATCTTTAATGTTATTAATATTTATAAACTAAGTTCATTTATTATCTTTATTGTTTTCTAAGCTCAGTGACGGTATCATCCCTAGGCCATATGCATTGTGTTGTGTTGGAAATGAAAAACCTGTAGAATGAAGTTTGCTTTTATTTTTTGATACACACATTCAAATGGGATGCCCAAAACACTGGCACCGTACTGAACTGCCACTTGTCAATTACTGATCACTAGATCATGCACACTTGCTCCCTCCCTCGTTTAAATTCTCTTTCCCACTTCTTAACTGTGGAATAGGAAGGTACAAGCAACTCCTCATGAATTGATGTTAATGAAACTGCATGAACTTAGTAGGTTACTATTTGAAGTGTTATACATTAAGTATGAAAATTTTTCACAGTGCACCACTACCCTTTCATACTCAAGCCATAAACTTTTCAACTCCCTGCTGCCTCCCGCATAGAGTGCGGTCGTAAAAGTCCTTTCAACAGGATTTAGAGAGATGTTAAAATTGCTACCAGCATGGCAAAATAATGAGATGAGGCTCAGGTTACATTATTGAGACAACAACAAAAAACTACAAATGAGTTTTTTGTAGTTTTCATCATCAAAAAATTCCACCAAAGCCATTTCACTTTGAACCTCCAAGTAATGGTTTAATTGAACGTTAAAAGGCAAAACAAGTGTAAGAGAGCTAAATCATCAATGAGCTATTAGGTGCTCCATAGATGAGGTATTTGGCTTCCCATCAAAATGTGTTCAAAATGAAAAAACTAGACTGGTCAGCAAAAAATCTATCAGAGGTTAAAAGCATTTACGTACATTGTTGCAAATATTTTGGTTTTGTTTGTTTGTTTTGTTATTTGATTTTTAGGAGCATTAGCAACTAAGGCCATATTGCTCCAGGATATGCAGTGGTCATTCCCTGACCTTTCCGCATCCTCCGTATTTGGTGGTGACGGGCTCGAACCCCGGTCTAATCAAATATTTTGGTTACCCTTAAAAAGTCCATAAGCTATGGAATGAATATAAGCACAATATTAGCAAATAATAAAACATCTACATCTTCATCCTTAAAAAACTGCAACACGTGTACAGAAGCGCACGTGCATGTGTGTGCACGCATGCCCACACTGAATGCTAACTGGCATAAATGGAATATTTCATGCATCGATATTTCAAGATTTGTTGTACACTGACTACAACTTTCTTTAACATAAGTTCTCTGAGGCCCTGCACATCATAATAATAACTAATTCTATCTGGATAAGTCAACAAGCAACTTTGAGCTGAGAAGATGAAGGCACATCTATTTAACAAATATGGCTGTAGTGAGAAAATATTACTTAAATAGACAAGAACCAAACTGATGAACATTAACAGTTGCCCCTCACCACTTCTGTCTATAACAACCAATGCATTCAGTGATTACTATAAGGTAAAAAAAAGGTGAAATACCAACTGGCTGATCCCATGAATCTACTGTTTCATACTTCTTTAAGCTTATATTCTTCAATCTGAAAGAATAAAATTACAGTAGACTGTTGAAATAACAGCACCTCAAATAATGAAACATTCAAGCTAATGGCACATTGAGATTGGATGTTTGTTTGTTTGTTATTTGGTTTTTAGGAGCATTAGCAACTAAGGCCATATTGCTCCGGGAATATGCAGTGGTCATTCCGTTGACCTTTCTGCATCCTCCGTATTTGGTGGTGACGGGTTCGAACCCCAGTCTAATCAAGAAGCGTGTGCTACGCACTGCCGCTGCTCCTCCTCCTTCCCACCTGGCTACGGAGGCGCCGATGTTTGTATAAATGCAGATGTCTTGCAGTGCTGAAAAAAGAAAACTTCAAGGCACGTGATTACTGCATTTGTTGCCATTTTGAAGTGAATTCTGTACTGATATCACTGATTATACTGCTGTTTTACATTTATTTTAAATTAAAGACCCCTCACTATGGTTCCTAAAGTTAATAAACCTCATACAGAGAAGAAAAGAACAACAACATTAAAGCTTTGTAACAAACTTGATATAATCCAAACTATTACATTAAGGTCACCAAGAAAGTTAATTCATATTCCCATGTGTATTGTGTCAGTAAATTGCATTTGTTTTCTGGTCGATTTGCATGTTTTGCTGGATGAAAAATCCAGCAAAACATGCAAAGTTTTGGGGGGGGAGGAGAGAACCTTGCTATCTACACTTGCCACAGAGTGAAAAAATGCCCATAAATGAGCCTCGCGTCATCAATGGGATTCGAACCTGGGCCTTTTCCATCCGGTGTGGGGAGGACGGTGATACCACTGTGCTACCCACACAGACTAAACTTGATACAATAAAGAAAATAGAATGGGAATAAGTAGGAGTTGTTAATGGCAGAATATATAACATTCGGTCATCAACATGTTTATGTTTTTTATATGCAGTTAATAAAATTGCATTCTTAATCTCTATTTCTTATTTAGCCTTATTATTTCTGCATTTATTATTATTATTTATTATTATTAGCTAAATGGCACAAGAAGCCTGAGGTTTATGCTGCACCAGCCAAAAAAAAAATTTTGAATTACCCTGAGGAGTAAGAGAAAAAAAACAAGAGTCAGAAGTAGAAGGGATTCACCAAGAAAGAGAAGAATGATGATATCCAGCTCAGGACCCTGGGTGGGTGTGCCAAGTCCATACTCACCAGATGTGAGCCCCTGGGTAAAATATATATATTAAAAATAAAACTTTCTAGATAATGGAAAAATCGAAATAGCAGCAACTTGAATCCCCAAAGGTGCAGTTATTCTGAAAGTCTACTGTACATACAAATTTTCATAGGAAAAGTTCACACTGCAGCTAAGGAAATGCCATTTTGAGCAGTCTTCTCATCCAACAATTGGCAAGTGATTTTTGGGTCGCATGGAACATTACACATCCAGTGAGTAAACAAAAACAAATCAAAATTCAAAACTGGATCACAGTGTTAATCTTATAAAATTACAGGCTTTCACAATATCCACACTAACTTACTTATTTTCCAATGAACACCAACCACAATACGGATCTTCAGCTCCAAGGCATTCTCCACAGGTTCTGTATACTTGACATTCTTGAACCTTTACCATGGTCACCTGTTGAAAAATAAATAAAACAATTCAGCATTGTGGGCTTAGAAGAGATTTTTGCCTATGCATTTGTGAACTTAATTTGGAGGAGTTGCATCCATTTTCCATACTGAATAAACTGCAGATGCAAACTAAATTTGGAAAAAGAACTTGATTTGAATATGGGGAGTACAATCTGCACAGAAAGGACAAAGAGGAGAAGTTAAGCTCTTAGTTAAGAAGCATATTAAATCTAAGGCAGTGCAGCCATTCGACATGGGTGGCACTGCAATGTTAAGTCAGTTTGTTATAACATAAGCACTTGGAAAATCAAAATGACAGTAGTAGTGCATTAAGCCTTAACAACTGTGATGAGTATAATAAACAACTGGCCAGTAAATCGAAATGACTTATAATAGAGTATTACAACTTTCCAGATATTAACTGGAACTTGTGGGTTGTTCACTCGATGACTGTTTTCTATGGCAGCAAAGAAGCAACAAGAGAAAGCAATATTACTAAACTGATTAAAGCAGCAATTCTTCATGCATTAAGAATATGCAGGTAAAAAACCTACTGGGTGACAGAGATCATGGTGTACTGATGTGGGATTTACTTAAAGACAAAACTACTGTCAAGGGTAAATTCATTTGTTTTCTTAAAGGTGACTTACAGTGGTCTCAGCAAGTTTTTAAATTCTATAAAGTGGGAATAACTGATGATATTATCAATGGCAAATTAAAATTGGGAAATATTTAAGGAAATAATTTTAGAAGCTATTAAGGTTTCACACCAACTAAGAAATACTGTTCAGCACTTCAATCTAAATCGATGGCAGATGAACTAATTACACTTGTGACAGAGAAGAAAAATGCATGGTTTGCATATATATTATCAGGCAACATAGAAGCCTAGTAGGTATAAACTAATCTGCAATCCAGTAAAAAGGAGGTTTGGCAAACTAAGTCAGATTATGAGAAATTCTTGGCAAAGGAAACAGTAAAGACATATAAACACTAGAAGCGAGGGGATGAATCACTCAGGTCCATGTGATATCAATGGTTTAACATTTATGATAACTGATAGGAAAGAGGAAGAGAAACTGTTGAAATTAAACATAAAAGAAAGGCATCTTGGGTAGATGGGATCTATCCAATTATATTAATGGAGGCAGAAAAGGAGGTAAGCAATCCCTTAGCCCTTGTGGACCTCCCTATGGCTAAGATGTGCATTTATAACCCCAATTCACAAAGGGGATCAAAGGATGACATGAGTAATTATGGACCAGTTACCTTAACTGCTAAAAGAAATAATGCAGGATTATTTAGACAGGAGAGCAGTTATACTGCAGTTACAGCATGGAATAGTTTAGGAGAAATCTTATCTGACAAATCTACTATGATGCAGTACCAAAGGACTGGATGAAAAAAATAATCTTGATATTGTATACTTGCATTTCAGGAAAGATTATAGTACTACTGCTGCACATAAAAGACTACTGCAATTGAAACAGTGTGGCATTAAAAGCAAGTTACTGCTATGGATAAGGTGATGGTTGTGAGAGAGAGAGGGAGCGGGGTATTAGTATTAATAGTAGTAAATTATGCAAGGAAGTAAGTGTAAACAGCACCAGCCACACACAAAAAAAAAAAAAAAAATCCCACTTCACCTGTCCATCCCCACCAATAGTTTGTCTAATTCTTCCTTCAATTTATTCAAACATCCAATGAATGGAAACCTGTTCTAGCACTCAACCACCCTTTGGCTGAAAGCAAATTTCCACACGTCTATTCTGCAACCATCCTTCCTCTATTTGAATTTATGCTTCCTCATGTCCATAATATGAGCAAGAGGAAGAATCCCATCAGCACTGAGTTTGCTCAAGCCATTCAAAGCCTTAAACACCTCAATCAGATACCTCACAGGTGTCTAGTCTCTCTCCAAGAAGTGAAGCCTTTCTTTGTAAGAGCCTTTGTTTCCCTCACCAATCTCGTTGCCCTTCGCTGTACTCATTCCAACAGCTCTATATCCTTCCTAAAATGAAACCTGCAGACATGTATGCAGTACTCCGGATGTGGCCTGACTGATGCCTTATACAATGGGATAATCACCTCCTTATCACTGCTAGCAAAATTCCTGAATATTATTGACAAAACCCCATGAGATGTCTTGGCAGTTCAGAGAACTTCATATCAGACTATACAATTACCCCCAGGTCCTTTTCCACTACCCTGAGTGTAGTATCACACAGTTGATATGCTACTCTGGGATTACTGTTACCCATATGCAGCACCTTGAATTTGTCAACATTAAATTTCAATTGCCATTCTCAGTCCTGCTGAATTTTAATGCCAACCTTTGTATCATCTGCAAACTTAGACATTAAGCCTGATATATCCTCATCAATATCATTAATACATATAGAAAACAACAATGGTCCAAGCAATGAACCCTGTGAGACTCCATTAATAATATTAGTCTACAAAGAGCAGTGTCCATTGATAAGCACTCTCTGTCTTCCCCCACTTATCCATAGCAGTAACTTTCCCTTAATGTCATACTGCTCCAATCTGTACAACAGTCTTATGTGCAACTGTATCAAAAGCTTTCCTGAAATCCAAATATATGATATCAAAATTACTTTCTGCATCCAGTTCCTTTACCACAGCATCTAATATCCAATCAAATTGGGACAAGATCTCCCCTTAACAAATCCATGCTATATCCAAAGCATAACTGCACTACTGTCTAGATAATCCTGCATTACTTATTTGACCAGTGACACCATTATTTTCCCTGGGATTGAAATTTAGCTAAGAGGTCTATAATTACTCATGTACCCTTTGATCCCACTCTGTGAATTGGGGAGATACATTAGCACATCTGCCTCCCTTAATATAACTGGATAGATGCCATTCACTGCAGATGCCTTTTTTTGTTTAACTTCAACAATTTCTCTTCCACTGTCTTCTGTGTTATCACAAAATCTTTTGGCTTTCTGTCAGAGTTTGAGCTTCTGGAATCTTCCTCCCTAAAGAATTCCACGTGTGAATTAGATGCAAAATACCTATTCAGCCTATCAGCAACATGAGCAGGATCATCAACGATGAAACCATCAACATCAAGTGGACCAATGTGATACAGCACCTTACTTCTACTGCTAATATAAGTAAAGAAGTCATTACTGCTTTTCTTGACATTCTTTGCTAGACTTCTCATAATCTGCCTTGAATTACCTAACTTTTGTGACTTGAATGTACATTTGTTTATATTTATCATATGCTTCTCTATCATCTGATAATTTATATGCATCCATGCAATTTTCTTCTCTGCTATGTGTCTCAATAGTTTATTTGCCATCCATTTAGATATAAGCCTTGAAAAATACTTCTTAGTTGGTATGAAAAGCCTAGTAACTTCTATGATTACTTCCCTAAACGCTTCCCTTTACCATTTTTTTTGTTAGTTGTTTCCAGTGAACAGAATTTAAAAACTGTCTGAGACCACTGTAGTCTCTTCAAGGAAGCAAAAAAACCTTCCCTTTACCCTTGATAGTAGTTACATCTTTAAGTAACTCCAACACCAGTACACTGTGATGACTGTGATCTAGTGGTTCTTTTATATACAGATTCTTCATGCATTAAGAATCTGCAGCTCTCTCTTGTTGCTGTCTAATATGCTGCTGTTAAGCAAGTTGGCACATGACTGGTTCAGTTCAGTAGCATGGGTCTGAGAGCACTTGTGTGCAACCATTAATTACCCTAAACACTGAAAGGGGGAAAACTGTAATAGAAGCAAAATCTACCAGCAATTAAGACCACATGAAAAAATACTTTTAGGTAACTATCAAGGGGTGCATAATATTTATCAAAAGCAATAAAATACGAAATTTAATGCATCTATACGATGTGAGGAGTACCGTAAACAAATCAGCACTTTGAAGCAAATCAACTAATGCTGATATAGTAGGGCTCACTGAGACATGGTGCCACTCAGTGAACGAGGATGAAGAATTTCATTCTGGTGAATACTGCATATTCAGCACAGATCATGCCTAGGGTGCAGGAGTGATGATTCTCATCAAATACTTCTTGAAGATGCCAAGAATGTTCTGAGAATCAGATCAAAGTAATGACGATGCTGAATCAGTGCAGTGTAACTACAAAATCATTTTTTAGTTAACCAGGAAAAAGTCATCTGACATCTTGGTTTACCGGAAATGTACTTACAGCTCAAGATAACTTGTAAAAGTACTAATCAAGAGGCGATTCAGCTCTATAACATGAAATGCATTGTTATTTGTAAAGTAAAACTGAAGTTATCTCAAAAAATTGAATTTTATAGTTAAAGTTGTTTGACACTAAACCTTTGAAATGACTCTGACAAATATGATAAAATTTCTCTAGGCAGACTGATTAGGCCAGTAAGTCTCATTAGTCTCATTATAGGCAACTTCAACCTATATCAAGATGTCTATCAGTATCTGGTTATCAATAACGATCCTAACTGTATCAAAAACATGAGTGGGAAAACTAATAGCAGGCAAAGACTGCAATACCATAAAATAGGTTACCTAAAGAAATCTATGTGGTCAAAGGTAAAGAGAAGAGCAATTTCAAGATAGAGGGACTATAATGAAATGAGATAGTTCTTAGAATGAATTAACTGGAGAGACTACTGTATGCCATCAGATACAAATATGTTCTGGAATATTTTCAAGGCATTTATTCTCAAAACTACAAACAAAGTGGTCAAATTCTGTAAATGTAAGATGATCACATTATACAAATTTTTATAAGCATTATAAGAGAATATGTAACAAAACCACTAATGGTGTAAGATGGGTTAAACCAGATTACAAGAAAGCACTAGCAAAGAGAGCTAAGAAAAGGGTTATGGTATATGAATACAAAAAAGAAGAGTAACCCAAATAGTTTATAACAGTGATGTAATTTTCATTGGTGATTTTATGTTTCACAATTCCAGCAGGTTCTAGTTTACTCATTATGTAGATCTGGCTGGTTATGATGTTGAAGCTTTGTGATAACTAATGACTCTGACTCACAGCTTCATTTACATACAGAATACCCCACAATCATATCTACATATCCAACACTCTTGAAATCCTCACCAATAACCCTTAAAAGACATGGTGGTATTGGTGACATGAGATCCTCTAGGAATCTCAGATCACAAATTAGTGATGGTCTCTTCCCATTATGAGCTTCATAACATTTGGCAATGCAGAATGTGATTTACATTCCTCTCTTTCCTTAGTTGCATTTTTGTTTTAAACTTCATACCCCCGGCGTTACTCAGATGGTTTTCGTGAAATTACTCTTGTAGGGATGAAATCCTCTGTTCCACATAAAATCAACTTTTATCTAAACCTTAGTTTTCCAATAAATGTGCAAAGACTGTTCAGAATAAGAATGTGGCATATTGCAAATGGTTAGTAAGCAAATTTGCAGTTTCATTTTCTACCTACAATAAAGCATGCAACAATTGTAAAACAATTATTCATCAGTCCAAACCCAATCTTGAACAGGCTAAGAGCAGAAAACTTAAATAAATAAAAATAAATAAATTTTCTGTTTATATTCTGGGATAACCACAGGGTCAGAGAAGTTCACAAGACAGATAGAATACAAATAACAGCATCATTCATACATTAAGAATCTACAAATAAAGGAAACACCAGGTGGCAGTGATCACAGTGCACTGATGTGATGTGATTTGATGGTAGTTACTTAATGATGTAACTACCACTGGGGGTAAAGGGAAGAGTTTTTGCTTTCGTAAAAGTGACTGCAGAGGTCTCAGACAGTTTTAAATTCTATACTGTGCGGGTCCAACTGATGATGTTAACAACAGCAAATTCTAAATGGGAAGCATTCAAGGAATTAATCTTGGAAGCTACTAGGCTTTTCACACCAACTAAGAAATACTGTTCAAGGTTTAGGCCTAAATGGATATCAGATGAACTAATGAGACTTGTGGCAAAGAAGAAAAATGCTCAGGCAACACAGAAGCCTATGGTAGATAAAAGCTAGTCTGTACTCTTGTCACAAAGGAGGTTAGGCAAGCGAAGGCAGATTTTGAGAAATCTTTGGCAAAGGATGCAAAGAAAAACAGCAAAGGCTTCTTTCCTTATGTAAACTCTAAAATGAAGGGGATAAATCAGATTAGTCCAGTTGATATTGATGGCTTGACTGTTGATGATCCTGCTCAGGTAGCTGCAAGCTGCATGAGTATTTTGCATCTACGTTTACACATGAGGAATTCTGTAGGGAAGTGGAGGCCAGATGTTTATCAAAATTCTAACGGGGGGGGGGGGGGCCTAAATGAGAGCAAAGTGGAGGAGAAATTGTTGAAGTAAAACATAAGAAAGGCACCTGGGGTGGATGGGATATATCCAGTTATATTAAAGGTGACAGCAAAGGAGGTAAGCAAACCCTGAAAAAATTGGGGATACATGCAAATGTATCCCTAATTCACGAAGAGGGATCAAAGGGTGAGATGAGTAATTACAAACCTGTTAGTTTAAATTCCGTTCCGGGGAAAATAATGGAGTCACTGGTTAAAGAAGCATTGCAGGATTATCTAGACGAGACTGCAGTTATAGAATAGACACAGCATAGGTTTGTTAATGGGAAGTCTTGTCTGAATAATTTAATTAAATACTATGATGTGGCCATAAAGGAACTGGATGCAAAAAATAATTTTGATATTATATACAGTCAGTCCTCATATAACATTTTTTTACTCTGCACAAATTTGATCGTACAAGATTTATAGATAGGGGAACGATGTCGTATATAACACAAACTGAATCTGCTGATGCATGATTCACTTTTGTGTTTACAAGAAATGGCAGTTGAAAACAGGAATCATCCCAACTGAATGCAATACAATAGGAATGAAGAGAAGATTTTGGAAAGGTATATTTTTTATATGATTGTAGATTTCAGTGAAGGGGAAACACATTTCACCATAATAACTTAAAATCCCACAATTTCCAGCTATTCGTATTATCACAAAGGCAATTAGATCGTGTTTACTTCCCATTTATAATAGATTCCACTAGCAGGAATGCAACCGGAAATTGTTTTTATTGTTTTATGGCAGTGATCCCCAGAGATGTGCTTAAGTAAAAGTGTGAGCTAGCGTGAGATGATAATAGTGTGTTTCTGCCTTTACGGTGTTGTTTATTCAGTTGTTACATGCACACAGTTTTGTTTACATGTATCAAGCATGCCTCCTCATTTTTATCCTTTTTATACTGTAATTGTGGTTTATTCCCTAAAAATGAGTAAAACACTTGAAAAAAGTGTGAAAAGGAAGCATTCTGATACATTTTTTATGGCCAAACTGTTTATGGCAAAAATCATACAGGCCTCTGGCCCATCAGGGTTTCCCTGGTAAGACTTATGGCCAGTCCACCTCTGTTAATAGACGAAAAAAACAAATTTTTGAAAAGCTTTGAGCAAAATGAAAAAACGTGATATTGCATGCACTACAGGAATAAATGAGGCAAAGTCACGAACAAATAGAAAGAATGCAGAGAAAATAAAAACAACTTTCATAGCAGTCACAACTCAAAGTGTAACAAAATCCATCAGATCAAGACACGAAGAATTGAAAGAGATGGAACGTCCGTCATCTGTTTGCATAGAAGATCAAACAAAGAACAAGCTTGCTTACAATAGAAGCAAAAGCATTAGCAATATTTTATTATGATTATTTATTGTGTTTGGTAATGTTTTGGTTAAAAATGTGTGTTCAATCTTGGGTTTTCAGTACTTAAAAATATTGCATGATTTCACACTGCATGAGGGTTTCTACGAACACAACTATTGTGTTATATGAGGACTGACTGTACTTGGATTTCAGGAAAGCTTTTGATACTGTTGCACGTAAAAGACTGCTGTACAAATTAGAGTAGTATGGCATTAAGGGCAAGTTGCTGCTATGGATAAAGACATGATTGAGTGGGAGAATACAGAGAGTGGTAATCAACGGACACTGCTCTTCATGGACTAATGTTATTAACAGAGTTCTCCAAGGTTTGGTGTTGAGGTCATTGTTATTTTCTATATTTATCAATGATATTGATGACGGTATATCAGGCCTGTTAATGACAGTAATGACATTAACAAGCCTGGATTTTAATGACAGTATGCTACTCCAACAGGATCGAGAAAAGTTGGGCAGACAGACTGAGAGATGGCAACTGAAGTTTAACATTGACAAATGCTAAGTGTTGCGTATGGGTAGCAGTAACCTCAGAATAATATACCAACTGTGCGATACTAAACTCAGGGTAGTGGAGAATTAAATTAAGAGACCTGGCATAATTGTGCAGTCAGATATGAAGTTTTCTGAGCAGTGCAGTTTGGCTGCCAGAGCAGCCCATGTGATCCTGTCAATGATATACAGGAATTTTGCTAGCAGGGTCCTTGAGGTTGTCACAGACATTCTCTTAGATATGCCAGACAAGCTGTACTTGCTACCTGGGAGTCTAAAACGCTGATGGAACTGATATTCGGGTGACACTCGAGTCAAGTGGACCCAATTTCGGCGAAGTCCGGACGGTCTGTGACAGCCAAATCCTCTGCTTGCACCTTCACGATGGTGGGACTGTTAGTAATCCTGGGTATAACCTCCATGCACAAGTACATGGTGGGTGACCACCCAGGTCACCCACCATGTACTTGTGACCACATGACCGACCCAGCAGATCGAGATGCTAAGGCTTTTGCACCCAGGTGTGAACCAACGTAAGCAGGGGTCGAGGTGTGGCGCCCACACCACATGGAGGAACGCCGCCCCTCTATGTTACCAGGCAGTACTAGATGGAAGATGACTCTCATCAACCGGTGAAATACCACCACTTTGCTTATTGGAGGCCTGAAATGGTGGAACCCATGTTTAG
Organism: Mastigoproctus giganteus; assembly: GCF_048544385.1. Lineage (NCBI taxonomy): Eukaryota > Metazoa > Arthropoda > Arachnida > Uropygi > Thelyphonidae > Mastigoproctus > Mastigoproctus giganteus. The sequence continues at coordinate 121,346,372 of NC_143583.1, read as the reverse complement.
TCTCTAGAGCTAAGTTCCGGCCAACCCTTCCCTATCTCTTCCATCATGCAGTATGATTGATGACTTTTGAGGTTATGATGAATGTCGTGGTGAGATCCAATATTCCTTACATTTCGAGGGTACAGCTCTAAAACGGTGTTCGCAGGCCGGCTGCTAGTTAGTACACCGGACCGAACCTATTGGTAACTTTCTAGGCGGCTTCTGGATCACCTAGTGTATAATCTTGCTACCTCTACTCTGCCAGATAGTGACTGGAGGGAGTCCGAGTAGTGTGTATGCGGGGAACATTGTCGAGGCCACGTTATGTCAAGGATCTGGGTATATTCTTACCACATGTATGCCCTATCCAAAAATTTCATTACTTCATACAGCATGTCCCACCCACTTTTTCTTACTATTGAATACACCATGAATTGTCAAACTAATAGAGCAAGCTTATCTGCGAAAAGATCTAAACCTCCCAAGGACTTCCTAATTCATTTCACAAATATACGTGGTCTCAATTCTAATCTCAACAATGTCCATTTCCACTTGCAGTCTGCCAAACCTCATGTACTTTTTCTGACAGAATCTCAGTTATCGGTTGATTCAACTACTGCTCATCTCAGATGCCCAAATTATTCGCTGTATGATTCCTTTCGCCTCAAAGGTGGTACTTGTGCATATATCCGTTCCGATATTCCCTGTCAGAGACTTGGCAATTTGGAATCTCCTCTCTTTGATCTTCTCTGGCTTAAAATCTCTCTACCTCATTGTGTCAAATTCATCTGTTGTCTCTACCGTTCTCCCAACTCGACTAATCACTTGGAGTTCTTTGACTTCCTCTCGTTGCAACTTGACTTTCTCCAGTCCAACTCTCCTAACAGTGAGGTAATTTTCCTTGGTGATTTTAATGTTCACAACCCCAGCTGGCTTCCGTTTTCTAGTCACACCGACCCAGCAGGTCGAGATGCTGAGGCTTTTGCAATTACTAATGACCTAGCACAGATTGTTCATTTACCTACAAGAATACCGGACAATCCTAATCATACAGCCAATACGCTTGATCTTTTTCTCACAAACAACCCTTCTAAGTAGACGGTCGAAGTGAGAGCTCCTTTAGGCACTTCAGATCACAACTTGGTGATTGTCTCTTCTCCAATGGAACCTTTATCTCATGGCTATTTCAAACCTCGTGTTGTTTGGCATTACAAGAATGCAAAATGGGATGACCTGCGAGACTTCTTTTCATCTTTTCCTTGGTCCGATTACTGTTTCAAAAGTTCTGATGTCGTTTGCTCAGATCGTGTCAGTGAAATTATTCTTGCAGGAATGGAATCCTTTATCCCACACTCCACTTTAAAATCTCGTCCTTTATCTAAACCTTGGTTTTCCAATAAATGTGCTAAGGCTGTCCAAGAAAAAAAATGTTGCATATCGTAATTGGCTTGTTTCTAATTCTTCAGTTTCATTTTCTTCCTACACCAAAGCTCGCAACAATTGTAAAGCAGTTATTAATCAGTCCAAACTAGAGTTTGAACAGGCTAAGAGTAGAAAACTTGCTTCTTGCCCTAATGGTAGCCGAGCATTCTGGTCTCTTGCCAAAGCTATTGGCCGCAACTTTTGCCCATCTCTGCTCCCACCTCTGTCCAAACCAGATGGTTCTGTTGTCACTTCAGCCAAGGATAAAGCTGACCTGCTAGCATCCCATTTTTCTTCCAGCTCATGTATTAATGATCTTGGTAAAACACCTCCCACCATTCCCAACACACTCCATTCAATGCCTCCTGTGGTCTTCCGTCAAAAGGATATCAGAAGGATATTGATGAATCTCGATGCTAAGAAAGCTCCAGGTCCTGATGGTATTTCTCCACTTGTTCTCAAAACCTGTGCTCCTGAACTTACTCCTATTCTTTGCCGCCTTTTTTCACTTTCTTATTCTAAAGGTGTTTTTCCTTCTGCCTGGAAATTTGCTCATATCCAGCCAGTTCCTAAAAAGGGTGAAAAATCCCTCCCATCCAATTATCGTCCCATTGCAATTACTTCTACTCTTTCTAAAGTAATGGAGAAATCAATTAACCGCCAACTCTTAAACTACGTTGAAACCTTCCGTCTGATCAACGATCACCAGTATGGATTCTGTCAGTGTCGATCCACTGGTGATATTCTGGCTTATGTTACCCATTTATGGACTAATTCAATGGAAAGGTTCGGTGAAACACAAGTAGTTGCTCTTGACATGTCAAAGGCTTTTGATCGTGTTTGGCATAAAGGTCTTCTAAACAAGCTTCCATCTTATGGTTTGCCAACTGTTTTTAGTAATTGGTTATCCAGTTTTCTCTCTGATCGCTCACTGAGGGTGATGGTTGATGGCTCTCTGTCTTCTAACTTCTCCACTAATGCCGGTGTCCCCCAAGGTTCAGTTCTTTCCCCCACTCTTTTCCTCTTGTATATCAATGACCTTCTTCCATTGACTGGAAATCCTATCCATAGTTTTGCCGATGATAGCACATTGCATTCAACTTTCCATTTTGAGAAACCTTGTCCTGCTCAATCAGCTTCAACTTCTCGAAAATCTGCTCCCAATTCCTTAAATGCCAATCTTCAGGTAATTCTCCAGTGGGGCAAAGACAACTTAGTTGATTTCAACCCTTCTAAAACTCAGTCTTGTCTTATATCTCGCAAAAAGGATTCTTCTGCTCCTATGCTTATCTTTAGTGACACTCCAATTTCTAGGCAAAAGGATATATCTCTTTTGGGGATTACCCTGACTTCTAATCTCTCTTGGCACAAGCACATTACCAATATTGCTTCCTCTGCATCTAAAAAACTTGGTTTTCTCTTTCGCTCTCGGCGTTACTCTTCTTCCAAACAGCTGCTCACTCTGTATAAATCGCAAATCCGCCCTGCCATGGAATATTGTTCCCACATCTGGGGTGGTGCCCCCAAAACCTCTCTCAGGCTTCTTGATTCCATTCAGAAGAGGGCAGTTAGGTTAATTAATGGTTCATCTCTAACAGAGTCTCTCCACTCGCTGTCTCATAGACACACTGTTTCTGCTGCATGCCTCTTCTACAGATACTTCCATGGGCACTGTTCTTCTGAATTAGCTTCTACAATTCCCGCTCTCTCTTTCAAAACAGTCCAAACACGTGCCGCCACCAGCCAACATCCATTTACTGTCCAACTTCAAACCCACAGAACCAACTTTTCATCTTCCTCATTTATTCATTCAGCTGCCGTTTTCTGGAACAACCTTCCTTCATATGTATTTCCTGAAAATTACAATCTACAGAAGTTCAAGTCCAATGTCAACAAATATCTTCTTTCGTCTTCTCAACATCCCACCCAAGCACGGTACTAAGTACTATAGGTTCTAATACCTCTCGTGTTTGGGGTTCACATAAAAAAAAAAAAAAAAAAAGGGATAGAGAAGTAATTATCTCATTGTATAAGGCAATGGTCAGGCCACACCTTGTGTACTGTATACAGGCCTGGATGTCTCATTTTAGGAAGGATATAGAGCTGCTGTACAAAATTGAACACCAGAAAAGGGCAACGAGATTGGTGATGGGAACAAAGGGTTGCTCTTATCAAGAATGGCTCAAGTTCTACAAACTGCAGCATCTGGAGACTAGGCACCTGGGAGGTAATTTGATTGAGGTGTGTAAGGCCTTGAATGGTTTGAGCAAGCTCAATGCTGATAGGATTCTTCCTATTATCCAGATTATACACTTAAGGAGGCATAAATAGTTGAACAGGATTTTCAGAGATTTGCCTTTAGCTAGTGGCGGTTTGATTGTTGGAACAAGCTTCCATCTGTTGTTGTGAAAGTTGATAGCTTAAGCTTAAATAAATTCAAGGACAAACATTTAGAGCAAATGGATGGGTGAATTTTTTTTTTTTTTTTGGTTGATGCTGTATACACTTGCTTTCTTGCATCTTATGCCTATGCTAATGCAGAGGCATAAGATGCAAGAAAGCAATATTCAGCAGTAATGGGCAGTCACTCAATGCACACATATTTATGCACCTTCATGCCAGACCACTTTGCTATGGCAACCTTATTACTTCTTGTCCATATGTTATTTGAGCATTCTGTTCTCTTACCAAAGCTGCTGGCTGCAACTTGTGTCCACCCTCTTACAATCTGGTAGATTTGCTGCATAATCAGCTAAAGATAAAGCTGACATAAACATCATCTTGCTTTTCTCCTAAACCACCTACTACCATACCTAATACACTTCATTTAATGATACCTCTGGTCTTCTAACAGAAGGATCATGGAAGAATTCTGAACAATCCTAATACTAACAAATCTCCTGTTCTGTTGGCAATTCTCTGCTAATTTCTCCAAAATTGAACACCAGACCTTGCTCCTGTTCAGTGTTGCCCCTTTTACATTTTTCTATTCTGCTGGTATTTTTCCTTCTGCTTAAAAATTTGCTCATATCCAGCGAGTTCCTGAAAAAGTTGACAAATCCTTCCAATCCAAATTACTGTCCAACTTCACTTATTTCTACTCTTTTCAAAGTAATGAAGAAATCATTATCAGCTGCCATCTCATAAACTATTTATAAACCTTCCATCTGATCAATGATCACCAATATGGATTCTGTTAGTGCCAATATACTGATGATATATTGACTTATGTCAGTCACCTTTGGACAAATTTGTTGGAAACGGTTGGTATAACTCCAGCAGTTACTCTTGATATTTATAAAACTTTTGATCATGTTTAGAATAAATATCTTCTAAATTAGAATCTATCTTATGGACTAACAACTTTTTTTTGCAATTATGTATCTAGTTTTCCCTTATTGTTCACTGCGAGTGATAGTAGATAGCTAGCTCTGTAACCTCTCAGTTCTCACTAATGCTGGTTTTCACCAAAGGTTAGTTCTACCTCCCACTCTTTTCCTCTTATATAATTAATGACCTTCTTCCACTGAATGGAAATCCTATCGAATTTTGGTGATGACAGCAATCTACATTCCACCTTCCAGTTTGAGAACCCTTGCACTGCACAAACAGCCTCAACTTCTCAAATATTCACCATAAATTCTTTAAATGCTGATCTCCAGGTGATAGAAACTCAGTCCTTATATCTCACAAAAAAAAGTCCACTGCTCCTATGCTTATCTTCAGGGACACTCAGATTTCTAGACAAGATCACATATCTCTATTAGGGATTAGTCTAACTTCTAATCTCTCTTGTCATAAGAAAATCACAAATATTTCTACCTCTACATCAAAAAAAACTGAGTTTTCTTTTTTTGCTCTCAGTATTACTTTTCTTCTAAACAACTACTCACTCCGTACAGATCTCAAATCTACCCTATTGCAGAATATTGTTCGCACATCTGGAATGGCATCACTAAAATTTCTCTATAGCTGAATGGAAATACTCTACCCAAAAAAGGCAGTAAGTTTAATTATTAACCCATCTCTTACAAAGTCTCTCGGGGCGCCTCCGTAGCCAGGTGGGAAGGAGCAGCAGTGAGTAGACCACGCTTCTTGATTAGACTAGGGTTCAAGCCGGTCACCACCAAATACAGAGGATGCAGAAAGGTCAGGGAATGACCACCGTATATCCCCGGAGCAATATGGCCTTAGTTGCTAATGATCCTAAAAAAAAAAAAAAAAACCAAATAACAAACAAACAAATAACAAAGTCTCTCCACTCTGTTTCATAGACATTTAGTTTATGTTGTATACCTTTTCTGGATACTTTCATGGGAAGTTTTCTTCTGAATTGTTATTTTTTGCAAACTAGTGAGAATAATAATTTCTAGCCGATTTCTAATAACGATTTCTAGCCATAATGTTTCTTTTTAAAGTGGGGGGGGGACTTTGGTGAAAAAAAATTTTTTGTATTAAAATAACATAACTGGTAGTACTATAATCCGTTATAAGGCATTTGCAATATGTTATAGTTTCATTCTGACCTTATCAGCATTTTGATCCCATCAGGATTTTGTAATTTGTTAAGCTGAACTAAATCCATTTATTTTCATATGTCACACATTGTGTTTTCCTGCATTTCTTGTGTTTAAATCATAACTTTCTCAAATCATATCAAGGTTGGGGTTGTTATTAGCATTACTATTAGTAGAGGCAAGCTTATCTAGCATCAGCAAACGGGGAAAAAAAAAAAAAAAAAAAACCCCTCCCATTCCCTCCACTCGTTCCAAATGCCTGTCCAGCTCAGCCTTAAATTTATTTAGGCTATCAACTTCCACAACAAAAGATTGAAGTCTGTTCCACCAATCAACTACCCACTGGCTAAAGGCAAATTTCCGCACATCTATTCTACAACTGTCTTTCCTCAATTTGAATCTGTGCCCAGTCAGGTTTACTAAGAATAGGAACAGGTACATGTACACTTACGTGAACGCCAATGGTAGGAGTTTGGTATAAATTCGATGAATTTGAGGTGTTGGTCAAAACATCAAAGGCTGATATTGTTGGGATATCAGAGATGTCGTGTCACACAGATATAAGGAATGCAGAAGTGGAATTTGGGCAGTACAATGTGTACAGGAAGGATAGACAGGAGAGGAAGGGAGGAGGGGTTATGCTATTAGTTAAGAAACACAAAATCCAAGGAGGTACAGCCAGTTGACATCGCTGGACAGTGCAATGTCGAGTAAATTTGGTGTGACATAAGCATTGGGAGATCAAAATTGAGAGTAGCAGTGTGTTATAGGCCTAATGACTCTGGTGGGAATAATAAAAAAAAGAGTACAGGGAAATAGAGTGGGCCAGTAAATCAGAGTCTTATAATGGGGGGATTTTAATTTCCCAAATATTGACTGGAATTTGTAGGTTATTCACTCACACACTAGCAAGGCTTTTGTGGATTTATTGGATAATTGTTTTCTACATCAGCATGTTCGGGAGGCAACTAGAGGGAGTAATACTCTTGTTGATCTGATTATCAGTAGTGATTCTTCATGCATTAAGAATCTGCAGATAAAGGAACCACTAGGTGGCAGGGTTCACAGTGTGCTGAAGTGGGATTTACTCAAAGAGATAACCATCAGGGTTAAAGGGAAGGGTTTTTGCTTTCGTAAAGGCGACTACGATGGTCTGAGACAGTATTTAAATTCTATACAGTGGGACAAACTGATGATGTTACCGACAGCAAATTCAAAATGGGAAGCATTCAAAGAATTAATCTTGGAAGCTACTAGGCTTTACATACCAACTAAGAAATATTGTTCAAGGTTTAGGCCTAAATGGATGTCAGATGAACGAATGAGACATGTGACAGAGAAGAAAAATGCATGGGATACATATAAATTAATGGGCGATGTGGAAGTCTATGATAGATATAAGCTGGTCTGTAACCAAGTCACAAAAGAGGTTAGACAAACAAAGGCAGATTATGAGAAATTTTGGCAAAGAATGCAAAGAAAAACAGCAAAGAGTTCTTTACCTATGTAAACTCTAGAAGGAAGAGGATGAATCAGATTGGTCCACTGCATATCGATGGTTCAACTGTAGATGATCCTGCTCAGGTGGCTGACAAATTAAATGAATATTGTTGCATCTACATTCACACATGAGGAGTTATTCAGGGAGTGGTATGCCAGAGGTGAACTAAACTCTGACAGTGAGCTAGATGATTTTGTAATAACCCCAGAGGAAAGTGGAGGAGAAATTGTTGAAGATAAACATAAGAAAGGCACCTGAGGTGGATGGGAACTATCCAGTTATATTAAAGGAGCAGCAAAGGAAGTAAGCAAATCCTTACCCATAATTATGAGAGCCTCCTTGGACTCAGGGAAGGTACCCAGTGACTGGAGATGTGCAAATGTGACCCCAATTCACAAAGGAGGATCAAAGGCCGACACAAGTAATTATAGACCTGTCAGTTTAACTTCTGTTCCAGGGAAATTAATGGAGGCACTGGTTAAAGAAGCACTGCAGGATCATCTAGACAAGACTTTCCTCGGTTATAGCTTGGACACAGCATGAGTTAGTTAATGGGAAATCTTGTCTGACCAATTTGTTTGGATACTATGGTGTGGTCAGAAAGGAACTGGATGCAAAGAATAATTCTGATATCATATATTTGGATTTTAGAAAGTCTTTTGATACTCCTGCACATGGAAGACTGCTGCACAAATTGGAGCAGTGTGGCATTGGAGGCAAATTGCTGCTATGGATAAAGGGGTGGTTGAGGGGGGAGAAGACAGAGTGGTAATCAATGGACACTGCTCTTTGTGGACTAATGTTATTAGTGGAGTCCCTCAGGGTTCAGTGTTGGGTCCATTGTTGTTTTCTGTATTTATAAATGATACTGATTATGGTATATCAGGCTTAATGTCTAAGTTTGCAGACAATACAAAGGTTGGCAGAGTCGTTAATGACATTAATGGCAGTATGCTGCTCCAACAGGATCTAGAAAAGTTGAGCAGATGTGCCGAGATGTGGCAAATGAAGTTTAACATTGACAAATATAAAGTACTACATATGGAAAGCAATAACCCCAGAGTAACGTATCAACTCTGTGGTACTACCCTGACAGTGGTAGAGAATGAAAAGGACCTGGGGGTTATTGTGCAGGCATATATGAAGTTTTCTGAGAAGTGCAGACGGTCTGCAAGAGTAGCTCATGGTGTCTTGTCAATGATATACAGAAATTTTTCTAGGAGGGATAAGGAGGTGATTATCCCCTTGTATAAGGCAATGGTCAAGCCACACCTTGAGCACTGTGTACAGGTCTGGAGGCCTCATTTTAAGAAGGATGTATAGCCGTTGGAACAAGTACAGAGAAAGGCAAAAAGATTAGTGAATGGAAAGGGTTGCTCTTACAAAGTAAGGCTTAAGTTTTGCAGATTACAGTGTTTGGAGACAAGGCACCTGCGAGATGATCTGATAGAGGTGTATAAAGCCTTGGATGGTTTGTCATACTCAATGCAGATGGATTTCTTCCTCTTGTTTAGCATATTCACCTGAGAGGGCATAAATTCAAATTGAGGAAAGACAGTTGCATGTGTGGAAGTTTGCTTATAGCCAGCGGGTAGTTCATTGGTGGAAAGGACTGCCATCTTTTGTTGTGGAAGTTGATAGCCTAAATAAATTTAAGGCTCAGCTGGACAGGTATTTGGAACAAATGGAGGGGTGAAATCGGGGCTTGTTTCCTTTTCTTTTTTGGCTGATGCTACATAAGCTTGCTTTCTTCCATCGTGTGCCTCTACTAATGCTAATCTGAGCAAGGGGAAGAATCCCATCAGCATTGAGCTTGCTCAAGCCATTCGAGGCCTTACACACCTCAATCAGATCACCTTGCAGGTGTCTACTCTCCAGGCCCTGCAATTTGCAGAACATAAGCCTTTCTCGGTAAGAGCACCCCCCTCTGTTCCCCTCACCAATCTTGTTGCCCTTCTTTGTACTCGTTCTACAAACTCTAAATCCTTCCTAAAACGAGGCCTCCACACCTGTACACAGTATGCTAGGTGTTGTCTGACCACTGCCTTATACAATGGGATAATCACCTCCCTGTCCCTGCTGACAAAATCCTATATTACATTGACAAGATTCCATGACCTGCTCTGGCAGCCCTTCTGCTCAGCGAACTTCATAATCGACTGCATAATTACCCCCCAGGTCCTTTTCTTTTTCACTTTCCATTTCCATGAATGTAGTACCACACAGTTGGTATGTTTCTATCTTCAGTTGCTACCCGTATACAGTATTTTGCATTTGTCAATGTTAAACTCCAGTTGCCACTTCTCAGCCCATTTGCCCAACTTATCTAGATCCAGTTGTAGTAGCATACTTTCTTTACTGTCGTTAACAACCCTTCCAACCTTTGTATCATCTGCAAACTTGGACATTAAACTTGATATACCTTCATCAACATCATTAATAACATTAAGGAACTCCACTAATAACATTTGTCCGCAACGAGCAGTGTCCACTGATTACCACTTTCTGTCATCTCCCAATCAACCATCCCTTTATCCATTGTAGCAACTTAATCTTAATGCCATATCTCTCCAATTTCTACATCAGACTTCCATGTGCAAATCAAAAGCTTTCCTGAAATCCAAGCATATGATATCAAAATTATTTTTGGCATTCAATTCCTTTGTGACCACATCATAATATCCAAGCAAACTGGTCAGACAAGACCTCACTTTAACAAACCCATGCTGTGTCTTAACTATTACTGCAGTCTTCTCTAGATTAGCATTAGTAGAGGCATATGATACAAGAAAGCAAGCTTATGCAGCATCAGAAGGAAAAAAAAAAAAAAAACAAGCCCCGATTTCACCCCTCCATTTGTTCCAAATACCTGTCCAGCTGAGTCTTAAATTTATTTAGGCTATCAACTTCCACAAAAAAGAATGGAAGTCTGTTCCACCAACCAACTACCCGCTGGCTAAAGGCAAATTTCTGCACATCTACCCTACATCTGTCTTTCCTCAATTTGAATTTATGCTCTCTCAAGTGATTATTCTGAGCAAGAGGAAGAATCCCATTGGCATTGAGCATGCTTAAACCATTCAAGGCTTTATACACCTCTATCATATCACCTCGTAGTGCCTAGTCTCCAGACACTGTAATTTGCAAAACTTAAGCCTTTCTTCGTAAGAGCGACCCTTTTGTTCCATTCACTAATTTTGTTGCCCTTCTCTGTACTCGTTCCAGCAGCTCTACATCCTTCTTGAAGTGAGGCCTCCAGACCTGTATACAGTACTCAAGGTGTGGCCTGACAATTGCCTTATACAAGGAAATAATCACCTCCTTATCCCTGCTAGAAAAATTCCTGTATATCATTGACAAGACACCATGATATACTCTTGCAGCCTGTCTGCACCGCTCAGAGAACTTCATATCTGCCTGCACAATTATCTCCAGTTCCTTTTCATTCTCTACCACTGTCAGTGTAATACCACAGAGTTGATACGTTGATCTGGGGTTACTGTTTCCCATATGTAGTACTTTACATTTGTCAACGTTAAACTTCATTTGCCACAAAGGAGGTTAAGGCAGGCGAAGGCAGATTACGAGAAATCCTTGGCAAAAGATTCTAAGAAAATCAGCAAGGATTTCTTTACTTATATAAACTCTAAAAGGAAGGGGATGAATCTGATTAGTCCACTTGACATCAATGGTTCGACTGTTGATTCTGCTCAGATAGCAAACAAACTGAATGAGTATTTTGCATCTACATTCACACGTGAGGAATTATTAAGGTTTGAAAATTGCAGAAGGTTATCAAACTGTAGCAGGGTACTTAATGATTTTGAAATAACTGAGAGCAAAGTGGAGGAGAAATTGTTGAAGTTAAACATAAGAAAAGCACCTAGGATGGATGGGATCTATCCAGTTATATTAAATGAGGCAGCAAAGCAACTAAGCAAACTCTAAGCCATAACTTGAGAGAATCCTTGGACTCAGGGGAGGTTCCCATGGACTGGAGATGTGCTAGTGTATCCCTAATTCACAACGGGGGATCGAAGGGTGACAAGAGTAATTACAGACCAGTTTAACTTCTGTTCCGGAGAAAATAATGGAGTCACTGGTTAAAGATGCATTGCAGGATCATCTAGACAAGACTGCAGCAATAATTCAGACACAGCATGGGTTTGTTAAGGGAAAGTCTTGTCTGACAAATTTGATTGGTTATTATGATGTGGTTACAAAGGAACTGGATGCAAAAAATAATTCTGATATCATATATTTGGATTTCAGGAAAGCTTTTGACACTGTTGCACATGGAAGGCTATTGTACAAATTGGAGCAGAATGGTATTAAGGGTAAGTTGCTACAATGGATAAAAGGATGGTTAAGTGGGAGAAGACAGAGGATGGTGCTGGTCAATGGGTGCTGCTCTTCGTGGACTAACGTTATTAGTGGAGTCCCACAGGGTTCGGTGTTTGATCCACTGTTAGCATTAGCATTAGCAGAGGCATTTGATGCAAGAAAGCAAGCTTATGCAGCATCAGCCAAAAAAAAAAAAAAAAAAAAACCCCACTTCCACTTCACCCCTCTGTTCGTTCAAAATACCTGTCCAGCTGAGCCTTAAACTTATTTAGGCTATCAACCTCCACCACAAGGGATGGAAGTCTGTTCCACCAACCAACCACCCGCTGGCTAAAGGCAAATTTCCGCACGTCTATCCTACATCTGTCTTTCCTCAATTTGAATTTATGCCCTCTCAGGTGATTTTTCTGAGCTAGAGGAAGAATCCCATCAGCATTGAGCATGCTTAAACCATTCAAGGCTTTATACACCTCTATCAGATCACCTCGCTGGTGCCTAGTCTCCAGACACTGTAATGTGCAAAACTTAAGCCTTTCTTCGTAAGAGCACCCCTTTGTTCCATTCACTAATCTTGTTGCCCTTCTCAGTACCCGTTCCAGCAGCTCTACATCCTTCTTGAAATGAGGCCTCCAGACCTGTATACAGTACTCTAGGTGTGGCCTGACCATCGCCTTATACAATGGAATAATCACCTCCTTATCCCTGCTGGAAAAATTCCTGTATATCATTGACAATACTCCATGAGCTACTCTTGCAGCCCGTCTGCACTGCTCAGAGAACTTCATATCTGCCTGCACAACCACCCCCAAGTCCCTTTCATTCTCTACCACTGTCAGTGTAGTACCACAGAGTTGATACGTTGCTCTGGGGTTGCTGTTTCCCATGTGTAGTACTTTACATTTGTCAATGTTAAACTTCATTTGCCACCTCTCAGCCCATCTGCTCAACCTTTCCAGATCCTGTTGCAGCAGCATAGTGTCAGTAGTGTCCTTGACAACCCTGCCAACCTTTGTATCGTCTGCAAACTTGGACATTAAGCCCGATAAACCATCATCAATATCGTTTATAAATACAGAAAACAATGGACCCAACACTGAGCCCTGAGGGACTCCACTAATAACATCAGCCCACGATGAGCAGTGTCCATTGATTACCACTCTCTGTCTTCTCCCCCTCAACCACCCCTTTATCCATAGCAGCAATTTGCCTCCAATGTCACACTGCTCCAATTTGTGTAGCAATCTTCCATGTGCAACAGTATCAAAAGCCTTTCTAAGATCCAAGTATATAATATCAAAGTTATTCCCTGCATCCAGTTCTTTTGTGACTGCATCATAGTATCCAATCAAGTTGTTCAGGCAAGACTTCCCCTTAACAAAACCATGCTGTGTCTGAGCTATAACTGAAGTCTTGTCTAAATGATCCTGCAGTGCTTCTTTAACCAGTGCCTCCATTAATTTTCCTGGAACAGACGTTAAGCTCACAGGTCTATAATTACTTGTGTCAGCCTTTGATCCTCCTTTGTGAATTGGGGTCACATTTGCACATTTCCAGTCTATGGGTACCTCCCCTGAGTCCAAGGAAGCTCTCATAATTATGGCTAAGGGTTTGCTTACTTCCTTTGCTGCCTCCTTTAATATAACTGGATAGATCCCATCCACCCCGGGTGCCTTTCTTGTGTTTATCTTCAACAGTTTCTCCTCCACTTTACTCCCAGTTATTTCAAGATTCTGTAGCTTACTGCTAGAGTTGAATATACCTCTGGCATTCCCCTCGCTGAATAACTCCTCATGTGTGAATGTCGATGCAAAATATTCATTTAGTTTGTTAGCTACCTGAGCAGGATCATCAACACTTGGCCCATCAATATCAAGTGGACCAATCTGATTCATCCCCTTCCTTCTAGAGTTTACATAAGTAAAGAACTCTTTGCTGTTTTTCTTTGCATCCCTTGCCAAGGATTTCTCGTAATCTGCCTTCGCCTGCCTAACCTCCTTTGTAACTTGGTTGCATATCAACTTGTATCTATCATAGGCTTCTGTGTCATGTGTTAATTTGTATGATCCAATGCATTTTTCTTCTCTGCCATATGCCTCCTTAGTTCATCTGACATCCATTTTGGCCTAAACCTTGAACAATATTTCTTAGTTTTTCTATGTAAAGCCTAGTAGCTTCCAAGATAAGTTCTTTAAATGCTTCCCATTTTGAATTTGCTGTTGGTAACATCATCAGTTGGTCCCACTGTATAGAATTTAAATACTGTCTCAGTCCATCGTAGTCGCCTTTACGGAAGCAATAACCCTTCCCTTTACCCCTAATGGTAGTTACCTCTTTCAGTAAATCCCACTTCAGCACACTGTGATCACTGCCACCTAGTGGTTCATTTATCTGCAGATTCTTAACGCATGAAGAATCACTGCTGATAATCAAATCAAGAGTATTACTCCCTCTAGTTGCCTCCCGAACATGCTGATGTAGAAAACAATCATCCAATAAATCCACAAAAGCCCTGCTAGTGTGTGAGTAACCAGCCCCCAAATTCCAGTCAATATCTGGGAAATTAAAATCTCCCATTATAAGACACTCTGATTTACTGGCCCACTCTATTTCCCTGTACAGTTCCTTATTATACTCATCACAGTCATTAGGCCTATAGCACACTCCTACTCTCCTACTCCGATCCCAACAATATCTGCCTTCGATGTTTTGAGCAATACCTCAAATTCATCAAATTTATTTACTAAACTCCTAGCATTGGTGTACACACAAGTATACCTGCACCTGTTTCTATTCTTAGCTACCCTAACACAACCCATGTGTTTACTTGTACCGCAATGGCTACCATGCATCTTGTTTTTCAGGCTTCTGCTCATTCTAATAGAAGCAGTTGTTTTGTATATTTATCAATGATAGTGATGAAGGTATATCAGGCTTAGTGTTGAAGTTTACAGATGATACAAAGGTTGGCAGGGTTGTTAATGACAGTAATGGCAGTGTGCTACTGCAACAGGATCTAGATAATTTGGGTAGATGGGCTAAGAACTGGCAACTGAAGTTTAACCTTGACAAATGCAAAGTACTGCATATGGGCAGAAGTAACCCGAGAGAAAAGTACCAACTATGTGGTACTACACTTAAGGTGGCAGAAAATGAAAAAGACCTGGGAGTAATTGTGCAGTCAGATATGAAGTTTTCTGAGCAATGCAGACAGGCTGCCAGGGCAGGTCATGGGGTTTTGTCAATGATATATAGGAATTTTGCTAGCTGGGAAAAGGAGGTGATTGTACCTCTGTATAAGGTAATGGTCAGGCCACGCCTTGAGTACTGCATACAGGTCTGGAGGCCTCATTTTAGGAAGGATGTAGATTTACTGGACCGTGTACAGAGAAGGGCAACAAAATTGGTGAGGGGAATGAAGGGATCCTCTTACCAAGAGAGGCTTAAGTTCTGCAAATTGCAGTGGCTGGAGACTAGGCACCTGCGCATTGATCTGATTGAGGTGTATAAGGCCTTGAATGGTTTGAGCACGCTGCATTCTGATGGGATCCTTCCACTTGTTCAGATTACGAACCTAAGGAGGCATAAATTAAAATTAAGAAAATAGAGATGTAGAATAGATGTGCGGAAATTTGCCTTTAGCCAGCGGGTGGTTAATTGCTGGAATAAACTTCCACCTGTTGTTGTGGAAATTGATAGGTTAAATAAATTTAAGGAGGAACTGGACAGGCATTTGGAGGGAATGGTGTGATTTTTTTTTTTTTTTTTTTTTGGCTGATGCTGCATAAACTCATACACTTGCTTTCTTGCATCACATGCCACTATTACTACTACTACCTCTCAGACAATCTGCTCAACCTTTGCAGATCCTGTTGCAGCAGCATAGGGTCAGTAGTGTCCTTAACAACCCTGCCAACCTTGCACATCTCCAGTCCATGGGTACCTCCCCTTAGTCCAAAGAAGCTCTCATAATTATGGCTAAGGGTTTGCTTACTTCCTTTGCTGCTTCCTTTAATATAACTGGATAGATTCCATTCACCCCAGGTGCCTTTTTTATATTTATCCTCAACAATTTCTCCTCCAGTTATTACAAAATCATCTATCTCACTGCCAGAGTTTACTTCACCTCTGGCATTCCCCCTCCTGAATAACTCCTCATGTGTGAATGTAGATGCAAAATACTCGTTTAGATTGTTAGCCACCTGAGCAGGATCATCAATAGTTGAACCATCAATATCCAGTGGACCAATCTGATTCATCCCTTTCCTTCTAGAGATTACATAGGTAAAGAACTCTTTTCTGTTTTTCTTTGCATCCTTTGCCAAAGGTTTCTCATAATCTGCCTTTTCCTGCCTAATCTCCTTTGTGACTTGGTTACAGACCAGCTTATATCTATCATAGACTTCAATGTCACTCATTAATTTATATGTATCCCATGCATTTTTCTACTCTGCCCTATGTCTCATTAGTTCATCTGGCATTCATTTAGGCCTAAACCTTGAACAATATTTCTTAGTTGGTATGTGAAGCCTAGTAGCTTCCAAGATAAGTTCTTTGAATGCTTCCCATTTTGAATTTTCTGTTGGTAACATCATCAGTTGGTCCCACCGTATTGAATTTAAATACTGTCTCAGTCCATCATAGTCACCTTTACGAAAGCAAAAACCCTTCCCTTTACCCATGATGGTAGTTACCTCTTTGAGTAAATCCCACTTCAGCACGCTGTGATCACTACCACCTAGTGGTGCCTTTATCTGCAGATTCTTAATGCATGAAGAATCACTACTGATAATCAGATCAACAGGAGTATTATTCCCTCTAGTTGCCTCCCGAACATGCTGATGTAGAAAACAATCATCCAATAAATCCATAAAAGCCTTGCTAGTGTGTGAGTGACCAACCCACAAATTCCAATCAATATCTGGGAAATTAAAACCCCCCATTATAAGACTCTCTGATTTACTGGCCCACTCTATTTCCCTGTACAGTTTCTTATTATACTCATCAGAGTCATTAGGCCTATATCCTATATGCTTATGTCACACCAAACTGACTCGACACTGCACTGTCCAGCGATGTCGACTGGCTTCACTTCCTTGGATTTTGTGTTTCTTAACTAATAGCATAACCCCCTCCTCCCTTCCTATCCTTTCTGTACACATTGTACTCCCCAAATTCCAGTTCTGCATTCCTTATATCTCTGATATCCCAACAATATCTGCCTTTGATGTTTTGAGCAATACCTCAAATTCATCAAATTTATTTACCAAACTCTTAGCATTGGTGTACACGCAAGTGTACATGCACCTGTTCCTATTCCTAGCTACCCTAACACAACCCATGTGTTTACTTGTACCGCAATGACTCCCAGCAGTCTCTGAAATATCCTGCATCTTGTTTTCCAGGCTGCTGCTCATTCCAATAGAAGCAGTGCAAGAATCACTTTCACCTCTGCCAGTGGCTACTTTTAATCTATTAGTCTTTGTATCCCCCCCCCCCAAGCTAGCAGTTTTCTGAACCACCTAACACTGCCTCGATAGCATCAGCAAATATTCTTGCACCCTTTCTATTTAAGTGTATCCCATCCCTGTAGAAGCAGTCACTCCTGTTAACAAGTACAGACCAGATGATCCTGCAATGCTTCTTTAACCAGTGATTCCATTATTTTCCCCGGAACACAAGTTAAACTTACAGGTCTATAGTTACTTGTGTCACCTTTTGAATCCCCTCTGTGAATTGGTGATACATTTGCACACCTACAGTCCATGGGGACCTCCCCTGAGTCCAAGGAAGCTCTCATAATTATGGCTAAGGGTTTGCTTACTTCCTTTGCTGCCTCCTTTAATATAACTGGATAGATCCCATCCACCCTAGGTGCCTGTTTTTTTATGTTGAACTTCAACAATTTCTCATCCACTTTGATCTCAGTTATTACAAAATCACTTAGCTCCCTGTTAGAGTTTGATAAACTTATCACACTCCCCTCATTGAATAACTCCTCATTTGTGAATGCAAAATGTGTGGATGCAAAATACTCATTCAGTTTATCAGCTACCTGAGCATGATCATCAATAGTCAACCCATCTACGTTAAGTGGTCCAATCCGATTCGTCCCTTTCCTTTTAGAGTTTACACAAGTAAAGAACTCTGCTGTTTTTCTTTGCATCCTTTGCCAAAGATTTCTTGTAATCTGTGTTTTCCTGCTTAACCTCTCTTTTGTGACTTGATTACAGACCAGTTTATATCTGCCATAGGCTTCTGTGTCACCTGATACTTTATATGCATCCCATACATTTTTCTTCTCTGCCACAAACCTCATTAGTTCATCTGACATCCATTTAGGCCTAAACCTCGAACAGTATTTCTTAGTTGGAATGAAACGGCTAGTAGCCTCCAAAATTGAGTCCCCAAAGGCTTCCCATTTAAAATTCAACATTGGTAACATCATCAGTTGATTCCGCTGTACAGAACTGAAAACCTGTCTGAGACCCCTATAGTCACCTTTACGAAAGCAATAGCCCTTCCCTTTAGCCTCGATGGTAGTACATCTTTAAGTAATTCCCACATCAGTACATTGTGATCACTGTCACCCAGTGGTTCCTTTAACTGCAAATTCTTAATGCATGAATAATCACTGCTGATAATCAGATCAAGAGTATTACTCCCTCTGGTTGCCTTTGTAACGTGCTGCTGTAGAAAACAATCATCCAATAAATCCACAAAAGTCTTGCTAGTGTGCGAACGACCAATCCACAAGTTCCAGTCAATATCTGGAAAATTAAAATCCCCCCATTATAAGACATTCTGATTTACTGGTCCTTTCTATTTCTCTGCACAACTGCTCATTATACTCATCAGGCCTATAACACACACCTACTCTCATTTTTCCTTTCCCAATACTTACATCACACCAAACAGACTCAACACTGCATTGTCCACCAACATCAATTGGATGCACTTCCTTAGATTTCAAGTGTTTCTTAACTAACAGCATAATCCTTCCTTCCTTCCTGTCACATTGTACTTTCCAAATTCCAATTCTGCACTGTTTATGTCTGTGTGACACCACGTCACTGATATCCCAACAATATCTGCCACTGATGTCTTGAGTAGCACTTCTTTATTTTACTACATACACATAACATCAAAGTAACTCAAATCGGAGAAAAAAGCAAAATGAATATCTGTGAATACCTATCTAATACTCAAATACCAGAATAAGCAATGATATTTCTGTGAAACAGAATCAGGGATTTTCTAAAAGAAACAACAAAACTTACCTTTCGATCTGTCATGACATAAAGGAATTCCTTATTCTTATCAAATAGCATGTCAGGACTAACTGGTCTTCCATCATCTATTTCCAGGTCACTGTACTCAAAAGCACTAGTCACAGATTCCACTACAGTCTGTAAAAATAATATATATTTTTTTTATTAACTTCATAATAATTTGAATAAAATATTTATACTAACAAATAATTTTAATTTATGAAACTAGGGATGTCAAAATGACAACTGTGGTACTCTTGCTACATATGCTACCCTTGAATACAAAATACAGATTCTCATTGATGTAGGCAAGTGGTGTCCAGAAGGAAAGATGGACTGAAAAAACAAAATGTGAATGTGCCTAACCCCCTTCAAATATAACTCTCTCATCCAAAGTCAAGAACTGTTTCACTATATTCAACCAAGGGGTAAATATGATGTTATTACCAAAATTGTTAATGCAACTGAAGCAAGGAATACAGTGTTGTTGCATATTGAATTTCTTGCTTATTGCATGAAATATAGTGTTTTAAAACTTAATGTGATTATCAGAAGGTACTGTTCATCTTTGGGTAAAGGAACCAATATGTAGCACTGACCATAACACACACTGCTTCCAAATTTTGACTTTCAAAAAGCTGGAGATCAGGAAATTGTAAGTAGGAAGAAAATAAATTTTTTGCAAAAATTCAGCGATTCTTCACAGGGGGGGGGGGGATTTCAGAAAATGTAGAGTTTTTTTTTTTTTTTTTAAGTCTGCACAGCACAGGAAATTAAATTTAACTGACAGCATACACATTTTATATTAAAATTTATGCATAATACTGTTTACCAATACAGCATGCTATCAAACATCAACTTACCCAAGATTCTTCATTCTGTGGAATTCTACTTGGAATTTCCATTAGACATCAACTGACTTTGTTTGCTTCAAAAAAGATGCTATTGGAAACTTTGCCTTATTCAGAAATGTTGAATCAAAGTTTTTATAAACCCTCCCAGCTGGCTTACTATTTTCTCATACTTGGGATAAACTGTCATATTTAAAGATTCTTTGTGCATTTGTCAGTTTTGCAACTAAGGGCAACTATACATCACTTCTTTCTTTTCATAATAGCATCTGGTAGGTTCTTGAAAACTGACAGAACTGATGCTGCAAAACACCTATTGCTTCATCTATTTCTTTAACATTAATGACCACAAGAAGTCTGGAAATTTGTCCACAAAAAAATTTCAAATCTGAAAATGATGATGCACTGCCAATTAATGAAATCTGTGTTGCAAAAGAAAGTTTAATAATAATAAAAAAGGCTTTACCTTGTGAAATATTTAATTAGTTTATTTTAAATGAAAAGGATACATTTAAGGAAGTACACCCAAACAGTCCCAACAGCTAAATGAACTGGCTATGTTTTAATTGAAACTTGTCTTCAGAGCTGGATTTTGGATTCCATAAAAT
Organism: Mastigoproctus giganteus; assembly: GCF_048544385.1. Lineage (NCBI taxonomy): Eukaryota > Metazoa > Arthropoda > Arachnida > Uropygi > Thelyphonidae > Mastigoproctus > Mastigoproctus giganteus. The sequence continues at coordinate 121,325,882 of NC_143583.1, read as the reverse complement.
TAGGCACAAAGACAGGTTGATACACATTATATGAATTCCATTTATAGCTAAATTTGTTTTTTTTAATTGAATTATTTTAACTTATTCAATCAAAAAAAAATTAGCTATAAAGTGAGTTCATATAATATAGTATCAACTTGTGTTCACTTCTCTTTGTGCATAATTTTATAGAACCCAAAATACACCCAAAGACAGAAATAAACACAGAAATCCCAATAACTAAATAAATTAGTGAATTTATTTAGCTATTGAGATTATTAGGTCTAATTCTTCTAATCATACCAATAAACTAATTAAATACTTTACTACTTTTTTTTTTTTAATGAAAACCCCAAACAAGAGATATTAGAACCTATAGTACTTAATACCATGCATGGGTCGAAAGCTGAGAAGATGAAAGAAGATATTTATTGACATTAGACTTGTAGATTGTAATTTTCAGGAAATATGTATGAAGGAAGGTTGTTCCAGAACACAGAAGTTGAATGAATAAACGAAAAAGGTTTTGTGAATTTGAAGTTGGATAGCAAAAGGATGTTGAATGGTTGCGGCACATGTTCAGACTGCTTTGGAAAAGACAGTGGGAATTATAGAAGCCAATTCAGAACAGTGCCCATGGATTCATAGAAGCCAATTCAGAACAGTGCCCAAGTATCTATAGAAAAGGCATGCAACAGAAACAGTACATCTATGAGATAGAGAGTGGAGACTCTGTTAGAAATGAGTCATTAATTAACCTAACTGTCCTCTTCTTCCTTTTCTTCCAATAGCCATTTGGAAGAAAAGTAATGAAAAGAGCAAAAGAGAAAACCCAGTTTTTTTTTTTATGCAGAAGAAGCAATACAATCACTCCCCAACTTACGTAAGGGTTGCATTCCGCGGAACTTTGCGCAAGTCGAAATTACGAAAGTCGGAATTTCCCTAAAGGCTTATGCAGTACTCAGCTATGCTCACTAAATTTCATTGAAGCAAAAAAGAAATGTTCGACGAACATGTAAATAGAATTATTTATTTCGTTTTTGTTTTTTGTCTCATGCATAGGAAAAATTACAAAGTGTGCAATTACAAAAATTTCAAAATTACAAAAAAAAGAGAGGGGACAGGCATAATGTCAGAAAGTTTTACCTTTCAAGCATCGTTTCCAGAATCAACATCTCCAGCTGATAAGTACGCTGCTGCAGAGGGTGAAAGCTGCGGAAATTTAGAAGGGGCTTTTTCGAACACATCACAAAATTTCTCATCATGCTGCTGCAGAATCGGCACTGGCAACTTCACTGCATGAATACTTTAACGTGGAAACCAGCATGATGCTTGAACCTATGAAACCACCCATTGCTTGCCATGAACTTGATTTGGGGTTCGCCATATTTATCCTTAATATCTCCATAAATACTTGTTGCTTTTGCTTGAATGGCCATTAGACTCAGGGGCGCTCGCTTCTGAATCTGATTTTCCATCCATATTATTAACAGATTTTCCATCTTCAATATAGCACCTGAACACTGTTTTGTGATCACTGTTGATCATAAATACGTTGGTCCTTTAACATGTTCTTTTATGTGCATTCTCCTCTGAAATAGAATTCACTGTTGAAGCAGCGAGACTTAATTCCCATGCAAATAGATGAAAAACTGTTTTGCTTCTTACTCATTTTCATCTTCATTTCTAAATCAATTTTGTTTAGTTTCCTAGCACTGCCACCACTTGCACTTTCTGTTGGTCACTTTCCCTTCATCACTGTAATAAGCAAATAGGAATGAAGAGAAGATTCTGAAAATTTATTTGTTTCTTCTATGATTGAAGATTTCAGTGAAGGGGAACACATTTCATCATAAACATTTCCAGTTATCGGGATTATCTCAAATGCAATAAGATCGAGTTTACTACCAGTTTATAATTAGATGCACTAACAGAAAAGCACAATAAACCAGAAAGTGCAAATTGTTTTTATTGTTTTATGGTCGTGACCTCCAGAAATATTCTTTAGAAAAATATCAACAAAGCCATTCAAAACTGATTCTTATAATGGAACATATGATAATGATGAAAGGATAGCACTCCATTATAAAAATAACCTTTTAGGTTATTAAATTAAATTAAATGATGGTTCTCTTCCAAAATTCTTTTTAGATAAAAGTTTATTTAAATTGTTTTTAGAGTGTTATGCACTGTTCATCTCCTTCAGGCTAAACTGCCATGGCTCTTCTTTGCTGGTCATGATATGCACTTCTTTGGTTTTATTCAAAATTTTAATATTGTTTAGATTGTTACGTAATTATTCAAATTTTAATAATTATTGTAAATATAATTCATTCTACCATATGCCAACTGGGCTAGCCGGGTAGGTAAAGTGCCTGCCTGGCAACCCAAAGGTCGCGGGTTCAATTCCCACCTCGGGCTGGATATCACGATGGTGCCGAACCAACCGGTTGGTTGGATATCCCAGCCACGATACACAAAGGAAGCAAGAAAAAACTGGTTCCTTCATGTATTGATCACATCATACGAAATAAATAAAATAAATTCTACCATATGAATGAAATGTAAATATTGTTTATAGATATGTATATTATTATATATTTATCGTATTTACCCCCTTTTATTGTATTTTTTAATTTATATATATATTTTTAAAATTTATAAATAATCTTTGGGTTGTAATAAATTTCAGTGGATGAAATTAGCACATATGGACTTCAGTCCTGGTGACACCTTTTAGGGAAGTGCCTAACATGTCCATGTCCATCTAGAGTGGAGTGATCCTTTTAAAAGCCATACTGATGTTCACCCAGTATGGCTTTTCGACGTTTTGTGTTTCTAAGATCTACGCATCAAGCCTATGTGTCACCTTTTCCAGAATCTTATCTAAGCAACAGGTAAGGAAGACTGGTCTCTATTTATTTGGTGAGGAAAGGTCTTTCTCAAGATAGGGGAAAGCTAACAGAACTGAATGACACCAAGACAGTGGATATGTATTTTCTCTACAGATCTGTTTGCAAAAGACCAATACAGAGGTCATAGCATTCACACCGAGATGACGCTGCTGCATGATGTAGCAGTGGCCATTCTGGCCTGTAGCATTAATAGAACAGTTGTGTAAAGACTGTTCTAGTCAATATTACAGTTCTCTAGGCACAACAATCACTACTTTAAGTCTAAGTCTCTCTCTCTCTCTCTCTCTCTCTCTCTCTCTCTCTCTCTCTCATGACCATTTTCAGACTCATGTCATTTGGTTTTACAAGAATGCAAAATGATCTGTGTCAATTTCTATTCCTCTTTTCCTTGGGAAAAGTATTATTTAAAATCTTTTGATCCCAGTATTTGCTCAGATCATGCCAAAGAAATTATTCTTAAGAATGACAATCATTCATTCCACATCGTTCCACCCTAAAATCTGATTCTAAAATCCTGGTTTTAGATAAAGGCTGCTTCAAAAATAAGAATGTAGCATTTTGGAATTGGATTCCATCAAAATTTGCAACTTTGCAGCCCATGAAAACTAAACAGTTATTAATAAATCCAAACTTGATTTTAACTAGGCTAAGAGTAGAAAACTTGCTTTTTGTCCAAATAGTAGTTGAGAATTCTGGTCTCTTGATAAACCTATACATCTATACTCCCACCTCAGTTACAACCTGATGGTTCTATTGCATCCTCAGCTAAAGATAAAGCCAACTAACTAGCATCCTACTTTTATTCTAACCCTTGCATCAATGATCTTGGTAAACCTCCTCCCACCACACCAACTATACTCCACTCAATGCCCCTATGGTGTTCAAACAAAAGGATTTCAGAAGAATTCCAAACAATCTTATACCTCCAGGTCCTGATGACATTCTCCATATCTTCTCAATTCCTGTGTCTGCTCCGTGTTGCCTTTTCACTTTTTTATTTCACTGGCGTTTTTCCTTCCACTTCAAAATTTGCTCATATCCATCCAGTTCTGAAGAGATTGGTAGTTGTTAGCATATCGGCTTCTGTGGCCATAATGCACCTCCCAAGGTTTTTGCAGTACTTTGATCCAAGCCCGAGACGGGATTCAAACCCACGACCTTTGGGTTGCCAGGCAGGCACTTTACCCACCCGGCTAGCCCGGTCGGCATTCTGAAGAGAGTGACAAATCTCTTCCTTAAAATTAATGTCCAACTGTAATTATCTCTACCCTTTCCAAAATAATGGAGAAATACATTAACCACCAGCACAGATTACCTTGAAACCCTTCATCTTATCAATGATTGCCAACATGAATTCCATCAGTCGATCCACAGGTAATATGTTAGCTTATATTACTGACTACCGGACAAATCTGATGGAAATTTTGGTGAAACCATGAAGTTGTTCTTGACATTTCCCAGGCTTTTTATCATGCTTGGCATTAAGGTCATCTAAAAAAACTCAAATATTATGGATTGCTAACAGTATTTTGCATATAGGTATCTAGCATGATGGTAGCCAGCTCTCTGTCTCCTAACATCTCTACTAATGCTAGTGTTCCACCTAGGTTAAGTTCTTTCTCACACTACTTTCTTATTGTATATTAATAACCTTCCACTGACTGGAAATTTTGCCCACAGTTCTGTACATGACAACATACTACATTCCTCTTCCAGTTTGAGAAATCTTACTACCCTCAGCTTTAGCTTCACAGCTTTAACTTCTCAAATATACATTACCAATTCTTTAAATTGTTTTAAAATCCAGCAGGTTACTCCAGGTAATGCTTCAATGGGGCAGAGAAAACTCAGTTATTTCTCACAAAAAAAGTGTACTGCTCCTATGCTCATCTTCAATGACACTCAGAACTCTAGATGTGATCGCATATCTTTATTGCGGACCCTGACTTTTAATATCTCTTGGTGTAGGTATATCACAAGTATTGCTTTCTCTGTATAAAAAAAAAAACCTGGGTTTTCTTTTTCACTCTCAGCAGTACCTGTCTTGTAAAAACTACTGACTCTGAAAATCTCAACTCTAGAAGCAATGATTAAGAGCATAATCCAGGGATGTTTAAACAGATATGGCATTCTGAATAACACACAACATGGTTTTGTTAAAGAAAAATCATGTTTAACTAACTTAGTACACTATTTTGACAATTACTCATGAGCTGGATGTAGGGAACAATTTCAACATAGTTCATTTGGATATTAGCAAAGCATTTGATTAAGTCCGTTGTGAGAGATTACTGTATAAGCTGGAACATGTTGGAATCACTGAAAAAATTCTAAGATGGATTGCTGAGTGGCTATAGGGCAGAAGGCAGATAGTTGTGATTAATAGATGTTCTTCAGATTGGTGTAAAGTCAAAAGTGGAGTTCCCCCAAGGATTGGTTCTTGCAACACTGTTGTTTCCGATTTTCATAAATGGTGGGATAGAAGGCTTGATGTCAAAATTTGCAGTTAGGTAAAAAATGGTAGAGCAGTTAATAATCAGTAGCAAGTGGTGCTCCTTCAGGATGACTTCAACGGGCTACAAGAATGGTCCTAAAAGTGGCAGCTATGTTTTAATGCTGCTAAATGCAAGGTCTTACATTTGGGTAATAGCTTGGGAAATAAAGTACACACTTGGTAGCATTGAATTAAAAATAGTAGAGGAAGAAAGGGACCTGAAAGTTATAATACAGGCAGATATGAAGTTTTCTGAGCAGTGTAAATAGGCAGCCAGGAAAGTTTATGGTATTCTATTGATGATTTATTGAACATTATCTTGTAGACATATGGAGGTCATAGTCCCACTCTATAAGTTATTTTTTGGTTTTTTTTTTTTAGGAGCATTAGCAACTAAGGCCATATTGCTCCGGGGATATGCAGTGGTCATTCCTTGACCTTTCTGCATCCTCCGTATTTGGTGGTCACAGGCTCGAACCCCGGTCTAATCAAGAAGTGTGTGCTATGCACTGCTGCTCCTGCCCACCTGGCTATGGAGGCACCCCCACTCTATAAGGCAATTGTAAGACCACATTTGGAATACTGTGTTCAAGTATGGAGACTTCATCTGAAAAAAGACACTGAGCTTCTTGAAAAAGTGCAAAGATGGGCAACTTGCATGGTGAGATCGGCAAATGGGCAACAATATGAGGAAAGACTCCAATTATGTGAGCTACATAGCTTGACAATCAGGCATCTCAGAGGTGACCTGATTGAGGTTTATAAGGCTCTGAGAGGGGTTAGAAAAATGAACAATGACGAAATTTTCACTGTTATGGATTGCAGGAAGTTTTTTAGCCAGCAAGTTGTTGGCTGCTGGAACGGGTTGCCTTCATGAGTAGTTGAGGCTGACAGTTGGAATAAATTCGAAGATCAACTGAATAGTTGCCAATGTGAGGAGGGAAGCAAATAATTTGTATTTTCTTCCCTACACCACTTTTTTTTTTTTTTTTTTTTTTTGTTTTGCCAGTGCAGCAAAAGCCTCTGACTTCCTTGGACTGTATTGCTATTACTATCCTCTCTCTCTTCTCAGCCTTTACCCCTTATCACAATAGTACTTACAGGCTCTAACAGCTTTTGTGTTTGGTGTTTTCATAAAAGGTTCTACTTTTTTTTTTCAAGTGAACCCCAAACACAAGAGGTATTAGAACCTATAGTACTTAGTACCGTGCTTGGGTTGGAAGTTGAGAAGATGAAAGAAGATATTTGTTGACATTGGACTTGAACTTCTGTAGACTGTAATTTTCAGAAAATACGTATGAAGGAAGGTTGTTCCAGAAAACGGCAGTTGAATGAATAAACGAGGAAGGTGAAAAGTTGCTTTGTGAGTTTGAAGTTGGACAGTAAATGGATGTTGGCTGGTGGCAGCACGTGTTCGGACTGTTTTGAAAGAGAGAGTGGGAATTATAGAAGCCAATTCAGAAGAACAATGCCCATGGAAATATCTGTAGAAGAAGCATGCAGCAGAAACAGTACGTTTATGAGACAGCGAGTGGAGTGACTCTGTTAGAGATGAATCATTAACTAACCTAACTGCCCTCTTCTGAATGGAATCAAGAAGCCTGAGAGAGGTTTTGGGAGCATCACCCCAGATGTGGGAACAATATTCCATGGTAGGGCGGATTTGCGATTTGTACAGAGTGAACAGCTGTTTCGAAGAAAAGTAACGCCAAGAGAGAAAGAGAAAACCAAGTTTTTTAGATGCAGAGGAAGCAATATTTGTAATGTGCTTGTGCCAAGAGAGATTAGAAATCACGGTAATCCCCCAAAAGAGATATATCATTTTGCCTAGAAATCGGAGTGTCACCAAAGATAAGCATAGGAGCAGAAGAATCCTTTTTGCGAGATAAAAGACAAGACTGAGTTTTACAAGGATTGAAATCAACTAAGCTGTCTTTGACCCACTGGAGAATTACCTGGAGATCGGCATTTAAGGAATTGGTAGCAGATTTTCGAGAAGTTGAAGCTGATTGAGCAGGGCAATATTTCTCAAAATGGAAAGTGGAATGCAATGTGCTATCATTGGCAAAACTATGGAAGGATTTCCAGTCAATGGAAGAAGGTCATTAATATACAAGAGGAAAAGAGTGGGGGAAAGAACTGAACCTTGGGGGACACCAGCATTAGTTAGAAGACAGAGTGGCATCTATCATCACCCTCAGTGAGCGATCAGAGAGAAAACTGGATAACCAATTACAAAAAACAGTTGGCAGACCATAAGATGGAAGCTTGTTTAGAAAACCTTTATGCCAAACACAATCGAAAGCTTTTGACATGTCAAGAGCAACTACTTGTGTTTCACCAAACTTTTCCATTGAATTTGTCCATAAATGGGTAACATAAGCCAGAATATCACCAGTGGATCGACACTGCCAGAATCCATACTGGCGATCGTTGATCAGACGGAAGGTTTCTGGGTAGTTTAAGAGTTGACGGTTAATTGATTTCTCCATTACTTTAGAAAGAGTAGAAGTAATTGCAATGGGACAATAATTTGATGGGAGTGATTTGTCACCCTTTTTAGGGACTGGTTGGATATGAGCAAATTTCCAAGCAGAAGGAAAAACACCTTTGAAATAAGAAAGTGAAAAAAAGGCAAAAAAGAACAGGAGTAAGTTCAGGAGCACAGGTTTTGAGAACAAGTGTAGAAATACCATCGAGACCTGGAGCTTTCTTCGCATCAAGATTTGTCAAAATCCTTCTGACATCCTTTTGACGGAAGACCACAGGAGGCATTGAATGGAGCGTGTTGGGAATGTAGTAGTAGTGGCATGTGATGCAAGAAAGTAAATGTATGAGCTTATGCAGCATCAGCCAAAAAAAAAAAAAAAAAAAAAAAAATCACCATTCCCTCCAAATGCCTGTCCAGTTCCTCCTTAAATTTATTCAACCTATCAACTTCCACAACGACAGATGGAAGTTTGTTCCAGCAATTAACCACAGGCTGGCTAAAGACAAATTTCCGCACATCTATTCTACATCTGTCTTTTCTTAATTTGAATTTATGCCCCCTTAGGTTCGTAATCTGAACAAGTGGAAGGATCCCATCAGAATTCAGCGTGCTCAACCCATTCAAGGCCTTATATACCTCAATCAGATCACCGCGCAGGTGCCTAGTCTCCAGCCACTGCAATTTGCAGAACTTAAGCCTCTCTTGGTAAGAGGATCCCTTCATTCCCCTCTTCTGTACACGCTCAAGTAAATCTACATCCTTCCTAAAATGAGGCCTCCAGACCTGTACGCAGTACTCAAGGCATGGCCTGACCATTGCCTTATACAGAGGGATAATCACCTCCTTTTCCCTGCTAGCAAAATTCCTATATATCATTGACAAAACCCCATGACCTGCCCTGGCAGCCTGTCTCCATTGCTCAGAGAACTTCATATCTGACTGCACAATTACTCCCAGGTCTTTTTCATTTTCTACCACCTTAAGTGTAGTACCACACAGTTGGTACGTTTCTCTGGGGTTACTTCTACCCATATGCAGTACTTTGCATTTGTCAAGGTTAAACTTCAGTTGCCACTTCTTAGGCCATCTGCCCAAATTATCTAGATCCTGTTGCAGTAGCACACTGCCATTACTGTCGCATTCACACGTGAGGAATTATTAAGGTTTGAAAATGGCAGAAGGTTATCAAATTGTAGCAGGGTGCTTAATGATTTTGTAATAACTGAGAGAAAAGTGGAAGAGAAATTGTTGAAGTTAAACGTAAGAAAAGCACCTGGGGTGGATGGGATCTATCCAGTTATATTAAAGGAGGCGGGAAAGCAACTAAGCAAACCCTTAGCCATAATTATGAGAGCATCCTTGGACTCAGGGGAGGTTCCCACGGACTGGAAATGTGCAAATGTATCCCCAATTCACAAAGGGGGATCGAAGGGTGCAGGAGTAATTACAGACCAGTTAGTTTAACTTCTGTTGCGGGTAAAATAATGGAGTCGCTGGTTAAAGATGCATTGCAGGTTCATCTAGATAAGACTGCAGCAATAATTCAGACACAGCATGGGTTTGTTAAGGGAAAGTCTTGTCTGACAAATTTGATAGGATATTATGATGTGGTTACAAAGGAACTGGATGCAAAAAATAATTTTGATATTATATATTTGGATTTCAGGAAAGCTTTTGACACTGTTGCGCATGGAAGACTATTGTACGAATTGGAGCAGAATGGTATTAAGGGTAAGTTGCTACAATGGATAAAAGGATGGTTAAGTGCAAGAAGACAGAGGGTGGTAATCAATGGGTGCTGCTCTTCTTGGACTAATGTTGGAGGTGTTTTACCAAAATCATTAATACATGAATTGGAGGAAAAATGGGATACTAGCAGGTCAGCTTTATCCTTGGCTGAAGTGACAACAGAACCATCTGGTTTGGACAGAGGTGGGAGCAGAGGTGGGCAAAAGTTGCAGCCAATAGCTTTGGCAATAGACCTGAACGCCCGGTTACCATTAGGGCAAGAAGCAAGTTTTTTACTCTTAGCCTATTCAAACTCTAGCTTGGACTGATTAATAATTGCTTTACAATTGTTGCAAGCTTTGGTGTAGGCAGAAAATGAAACTGAAGAATTAGAAACAAACCAATTATGATATGCATCGTTCTTCTCTTGAACAGCGTTAGTACATTTATTGGAAAACCAAGGTTTACATAAAGGACAAGATTTTAAAGTGCAGTGTAGTATTAAGGATTCCATTCCTGCGAGAATAATTTCACTGACATGATCTGAGCAAACGTTGACATCAGAAGTTTTGAAACAGTAATCTGACCAAAGAAAAGGAATCTCGCAGGTCATCCCATTTTGCATTCTTGTAATGCCAAACAATACGAGGTTGGAAATAGCCAAGAGATAAAGGCTTCATTGGAGAAGAGCCAATCACCAAGTTGTGATATGAGGTGCCTAAATGACTTCTCACTTCAACTGTGCACTAAGAAGGGTTGTTTGTGTAAAAAATATCAAGCATGTTGGCTGTATGGTTAGGACTGTCTGGTATTCTTGTAGATAAATGAACAATCTGTGCAAGATCATTAGTAATTGCAAAAGACTCAGCATCTCGATCAGCTGGGTCAGTGTGACTAGAAAACGGAAGCCAGCTGGAGTTTTGAACATTAAAATCACCAAGGAAAATTATCTCGCTGTTAGGAAAGTTGGACTGGAGAAAGTCAAGTTGCAAAGAGAGGAAGTCAAAGAGCTCCAAGTGATTAGTGGAGTTGGGAGAACGGTAGAGACAACAGATGAATTTGACACAATGAGATAGAGAGATTTTAAGCTAGAGAAGATCGAAAAGAGGAGATTCCAAATTACAAAGTCTCTGACAGGGACCATCGGAACGGACATATGCACAAGTGCCACCTTTGAGGCGAAAGGAATTGTACAGCGAATAATTTGGGCAACTGAGATGAGCAGTAGTTGAATCAACTGATAACTAACATTCTGTCAGAAAAAGTACATGGGGTTTGGAAGACTGCAAGTGGAAATGGACATCGTTGAGATTAGAACTGAGACCATGCATATTTGTGAAATGAATTAGGAAGGTTTAGATCTTTTTGCAGATAAGCTTACTCTATTAGTTTGACAATTCGTGGTGTATTTAATAGTAAGAAAAAGTGGGTGGGACATGCTGTATGAAGTAATGAAATTTTTGGATATGGCATACACGTGGTAAGAATATACCCAGATCTTTGACATAATGTGGCCTCGACAATGCCCCCCCCCCACATACACACTACTCGGACTCCCTCCAGTCACTATCTGGCAGAGTAGAGGTAGCAAGATTATACACTACTGATCCGGAGAGAGAGTTACCAATAGGTTCCTAGAGAGTTACCAATAGGTTCGGTCCAGTGTACTAACTAGTGGCCGGCCTGATAACACTGTTTTAGAGCTGTACCCTCAAAATGTAAGGAAGATTGGATCTTGCCACGATGTTCATCATAACCTCAAAAGTCATCAATCATACTGCATGATGGAAGAGATGGGGAAGGGTTGACCAGAACTTAGCTTTGGCAACTAAACATGGGTTCCACCACTTCAAGCCTCCAATAAGCAAAGTGGTGGTATTGCACCGGTTGATGAGAGTCATCTACCACCTAGTACTGCCTGGTAAAACAGAGGGGTGGCATTCCTCCATGTGGTGTGGGTGCCACACCTCGACCCCTGCTTACATTGGTTCGCAACTGGGTGGTCACCCACCATATGCTTGAGCATGGAGGTTATACCCAGGATACTAATAGTCCCAACATCATGAAGGTGCATGCAGAGGATTTGGCTGTCACAGACCGTCCGGACTTCGCCGAAATTGGGTCCGCTTGAGCTAAGTGTCACCCGAATATCAGTTCCATCAGTGTTTTAGACTCCCAGGTAGCAAGTACAGCTTGTCTGGCATATCTGAGAGAATGTCTGTGACAACCTCAAGGTTTGTTATTTGGTTTTTAGGAGCATTAGCAACTAAGGCCATATTGCTCGGGGATATGCGGTGGTCATTCTCTGACCTTTCCGCATCCTCCGTATTTGGTGGTGACGGGCTCGAACCCCGGTCTAATCAAGAAGCGTGTGCTACGCACTGCTGCTCCTTCCCACCTGGCTACAGAGGCGCCAACACACACACACACAACCTCAAGGACCATTCTACTAATGAAAAAGGTTGATTATTTATATTTTTAATAAGTAAAATCAATTCTAAGGAGGAACAACTCCTTGGAATTTATTTTATCAATTGAAAATGCGAATCATATACAGAAGAAACTAATAGTGCAAAAAAAGGATCAGCAAGTACACTTGCTGTCTCAGAAGGAGAAAAATCATACCTCCAGTGAAGTGAAGTGAAGGATCAGGGAAGAACCTTGATAAAATTTATACAGAAACTCCCCGACTTACGTAAGGGTTCCGTTTCACAGAACGCTACATAAGTATTTTCCCCCATTCTTGTGCAGCACTCGCAACTATTTGTGGAATTGATTGAATCAAAAAATAAATGTTCAACGAACATGTAAATAGAATTATTTATTGTAGAATTATTCAATTTTTTATCTCATGCGCAGGAAAAATTACAAAGTATGCAATTTAAAAAAATTTCAAAATTATAAAATTACAAAAAAAGAGAGGAGACAGGCATAACATCAGTAAGTTTTACGTCTCAAGCATCGCTGCCAGAATCGACATCTTCAGCTGATAAGTACTGCTGCGGAGGTTGAGGGATGTGAAGATTTAGAAGGGGTCGGCCACTCAACCTTATGAAAGAACATATTAGTGGATGATTTGATGCTGGCTTTTTTCTTTTCATCACAGATTAAGAATAGTTCGCTGTCAGGATCCATCTTCTCAAACCTTGCCTTTGCCAATGCAATTTCATGAAATACCACTGCCATCTCTCTGGCAATGAGGCGTCTCATTTTGTTCATCTTGAGCTTGGTCAGCATTTTCTTCTTTCACTATTGCTGCCTGCAAGTCAATAAGTTCTTCGTTAGATAATTCCTTCTCTTCTTCCTCTATCCTCCACATCTTTGGCAACAACTTCCAACTGAAGTAGCTCTGCAACCTATACAATCTTATCTGTAACCTCTTCATATGATTCATCTATTTCAAATCCTTCGAAGCCTTTTATGTGCTGTGGGCATATTTTCTTCCATGTGCCATTTAAACCACTTTTAGTAATTTCTGCCCAAACCTTATTAATGTTTAAGTTGGCGTGGTAAATAATTTTCAAAAGTCTCTTAACGTAAAATTTTTCTCATCATCTACTGCAGAATGGCTGAGCAAATGTTGTGCGTAAATAGTATGCTTTTAAATTCAAAATAACACCCCGACCCATAGTTTGGATGAGTGAAGTCGTGTTTGGCGGTAGAAATATGATTATCACGTTTGAATTGAAATCATCTAGATGCATAGGATGTCCAGGAGCATATTTAATAGAAGCAAAATCTTGAAAGGAACGTCATTGTCTTTACAATATTTTTCAACCTCGGGAATGAAGCAGCATTTAAACCAATCCTCAAAGAGAGATATTGTTATCCATGCTCTCTGGTTTGATCTGAAATGCACAGGTAGGGTGGCTTTATTGATGCCCCTAAAAATGCAAAAGGATGTCCAGAATGGTACACAAGCAGTGGTTTTAATCTGTAATCTTCCATGGCATTAGCCCCAAGCAAGAGCATGGCCCTATCTTTTGATGCCTCGAAACCTGGTATTGTATTTTCCTCTTTGGAAATGTATGTTTGATTCGGCATTTTTTTTTTCAATACAGAGCAATCTCATCAACATTAAAAATTTGCTGCATTGAATAGCTGCCTTCATCAATAATTTTTTCCAACACGCAACATTTCTCTGCAGCTACAGAATCTGCACTGGCGACTTCACCACATACTTTAACATTGTGGAAACCAACGTGATGCTTGAACCTATTAAACTATCCGTCGCTTGTCATGAACGTGGGTTGGGGTTTGCCGTACTTATCCTTAATATCTTCATAAATACTTGTTAGCATTAACACTAGCATTAGTAGAGGCATTTGATGCAAGAAAGCAAGTTTATGCAGCATCAGCCAAAAAAAAAAAAAAAAGTAAAATAAATAAATAAAAAATAACCACTTCCACTTCACCCCTCTGTTCATTCGAAATACCTGTCCAGCTGAGCCTTAAACTTATTTAGACTATCAACTTCCACGACAAGGGATGGAAGTCTGTTCCACCTACCAACCACCCGCTGGCTAGAGGCAAATTTCCGCACATCTATCCTACATCTGTCTTTCCTCAATTTGAATTTATGCCCTCTCAGGTGATTATTCTGAGCAAGAGGAAGAATCCCATCAGCATTGAGCATGCTCAAACCATTCAAGGCTTTGTACACCACTATCAGATCACCTCACTGGTGCCTAGTCTCCGGACACTGTAATTCGCAAAACATAAGCCTTTCTTCGTAAGAGCACCCCTTTGTTCCATTCACTAATCTTGTTGCCCTTCTCTGTACTCGTTCCAGCAGCTCTACATCCTTCTTGAAATGAGGCCTCCAGGCCTGTATACAGTATTTTAGGTGTGGCCTGACCATTGCCTTATACAAGAGAATAATCACCTCCTTATCCCTGCTAGAAAAATTCCTATATATCATTGACAATACACCATGAGCTACTCTTGCAGCCCGTCTGCACTGCTCAGAGAACTTCATATCTGCCTGCACAACCACCCCCAGGTCCCTTTCATTCTCTACCACTGTCAGTGTAGTACCACAGAGTTGATACATTGCTCTGGGGTTGCTGTTTCCCATATGTAGTACTTTACATTTGTCAATGTTAAACTTCATTTGCCACCTCTCAGCCCATCTGCTCAACCTTTCCAGATCCTGTTGCAGAAGCATAGTGTCAGTAGTGTCCTTGACAACCCTGCCAACCTTCGTATCGTCTGCAAACTTGGACATTAAGCTTGATATACCATCATCAATATCATTTATAAATACAGAAAACAATAAAGAACCCAATACTGAAACCTGAGGGACTCCACTAATAACATTAGTCCACGATGAGCAGTGTCCGTTGATTACCACTCTCTGTCTTCTCCCCCTCAACCACCCCTTTATCCATAGCAGCAATTTGCCTCCAATGCCACACTGCTCCAATTTGTGCAGCAGTCTTCCATGTGCAACAGTAACAAAAGCCTTTCTAAGATCCAAGTATATAATATCAAAGTTATTCCGTGCATCCAGTTCTTTTGTGACTGCATCACAGTATCCAATCAAATTGGTCAGGCAAGACTTCCCCTTAACAAAACCATGCTGTGTCCGAGCTATAACTGAAGTCTTGTCTAGATGATCCTGCAGTGCTTCTTTAACCAGTGCCTCCATTAATTTTCCGGGAACAGAAGTTAAACTCACAGGTCTATAATTACTTGTGTCAGCCTTTGATCCTCCCTTGTGAATTGGGGTCACATTTGCACATCGGCTAAGGGTTTGCTTACTTCCTTTGCTGCCTCCTTTAATATAACTGGATAGATCCCATCCACCCCAGGTGCCTTTCTTGTGTTTATCTTCAACAATTTTCCCTCCACTTTCCTCTCAATTATTACAAAATCATCTAGCTCACTGTCAGAGTATACTTCAACTCTGGCATTCCCCTTCCTGAATAACTCCTCATGTGTGAATGTCGATGCAAAATATTCATTTAGTTTGTTAGCTACCTGAGCAGGGTCATCAACAGTTGACCCGTCGATATCAAGTGGACCAATCTGATTCATCCCCTTCCTTCTAGAGTTTACTTAAGTAAAGAACTCTTTGCTGTTTTTCTTCGCATCCCTTGACAAGGATCTCTCGTAATCTGCCTTCGCCTGCCTAACCTCCTTTGTAACTTGGTTACAGATCAACTTGTATCTATCATAGGCTTCTGTGTCACGTGTTAATTTGTATGTATCCCATGCATTTTTCTTCTCTGCCATATGCCTCATTAGTTCATCTGACATCCATTTAGGCCTAAACCTTGAACAATATTTCTTAGTTGGTATGTAAAGCCTAGTAGCTTCCTTGTTGCTTTTTCTTGAATGGTCATTAGATTCAGGGGCACTCACTTCTGAATCTGATTTTCCATCCATATGATTAACAGTTGTTCCATCTTCGATATAGCACCTGAACAATGTTTTGTGATCACTGTTGATCTTAAGTGCGTTGAGCCTTTGACATGTTCTTTTACATGCACACTGACCTTTAAAATAGTATTCACTGTTGAAGCAGCGAGACCTAATTCCCTTGCAACAGATGACAAATTTGTCCTGCTTCGTACTCCATATCAATTTTGTTTCGTTTCCTGGCACTACCACCACTTGCACTTTCTGTTGGTGGCGTTCCCTTCATCATTGTAATATGTAAATAGGAATGAAGAGAAGTTTCTAAAAATGTTTTTTATATGATTGAAGATTTCAGTGAAGGGGAACACATTTCACCATAATAGTGTAAAAACCCACACAATTGCAGTTATCGTTATTATCGCAATGCAATAAGATCAAGTTTACTACCCATTTATAATTAGATGCACTAACAGAAAAGCCCAATAAATGGGAAAGTGCAAATTGTTTTTATTGTTTTATGGTCGTGACCTCCAGAAATGTGCTTTAGAAAAATATCACAATGGCATTCAAAATTGATTCTTATAATGGGAACATATGATAACGATGAATGGGTAGTGCAATTTCCATTATAAATATGACCTTTTGGAGAGAGATAAATAAGCTTAGTAATATAGTGAAATATTCAACTTCCAAGGACTTGGAACAAATTACAAAAAAAAAAAAAAAAGTTATTGAGTTCGCATTATATTTTCACGATACCTCCATTTATTCCTACGGGATTCAAAATACATTTCCCCCAATTTTTTAAAGCAAAATCTTACATAAAGTCAAATACTGAGTTATGGCTCCCATAGTAATAAAGGGTTCTGTTCCAAAGTATGAAATATATAAGAAAAACTAGTCTAAAATTTTGTCTATGTATGTGTTATATGTACCTTCATAATATGACTATGTAAATAGACAGTACATAGTGAAATGCAAGCATATGGCATCGAAATGAAAATAAGAAACAATTTAATATTAAATGTAATATTTATTAGAAATTTCAAACAAATCTTTCAAACCAGCGCCTTTGCTAGCAAAAAAACTTATCCCGCCAGTGCTATCACCAGTTTCGCTAAAGTGTTGATAAAGGAGTTTTGCCTTTTCACGAATGATGAGTGAATTTAACGGAATTTTATTTTGAGTTCGGTCTTCTATCCACAGATTTAAAGCTTTTTCCATTTTTTCTAATTTAACATCACGAGTTACAGAGCAAATTTTTGAAACAATTAGTCCGTTTTCACGGACACTACGGCGGATTTTTCTTCCGATTTCTTGATTGATCGTACCGTTGACTCATTGATTTTATAATGTTTTGCCACCGAGGAGACACTTTCACCATTAGAAATTTGTCTAATAACTCAATTTTATTAGCTAATGTTATCACCTTCTTTGATCTTTTCACATTTCCCTTGTTATTCGTAGCCATATTTTTGTTCGGGTTAGAAAGAACTTGTCCAAATAAAGTCACTTTCTTCCATTAACACACTAGAAAAAGTCTGTTTTACACTGCAAAACGGTAGACTTATCACTTTTGTAAGCATATAAATTAAAAGCAAACGACGAAACCTTCCATGACAAGCGCATAACACATACTGAACAAGAATTAGCGAGAAACATCCATGCTCGCGATTTTGTTACCCCTCTCCCCCCCACCCACTGAGTGCTGTTTTGATCGGGAAAGATAATTTTAGCGACGCCCATGTTTTTTTATGGCGGAAAATGTTCACGACGCTTTAAAATTCACATTTTTTTAGGTTTCATTTTATATTAAATCAACGACCACGAATACGCGAAACCGTGAATACAGATACCGCAAATAGCGGGGGTTTACTGTATTACACAAGTCGGGGAGTTCCTGTATTCTTTTCCAAATTAATCTGAAATCTGTGTCTTTAAGAAACTTGATGATACTTCATATGCAGAGTCTGTATTCGTTTCCAAATTCCAAACCTCAAATCTATGTCTTTGTTAATGGTGCTAGCAAATTTTATTCAAGATTTTGGTTAACATTCCATATAATTTATTGAGATTCAGTTTGAAGTTACTTGTAATTAATGAGGTTAGCATAAGTGGGATTTATGAAATTTGTTTCAGGCTTTAATCTTCCTTGATTTTACAAGGGCATAGTCTCTATTACACCACATTGTGGAGTCATGTCTGCTCATGATTTTGGTATTAACTCTGTGGTTGCAGGCAATATTTGGTTGGTTACATGTGAGATTAGATCTTCCACAGAGGAAGACTGGATCAGTTGATCATCAAGGTGGATACACCTTGAGTAATAATTCTAGAATGCCTTATGTAAGTTCCAGGTGGCGTAGCTTGAATGATGACAGGTCAACTGAGTTTGTATTTTACAGATTACAGAAGTGATCACCGTTATGTTCAACACTCAGCACTGATCATTCCATACACCAATAGTTTTGTTTGTTTGTTTATAGGCTTTACAGTGCAAGTGCAGCAAGGCCTTAATGCACCTAACTATGGTGATGTTATATACACAGTTATATCTCTATAGATGTTATTTAAGTTTATACTGCGTTGTACAGTTTTATCTGTTTGAGGAAACTAAAAATTTTGGTCACGTGGCATATCTGCTAGGAGATCAGAGGTGCTGAAAGAGGTATTCATCATGGAAATGTGATAAACATAGCTTTTCACTCAGTATTGCATTTGGGGCAATCAATAAGTAGATGTTGGACAGTGAGCTGAGTGTTGCACTTTGTGCACTGCGGTGGATCAGTGACCACAAGCAGATGAAGATGTGTCAGGTGAGTGTGGCCTATCAGTAATTGGGCTAATACAACTTCTTCATGTCGGTTCTCCCATATGCTAAATCTCCAAGGTTTTAGATCTTTTTTTTATACCGAGTAGCTTATTGTTGCCATGGCTCTGCCAGGTGTGTTGCCATTGTTCAAGACATCACTTTCTTATAATGTATTGTAGTCAGTTGTTGTTTGGTTTTTTTTTTTTTAGGAGCATTAGCAACTAAGGCCATATTGCTCCGGGGATATGCGGTGGTCATTCCCTGACCTTTCCGTATTTGGTAGTCACAGGCTCGAACCCCGGTCTAATCAAGAAGCATGTACTACGCACAGCTGCTCCTGCCCACCTGGCTACGGAGGTGCCATTGTAGTTAGATGCAGGTGTAGTAAATGATTGGTCTATAGGATCAGTAGCAGTTTTGGCAGCTAGGTCGCCCTGTTCGTTTCCAGAAATTCCAGAGTAACCAGGGATCTAACAAAAGAGAACTTGTTGTTGCTTCTGGTTTAACTTAGTCAGAGTATTCCAGATCTGTATGAGTAAGCGGTTATCATGATTTTTATTCAGCTGTATAGCTTGGATGGCACTAATGGATTCGGTGCATATAACACTGTGCAATATGGCTGTTGGGAGTATGAATTTAAGGCTATGTGGATAGCGCAGAGTTCTGCATTCGGTGGGGAGCTTCTTGGATATGACAATGTTGGGAAATAATGCTGCTGCACCAATGTGATTGTCAGTTTTAGACCCATCTGTGTAGATTGGTGTGTACTGGCCATGCAGGGTTCTCAGTGTGGCACGTATGTGTAGTATGTTCTGTTAGGATATGGTGTGTTTCCCCCGGGCTGTGAATGAAAGGTCACACATTGGTATATGATATATTCAAGGTGGGAATGCATGGGAGGCAGTAGGCTGTATCTTACTAGGGTCAGGTTGTCAGTCAATCTGTAGTGCACAAAGACGTATACCAGTTGATGGGTTTATGGATTAAGCTCCATAAAGGTTTCCCCATTTAGGAGAGAAAAATCCATTCCAAGTGGGGTGATTTGGATGCCCTTTGAGTTTTGCTGCATAATTTAATAAAAGCATTTCTCTGCATAGCTGAAAGGGTGTTTCGTGTGCTTCGGTGTATAGGCTTCGAACCGGTAGTATGCCCCCGGTGCAAGATGAAGAGCACTGTGGTGTACAGGATCAAGCCAACATAAGGCATTTGGTCTAGCAGAGCTATAGACTACAAAACTGTAGTCCAGATGTGACCATATTAATGCATGGTACAGATGTATCCTTGTGTAAAATGGTCAGCTCCCCATGTTGTGCCAGGTAGAACTCTTAAGATGTTAAGCTTTTTAAGACAGCAATTCAGGAGTGATTTTAGATGTTCAAGGAAGGCAAGTTTTTGGTCAAATATCACACCAAAAAAGCGGACACTGGGGACAACTGGTATGACTTGATTTGCTAGTCTAAGTTCTGGATGTGGCTGTAGGTTATGCTTCCTACAGAAGTGAATCCAAATCGTTTTTTGGTGTGAGAGACGAAAGTCATTGTTTTGGGACCATTTAGCTATTTTGTTGATGGCACATTGCAACTGTCTTTCTATCATTCGCATGTCAGGCGATAGTGAAGTCATCAGTATACAGGGTAGTAGATATTGTTTGTGGTAGATCATGTGTTATTGAATCCATTATTATATTAAAGAGAGTGGCACTCAGCACTGACCCTTGTGGTACTCCTTCTTCCTGGATAAACTTTGAGGATAATTGGTTGTGAACTCCAACTTGAAATGAGCAGTGGTGTAGGAAATTTCTGATAAACTGTAGTAGGTATCTGCATAATCCCAGATCATATAGATTTTGCATTATACCATCTCTCCAAGCAGTATCAAAGACTTTTTCAATGTCAAAGAGGACCATGGCAAGATATTTTTTTCTGTATGAAGGCATCACGGATGTTTATTTGTCTTAATCAAAAGGTCGTGAGTGGATCTACCTTCAGGGAAGTCACACTGCACTGGATTTATAAGGTCATTTCAAGCTAGAAACCAGGATAGCCAGCACTGACCATTTTTTCCATGACCTTGCACATACAGCTGGTGAGTGTGATAGGTCAATAATGTTGCAGATTTGTAGGATCTTTACCTGGTTTTTGAAATGCCAAAATGTAAGCATGCCACCATTTGTCAAGGAAAGTGTTTTATTTGAATATTCTGTTGTAGAGCAGTAATAGAGTCTTGAGGGCTGGTTCAGTAAGTTTTGCTAGCATTATGTAATATATTCCATCTGGCCCTGCTGCACTAAGTTTAGTGGAGGCTAGAGCACGCTGCAACTCTGACACATTGTAAAGGAGAGATTGTACGCAGCACTGGATGCTGATTCAAAATTGATTGAATGTTTTTCAGCTGATATCACAGCTGAGATTTCTATGAACAATCTATCTAGAGTGTTTGCAATCTCTTCTGGTTTTGTAATATCAGAGCCATTGACAGTGAGCATAAGATAGTTTATACTTGGGTGTTTTGTCCACTGCCTGCAGTATTTGGTTGGATATATATATTCTACTGCCAGGTTTATAGGTGTTTGGACCTGTTTTTCTTCTAGCATAGCTAGCTGCTTGTACATGTCCCATTCGGCTTTCGAAAAGTTCAATTTGGCAATTTGGTAGGAAAGGTGGGGAACACTTGTTTCAATGTGGCATATCACAGGTAGTGATCACTGCCCAGTGGATTGCTGTGAATAGTCCATCTAAATAGAGGGCATATGATTGCTGAGCATAAAGAGACATCAATAGTTGAGGTAGACCCTGTAGGAAGATGTGTATAAGTGTGCGCTCCTTTATTGAGAGTTATCATATTGTGTTGATCAAGTAATTTTTCAATGGTTTGTCCACGCTTATCCAGGTTATGGTTTCCCCATAGTGGATGGTGACTTGAGGTCTCGAAGGATACAGTACGGTTGGGGAAGCTGTATCACTAGTTCTAAGTTGGCATAGCTTACATTTTGGTTAGGTGGCAAGTATAATGAGACTATGGTTAAATCCAAGTTAATGTTGACTCGTGCAGAAACTGCCTCAAGGTTTGTTTTTAATGGGATTGGTTTTGAGGGTATCAGCGCTACCCCTCCATGTGCAAGGTTTTGCGGATTGTGTGCAACACGATCTTGTCAATGTATTATATATTTCTAAAGGGAAACAATTATATTTGGTGTTAGATTGGTTTCCTGTAGACAGAAAGCAATAAGATCATATTGCAAAAGGAGATCTCAGATGTCAGCCAAATTACTATGATAGCCTCTACAGTTCCATTGTAAGAAAGTAAGCATTATTTGGGTTTACTAGAGCCCTCCATTTGTTTTCGAGGTACAGAAGGTTTGCATCGCTCAAGTTTACTTTTCCCCTTCTTTGGGAAATGAGGTCTCCCTGTATCCATCTCCTCATCAGTGAACAGTTCTAAAACCTGTTCATCTTGGTTTGGATTATCTTCTGAATCCATGTAGTCTGTTTGGTTTGAGTCAGGAGTGGTGGATACTGTAATATTCTGCTGTTGAATGGGATTTGGCTGTACTGTGATTGGCATATTTATAGCTTTGCTTTGTTTGCTTTCTGTTTGGTATATTGGTATTGGGGACAATATTGACCTTGCCCATTCAGCTAGTGATTTGCTTGGTGGTATAGTTACCTCTGTTTGAGTAGCAGTTGATGTGTGCTTTTTGGTTATTTGGGCATAAGTTGGCTTGTTAGTATTCGGAACTGGTAAAGATTTTTTAGCCTCTTGGTAGGTTTCATTATGTTTGGTCTTGTATCTTTTTTTTTTCATGTTTCCAAAGGGAACACTCCTTGGAATACGGCAGATGAGCTTCTTTACAGTTAAGACAGTATGGTATTGCAGCTGTGCAGTCTGTACTAGTGTGCACAGTGAAGCCACATTTGGCACAGGCAGCTGCTCCTCTGCAGACTGTCTGCGAGTGCCCAAACTTCTGGCACTTATAGAAGCATAATGGATTTGGGATGTAGAATTTAACACTGCAGTTAAAGCAACCTGCTTTTTTATCATTGTTGGTGGTTTGGGATTGTCAAATGTGAGGATTATGTTCCGAGTAGGAACTAGTACATCGTCCTTCTTTGTTAGAACCTGCCTTACATTGATCACACCTTCATCTCACAATTCTTGTTTCATTTCTTCATCTGACAAATTGATGAGGTCCCATTCAGTAATGACACCTCTTGACGTGTTCAAGGAAACGTGTGGTGAAACGGTGACAGAGGTTCTGCCGAAAATGCTTAGTTTTTGTAATTGCTCATGACTGTCGAATAGTGGAAACTTCAACCAGTAGGTCTCCTGATCTTAAACAACAAACTGTCTTGGGAGTACCTATTGTGCTTTCTAGACATTTCTGCACTAGGAATGGAGATAGTTTTTCAATTGGTTGTTCTTGAGTGTAATGTATAATTAGGAAAGTTGGAGTTCGGATTCTGTCCATGTCAGTCTTTTGACGTTTTGCTGCGACAGAACCAGAATCCTCTTGTTGTCTTGTCAAGGTTTCTTCTGTGCATCCAATGGTTTTCTGGGTTTTGGGAATTGCTTGCTCCATTTTAGCATTAGCATTAGTAGAGGCATATGATGCAAGAAAGCGAGCTTATTCAGCATTAGCCAAAAAAAAAAAAAAAAAACCCCTCTCCCATTTCACCCCTCCGTTCGTTCGAAATACCTGTCCAGTTGAGCTTTAAATTTGTTTAGGCTATCAACTTCAACAACAAGTGATGGAAGTCGGTTCCACCAACCAACCACCCGCTGGCCAAAGGCAAATT
This sequence comes from Mastigoproctus giganteus, assembly GCF_048544385.1. Taxonomy (NCBI): domain Eukaryota; kingdom Metazoa; phylum Arthropoda; class Arachnida; order Uropygi; family Thelyphonidae; genus Mastigoproctus; species Mastigoproctus giganteus. The sequence continues at coordinate 121,302,304 of NC_143583.1, read as the reverse complement.
TCCGCACATCTATCCGACATCCGTCCTTCCTCAATTTGAATTTATGCCCTCTGAGGTGATTATTCTGAGAAAGATGAAGAATCCCATTGGCATTGAGCATGCTCAAACCATTCAAAGCCTTATACACCTCTATCAGATCACCTCGCTGGTGCCTAGTCTCCAGACTCTGTAATTTGCAAAACTTAAGCCTTTCTTCGTAAGAGCAACCCTTTGTTCCATTTACTAATCTTGTTGCCCTTCTCTGTACCCGTTCCAGCAGCTCTACATCCTTCTTGAAATGAGGCCTCCAGACCTGTATACAGTACTCAAGATGTGTCCTAACCATTGCCTTATACAAGGGAATAATCACCTCCTTATCCCTGCTAGAAAAATTCCTGTATATCATTGACAAGACACCATGAGCTACTCTTGCAGCTCGTCTGCACTGCTCAGAGAACTTCATATCTGCCTGCACAATTACCCCCAGGTCCTTTTCATTCTCCACCACTATCAGTGTAGTACCGCAGAGTTTTGCTCTGGAAGGGAGACCTTTCCCCCTCCAAGTTACTGGCCCCCGCCAAGTGAAAGCAGAAGCAGTGCCCCTTTGTGACAAAGCAGTAGTGGGTTAGTAGTAATATGCAAATAAAAGGGAAAAAAGAAAGATTACTTCTCCTCCTGATCAAGTAAAGTGATTTCTTTACTGAATTTTATTTAATTGATTGTTAGTGTAATGCTAAATAAAGAATACGATTTTATTTATTCAAGAGAGAGAGCACGCTAATTCACTGACAAAGATACTTGATCGCAAAATCACTTGGCACATGGAGCCAACTTCAATAGACAGAAGGCTAACATACTGTAAGTTTATGTAAGCTGATGGATATAGATTGTCAGTTCCAGTGTTTCATAAAGTGAGTAGGTGGGTTTGTCCTTTTCATTTATAGTATCTAGGTGAGAACATGTTGGCGGCTCTATTGGTGGATACATTGTGAAATTAATTTTTTTTTTCCTTTTAACAGTGGATGTAGTCTTTACACCTGTTTCTAACTCTGCCACATGGAGCCAGGAGTGGTGCCAACCAGTAAAAGTGATATAATGAAAATATAGAAACAGCAGTAGATGGATAGTGAGTAGCAGCACAATGCAAGCAGATAGCAGTGAATTGCTAGTGAGTGGCAGTATTGGGAGTGGTAAAAAGTAAAATTGCAACAAAGAGAAAGTTATGCAACTAGTATTCACATTAGAAAATCATACTAAAAAAATTATTCAACACTCAGGACCACAGTATTTTGGTCCATTCCTCCTTCAATACAGTTGTCGAGTGAGCCAATGATTGCAGGTTTGTTGGCCTCACCCAAAAATGTTCATTCCAAAGGAGTATAGATCATTAGCATTAGCATTAGCATTAGTAGAGGCATTTGATGCAAGAAAGCAAGCTTATGCAGCATCAGCCAAAAAAAAAAAAAAAAAAAAAAAAAAAAAAGTAACATAAATAAATAAAAATAACCACTTCCACTTCACCCCTCTGTTCGTTCGAAATACCTGTCCAGCTGAGCCTTAAACTTATTTAGGCTATCAACTTCCACGACAAGGGATGGAAGTCTGTTCCACCCACCAACCACCCGCTGGCTAAAGGCAAATTTCCGCACATCTATCCTACATCTGTCTTTCCTCAATTTGAATTTATGCCCTCTCAGGTGATTTTTCTGAGCTAGAGGAAGAATCCCATCAGCATTGAGCATGCTCTGAGGCTCTGAGCAGGCCGAAGTTTTTCCACACTCATGTCTTGAAACCAAATCACTACAGGATGTGCAGTATGACATGGAGCATTGTTATTCTGAAATATTAAAGTGCCTTCCCCATACTTCTGTCACAGTGTAGGAAGGATAGAATTGTCCAGAATGTCAGTGTACCACATGGCAGTCACTGTTACAGAATATTAACAAATGATTCAAGCCCAAAAATATAATAGGAACAACCCAAGATGATGACAGAACTTCTACCACACTTTCAGTTGGGGTGACACATTTTGGTAAATAGCATTCTCTTGTTATATGACACACCCTAACATAGGCATCAGATCAGAAAACAGTGCTGTGATTAGGTAGTCACTCCATAACAGCTTTTTAAAGTTCCAGGGATTAATTATGGTCTGCACACCAAGAGGTTGTTGTTATTTGGTTTTTAGGAGCATTAGCAACTAAGGCCATATTGCTCAAAGAATATGCGGTGGTCATTCCCTGACTTTTCCGCATCCTCCGTATTTGGTGGTCACGGGCTTGAACCCCGGTCTAATCAAGAAGCGTGTGCTACGCACTGCCGCTCCTGCCCACCTGGCTACATAGGTGCCACACTAGGGGGTATTTGGATATGTATTCATCCTGAATATTTCTGGTGGGAAAGTTGATGTTGTGCATGCTGTGATGTTTGTTTTGTGCACTGCAGTTATTCTGTAAAATCTGTTGTTGTGGCCTACCCAAACTCCTGGTTAAGAGTATTCAATGTGGACTGATGGTTTATAAAAATCACTGTTATGAGTACCTTCTGGTCTCATTCTGTCAAATTCTAGATTCACATGAACATTTTGTAGTAGAATGCTGATACTTCCATTTGGTAACTGCATCAACCACTGCCGATCTAGAGTTGCTCAATGGTTGCTCAGGTTATGCACATGAGGGAGCTAAAATTCAAACTGAGGAAGGATAGTTGCAGAATAGATGCGTACAAGCTTGCTTTACCAGCAGGTGGCTGATTGCTGGGACAAACTTGTGGAAATGAATAGCTTGAATAAATTCAAGGAAGAACTAGACAAACTGTTGGAGGGTATGGATAGGTGAAATGGGAAATTTTATTTATTTATTTTTTTTGGCTGATGTATAAGCTTACTTTCTTGTATCATTTGCCACTACTAATACTAGAGTGTCACAGCAAACTTGCAATGCCCTAGATCAACAAACAGATTAATTGTTAATATGGCATCCTATGATGACTTCCCCACTGGAAGTCAACTAAGCTTAAGCCATCTACTATATTTAGCTGATCTGCATATTTCTAGCATAAATACAGTTGATTTTATACCTATTCGAGCACATAGATAGTGGATTCGGTTCAGCTTTCTCAAATCACAGGAGTATCTGGATGCTTTTAGGAACATAGCATATTTGTGCAATACCAAAAACAGGCAGGAGGCATTTATCCTGAGTATTTCTGCCAATGCCAAAACTTCACATTCCGTCCAAATTCAAAAGACAAGCAACTTATGGTATACTTTTGGTTTTATTTCAATTATTATTATTATAAACAAAAATTTTAAGAGACAGTAATGATGAAAGTATCTACCTTATCAAATGTAAGTGCAAACTGTTTTTTGCTATGTTTGATAATAATTGGCATAGTATTTTAATAGCATATCTGAAGTTGAAGCCCATAAGTGAGTATGGCCTTCTTAAACACTTTGCTTGCTCTTCAATCTCTTTGGTCATCCAGATCCTCTAATATACCACCACATGACAAATCAGGGGATCTGAATGATCAAGGAAGGTCTTCACATGACCTATCAGCATGACTGGGAAATTTGCTTTTAACCACTCCATGTATAAGCTGTCAGTGTAAATCTAACACCAACTGGTTGAAACCATACTCCATCTTACAGGTTGCACCATGCAATTTCTAACCAAAAATATGTTGTTGTATGCCATAAAGTTCACTGTTGCATCAACAAAAGTCTATCCTGTTATATCTTCAAATGATGATATAACAGGATATTTAATGAGCAAGCTCCACATCAGATGGTTATTTTTGGTAAATGCATGAGTACCTTGTAGAGATTTTTGTGTTTTATAGAATCAAGTTGAGCACATTATGTAAATCTGCCTTTTATTTACATAATTCATCTGTCCTTATTCAAAGATTATATCATTTTGATACATTTTCAAAACTTGTGCACAAAAACTTGTTTCACTTCCTTTTCCAAATCTATAATGCTTTGAGGAGGAGATCTTGACCTTCTCCTTGCTTCTGGTGTATGACTTGCATGTCCAATACTTCATTTTAATCTCTGAATAACATACCAATTTGGTGGTACCAAACTTCAGGTACCAGAGAGCAAAAAAAAGGTGTAGTGTTAATTATACAACAAAGAGTTCTAAGCTGTGCCCACAGGCTGCTTTAGACAGTGGTGCTGTCAATTATGTGGTGCTGTCAATTATACACAAGAATTTTGCCATTAGTGAAAAAAAGGTGATTATTCTTTCATATAAGGCAATGCTTAAGCCAAACTTTGGACACTAAATACAGGCGTGGAAGTTTCATTTAAAAAGAATATTGTTCTGTTGGAGGGGGTGCAGAGAAGAGTAACAAGGTTAGTTACTGACAAGGTTGCAGGATAGACGTGCAAAAATTTGCTTTCAACCTGAGAGTGCTCAACTGTTGGAAAAAACTATTTGGTGTTGTGGAAGTAAGTAGTTTGAATAAAGTTATAGAGGAATTAGACCAATTACAATGGACAACATGATTTTTAAGCCCTTGATTTGCCATGCAATTAAAATACATTCCCCTCAGTTCCTTTACTTTATGCTCCTGGCTTGAAAGAAAAAACTGTCTGAACGATCCAATTGGATACTATGACACAGTGAAAAAGGAACTGGGTGAAAAAAAATAAATTTGACATCATATATGTACTTAGATATCAGAAAAGCTTTTGATGCTGTTGTACTTACATAAAAGACTACTATACAAATAGGAACAGTGTGGAATTAAGGGCAAGTTACTGCAATGGATAAAGGAATGGGTGAGTGGGAAAAGACAGAGGGTTGTTATCAATGGGCTCTGCTCTTCTTGAACAAATGTTATTAGTAGGGTCCCCCAGGGGTTAGTGCTAGGCACAAGGTTGTTTTCAATATTTATTAATGATACTGATGAAAGTATATTAGTTCTGATGTCTTAAGTTTGAAGATGATAAAAAGGTAGGCAGGGTGGTAAATGACAGTAAAAGAATATACTACTGCAACAAGATCTAGATAAATTAAGCAGATGTTGCTGAGAAGTGGGAACTGAGGTTTAACATTGATAAATGCAGTAATTCCAAAATAACATATCAATTAAATGATAGCACGCTTTAAAAGTTGTTTAGAATGAAAGAGACTTGTAGCAATTGATTATAAAGCTAGATATGTAGTTCTCCGAGCAGTGTAGACAGGCTGCAGAGCAGCTCATGGTGTTCTGTCAATGATATATACAAGCACTTTCAAAGCAGGGTTAAGGAAGTGATTACCCCATTCTATAAGGCAATAGTTAGTCCCCATCTTGAGTACTGCATAGAGCAATGGAAGTTCCATTTGCAGAAGAATGTGAATCTGTTGGAGCAGGTGTGAAGAAGAGCAACAAAATTAGTGGGGGGGGGGGGGCAAAAGCATGCTCTTACCAGGAAAGGCTTCAGTTATGCAAATTGTAGCACATAGAGATGAGACACCTGTGAGACCTGATCGAGGCATTTAAGGCTCTAAAATGGATTGAGTAAGCTCAATGCCGATGGAATAAATCTTTCCTCTTGCTCAGACTAGTACATGACACATGAGGCATAAATTCAAATTGAGAACGATGGTTGTAGGACATATGTGTGAAAATTTTTCTTTAGCCAGAGATCAGTTGATTGTTAGTTGTTGTTGATGGGGTTTTAAGTGCAATGGCTACTTAGGACATATTGCACTTAGTAAAGTGGATCATACTGCCTGTGTTGGTTCATGTAGAAGCAGTTAGAAACAGCTATACTGTCCTATTCGTTTTAGGAAGGAGAAGAATTCTGCGAGATTTGATTTTTCGCCTATGATATGGTTAAGTGATAAAGGTTCCTTTAAGCTTGCCAGAGAACTGAATGACACTAGTTGAGCATTATTATTATACAGAGTACATTCCAGAAGTAGGTGTTTGAATGTGAATGGTGTATGACAATGGTTACACTGAGGAGGGTCATTCCGTGACAGGAGAAACAGATGAGTTAAATGAGTATAGCCGATTCTGGCTCTGGCTAGAATTACTTCTTGTCTCTTTGCAATGAGGCTGGAAGACCATAATTTTGGTACAGGTTTAATTTGAAAAGGTTTATTATGAATTTGCACTTGCCATTGAAGAGTCTGTCCATTGACCTTTACATATACTTCGGATCTTCATTTTATAATCTGTGAACGGTACTAGAGAATTCGTTGGGCCTGCTCTCCATGGATGTTTGGCAGCATCATCCGCAATTTCATTTCCTGGTATTCCAGTATGGCCAGGTATCCAGAAGAAAAAAACCTTTTGTTGATGCTCTCTCAGATGTATCAACTCTGTTCTAATGAGCTTTATTAGATGGGGAGTTGTTTTGCAAGACTAATAAGGAACTCTGCGAGTCTGTGTATATTAAGCTCTTTTGAATTGACATATGGAAAATATTTTCTATAGCAAGCTTTATGGCATATAATTCAGTTGTGTAACTACTACACTCTGTTGGGAGAGATAAAGAAATGATAGTATCAGGGAGTATTACTGCTGCACTCGATCCACTCTCAGAATTCAATCCATCTGTATAAATTTTAGCGAAGTCAGGATAACGTTGAGCATGCGCTATGTGTAGCTGTTGGATGTTAATGTCTCATAGAGTGTTTACCCCACTGGTGGAAATAATTGTCACAAGATGGCATGATGACAGACCATGGAAGGTCGAGATGTATATGATCTTGTAAGATTTTATTGAAGTGTATATCCCAATCTTCTGCTAGTTGCTTTAGCCTAATACCAGCAAGCTGAACTGTCCGTGGTTTGTTTCTATAGAAGGTCATAAACTGTGGATTATAAAGTATTGACCAATTAGGATGGGTCATCTATCTTTGGATCTTGATTGCATAGTTCGACAGCAACATCTTTCTCCTGATATTTAGGGGAGGTTCATGAGCTTCAACATATAAACTTTGCACTGGAGATGTTCTGAATGCACCTAGTGCTGTTTTGAGAGCTGAATGTTGAATAGGGTAGAGGCGAGATAAAACACTCTCCCTAGCGGAGTCAAAGACAGGTGCGCCGTAGTCCAGTCGTGATCTGATTATGGTTCTATATAAATGAAGCAGGCTGTAACGATCTGCTCCCCATGTTGTGGCTGATAAGACTGAGTATGTTCAGTTTTTTTTTGACAAGTAGTCCGGAGATGTTCAACGTGCTTTTGGAAATTCAACTTATTGTCAAAGAACAATCCTAGTAGACGAATACAATTATCTATGGGAAGAGGATGGTTATTCAAGTGGAGCTCGGGTTCAGGATGCATATTGCATCTGGTGCAGAAGTGAATGGCAGTAGATTTCTGACTGGATAGTCTATAACCATTTTGTGTCATCCATGTCAGGATGCGGTTGATTGATATTTGAAGTTGGCGTTTAATGTAATGCACATTTTGAGAATGACAAGAAATTGAGAAATCGTCTGCGAAAAGGTATGAATCCACAGTTTTCAGAATGAGTTCAATTATATGATTCATTCTCATTGCAAACAAGGTAGTGCTGAGAACAGACCCTTGTGGAATTCCTTCTTCTTGGATAAAAAATTTAGAGAGGGTTCCCCGATAACTAACTTGAAAGGATCTCCGTTGAAGGAAATTTTGGATAAAATATGGTAAATTACCTCTCAGGCCAAGAGAATTTTTTTTTTTTTTTTATGAGAACCCCAAACACGAGAGGTATTAGAACCTATAGTACTTAGTACCGTGTTTGGGTTAATGTAGAGCCTTTTAAGATGCCAAAATGCCACATAGTATCAAAGGCTTTCTCAACGTCAAGACAGACCATGACAAGATGTTCCTTTTTGATGAAAGCATTTCTGATATTTGTCTTGGCTTTATCATGAGATCCAATGAAGATAGGTTTTTCCGGAATCCAAATTGGTTGTTATTTATCAAGTTTTGAGACTCGAAGAACCAAGTGAGACGGTGATGTATCATTTTCTCGAGAGTTTTGCTGAGACAGCTGGTAAGGAATATCAGTCTGTAATTTTGAGGAACAGAATTATCTTTACCGTGTTTTGTAATCAGTAGTACATAAGAATGATGCCAGGAGCTTGGGAAGGTATGTTCAGAAAAAATTCAATTATAAAATATGAGCAGCGAAGAGAGTGATCTTTGATCCAGATTTCGGAGCATTACATAATATATCCCATCAGGGCCAGCAGCACTTTTCTTGAGTTGGTAAGAGATTGCTGTAGCTCAAACATGGTAAATGGCTGATTATAAGATAAAGCAGAATTGTCAGTGTAATTCAGTCTGGATTTCTCTGCAACTGTTTTATGTTTTTGAAGTGATTGATCATAAGCGTTACAAGAAGACAACAGAGAAAATACAATTCCCAGTGCATTTGATATATCTGTGGGATTAGAGAGCTCTTGTCCATTCCAGTTTAGTAGTGGGGTGAATAAAGGTGGAAATTTACTGTTCAAACATTTTATTTTTCTCCAGATTAATCTGATATCGGTATTTTTATTAACTGATGAGGCAAATTTAATCCAAGTTTCTTTTCTTGCTTTGCGCCTTATATAGCGAGCTTTAGCTCTGAGCCGTTTATAGATTGGAGATGGTAGGATATTTGCAGAAAAGGTTCTGTGCTTGTTTTTCTCTTTTTTTTGCATTATTGCAATCTTCATTCCCCCAGTAATTTATTTTTCGTCTATTTCTTGCTCGATATTGAGGAATGGTGACGGATGCGGCTGCCAGCATTTGATTCGTGATGTGCTCAGTAACACTATTGATGGAACCAGACTGAATGATATCGTCAAATGAGATGTGCGATCTGTATTTTGTCCAGTCAGCCTTTGAAAATTTCCATTTAATTGGACTTTCTGTTGGAAAGGAATAGGATGGTTGAATTTTGCAGATTAACGGACAATGGTCGCTACTATAAGGATCTCTCAGAGATACCCAATCTATACTTGGAAAGAGGATTGGGGAACAAATGGAAAGGTCTATTGCAGATGTTGAGCCTGTAGGGAGATGCACATATGTAGGAGACCCAGTATTTAGTAATGTTAAATTCTGTCTATCGATCAGCATTTCGATACGTTTACCTCGTCTGTCTGAGGTGGGGAACCCCATAATGGGTGATGTGCATTAAAGACTCCTAGTAAAAAAATGGAGATGGTAACTGCATAAAAAGATCTTCAAGTTCCTGAATAGTATATTGATGATTAGGCAGAAGATAAATGGAAACCAATGTCAGAGTAATACCATTAACAACACACGTGGCAATGGCTTCTAAGGATGTTTGTAATGGAATACGTCTGGCGGGGATGCTTGAATCCACGAGTATTGCTACTCCTCCATGTGCGTTATTGGAGTCAGCCCTGTCTTGCCTGAATACAGTGTAATTTTTGATTGTAACTGAGACCAGAGATGTCAAATTAGTTTCTTGCAAGCACATTGCAAGAGGTTTATAGTGATGAATTAATTCACGTATATCATCTATGTTACTGCGAAGACCTCTATAGTTCCACTGGATAACATGTTCCATTATTTGGTTTTGTAAGAGGAAGACGAATCTATCTGCTTTTTATGCGTGGGTTGTTTATAATGGTTAGGTTTAGATTTTTCTTTTCTGGGAAAATTAGGGCGTCCTGAATCATTTTATCCTCCATATCTCCACTGCATGTAATTCAAGAAAATCTCCTTGGTTGGGCATATCATCAGCATCCATGCTTGTTGGTTGTGGTTGTTTCACCTCCATAGGATCTGATTTATGCAATTTTTCTGCCACTTTACTTTGGGTTAGGCTTTGAGTTGGAATTGTGAGTGGCATATTATTACTTTGGTCCACTAACTACGATTCAGATGTAGGCTGAGTCGATAGTACTGATCGAGCCCAGTCGGTGATTGATTTGTAAGGAGAGACTTCTGTCTGACATGCTACTGATTTGTGACTATGGGTAGCCGAAGCGTAAGAGGTTTTTGGAATGCTTGATTTTACTTGTCTTCTAGCTTCTTGAAAAGTATTTTTTTTTCCTAACTTCCAGAGATCACAATCTTTGGAGTAAGCTGGATGATTGCCCTTGCAACTAAGATGCTGCGGAGTTTGTGCTTTTTATTCAGATTGAGTACGAGTTTTGCAACCGCAGTTTGGACATGTTGCATCTCCACGGCATGCTGTCTGGAAGTGGCCAAATTTCTGACATTTCTGCCCTTTATCCCGAACATCTCAGAGGGTTTGGGATAAAGGGCTGAACACGACAGTTTAAATAGCATGCTTTGACTGAGAATGGTAGATTTGGTGAACTAAAGGTTAAAATTATGCTACGTGTTGGGACTAAGGTGCTGTCTTTTCGTATCATGATTCTATTGGCCCAAGTTACATTTTGATCCTTTAGTTCCTGGATTATTTCATCCTCGGAAACGTTTAATAGATCCCATTCACTGATCACTCCCTTTTTAAGAATTCAGGGTGTTATGTGGAGTGATTTGAATTGGAATTCCACTTAAAGATGTAAGTTTTAACAGGAGGTCAGAGTGTCTTGGGTAAGAGGTCTCTATTAGCAAGTCACCAGATTGAAGATGTTTCACCATTTTTGGAGATGCTGCTGCATTTTCAAGGCATCGTTGTATGATGAAAGGAGAGAGCTTGCTGACAGGTTGTGAAGACAGAGAATAGATGATCAGGAAAGCTGGAGGTTCCTGCTTGTTTGCATCCTTTTTTAGTCTTTTCGACAATGAGAAGTCATGATCAGTTTCGTGGTTGTCATGTTGAGAGCTCTTTGGCTCTAATTGTGGGAAGTCTTTAGTGTCCATGTTTACTCCTTTTAGCCCTGGGAGAAGGACTTTCTTCTCCCTTGATTGTTAGAGCAAAATTTCATCTGGTGTTGTAGAAGTGGGTAGTTTGAATAAATTCAAGGAAGAACTATATAAACTGTTAGAGGGGATAGACAGGTGAAATGGAAAGTGTTAGTTTTTTGTTTTTTTTTTTTTTTCTGCTGATGTATAAACTTACTTTCTTGCATTATTTGCCACTACTACTAATAATAATATGGAATAAAAAAAAAAAAAAAAGTATGTACAAGATCCTGAATGCAATAAAGCACCATGACTTTTATCGGAATGTCTGTGATGACCTTAAGATAACTGAGCTGCTCACTGGTCCATAGGGAGGTGTCACAAAACACTGCATCCTTTTATGCATAGTATTATTTTTTATTTTTTATATTTTTCAAAAATATATAGATTCAAAAATAATTTTTAAAATTTCATGATGCATCACAATTTCTACATGTACAGGTTTTTTCTGTTTAATTCATAAGTATATCTTACTATAATTTAGGGAAGCTGTTATTTGTTATTTGTTTTTTTTTTTGTTTTTTTTTTTTAGGAGCATAAGCAACTAAGGCCATATTGCTCCGGGATATGCGGTGGTCATTCCCTGACCTTTCCGCATCCTCCGTATTTGGTGGTGACGGGCTCGAACCCCGGTCTAATCAAGAAGCGTGTGCTACGCACTGCTGCTCCTTCCCACCTGGCTACGGAGGCGCCTTTAATTTAGGGAAGCAGATGCAACACTAATCTGTTATATTAGCTGCAAATAATGTTTGCATGTGCACATAGATGGCAGTAATGTTGGGGAGGATTAACATATTCAAACCTCTCTCTCTCTCTCTCTCTCTCTCTCTCTCTCTCTCTCTCTCTATAATGGAAAGACATTTGTAGTGTGAGTTTATTTGCATGTACTGCATATTGTTTACTTTTTTTGTGTTTTACTTATAACTGTATTGCTAAAATGTTTAAGCAGAAGCAAAGGATGTCTGAATCACCCTGATAATTTATGCTACGTGCGTGGACAGCTTACAACAAAAACTCAGAGGGAAAATATCTACAGTATTACTAAATGTGCATATTCTTTGTAGTTCATTGCAAGATTGGTGATCTGGACAAAACTCAAGGCTCCACATATGAGGAGGTGGCTAACTGGGAAAATTGACAGTATGCCTTCTTCTCTCACCGTAGGAAGGTGGCTCTCACCATTTAAATATCCTAACATATCATCTGGAATATGGCCTATTCCACATAATAATGACCTGCCAATATCAGATCTCAAACATCATGGGATAAAAAATGCAGTGATAAATACAGTGAGGATTCTTGTATTGCAGAACTTGGTGAACTGTCCACTTCAACTGATTTAAACTACCAAGCAGAAAATTATAATGCTGTGCACTTAATTAAGCAAGAGAGTTGAATGACAATTCATGATTTAAACTAATATCCTCAAGAGCAAGCAGAACTCCTTGGTTCCATGTTACAACAATGGATGTTACTTGAAGCAGGAACTAAAATTACAGTATATCAAAAACGTCACAAGTGTTTAAAAATATTTCATTGTGGAAAACAATGTAATACCAAGAGCAATCAAGGCTCAAAATGTCCTATGTCTAAATTTGATTAAAAATTTCACAAGTGTTACCTATTTTTCTTCACAGGAATGCTTTTCTTCCAAACTCTCCTTGTTTATACACAAATTAGAATAAAATAATTAAAAGTATACTACATTAAAATCTACTAAATGCATTCACTTCTCTAAGCTACTGAATGCTTAGACTTCCCCCAGAATCACATCAGAAGGCCCCCAAATCCACCCAACACACCTCACAACCTCAAGAAATTTAATACATTGTGTCAGTGTTTTTTAAAAATCACGAATGTATAAATATATGGTAATAAATATTTGAAAGTAATTTTAAATATTTATTCAATTGCTCGGTTGTGAGGTGTGTTGGATGAATCTAGGGTTGGATTGGGGGCCTTCTGGTGTGATTACGGGGAAGTATAAGCATTCAGTAGCTTAGAGAATTGAATGCATTTAGTAGATTTTAATGTAGTATACTTTTATTTTATTCCGATTTGTGTATAAACAAGGAGAGTTTGGAAGAAAAATAGAGGTAACACTAGTGAAATTTTTATTTATGGAAGACACTGTAAAGATATTAGTGGTTTTCTGAATGAACTGGGTATTGAACGCAATCCTAATGAATGGTGTATATTTACTGATGTGATTTACTAATGGTGTATAATTACTTGAAGGAAACATAAGAAACTATGTCCAAGATCCTGTGTGCAATAAAGCACCACAAGTTGTCTGCAGTGATCTTAAGGTAACTGAATTAGTCACTGGTCTCTAGGAAGGTTTCGCAAAGTACTGTTGTTGTCTATATTTAGGACACAGTTGTATATTTATTGATGCCTCAAAATTAAGTTTAACAGCAGTTTAAAATGAATTCCCATCAGTTTTTCTACTTAAAACTGTTGGCTTGAAAGAAACATATGAAAATATGTCCAAGATCCTGAGTGCAATAAAGCATCATGACTTTGCTTGGAATATCTCATGATCTTAAGGTAATTGAATTAGTCACTGGTCTACAGGAAGATTTCATAAAATACTGTTCTTGTCTATGTATGAGGAAATAGTTGTGCAACAGAAAAACAATATAATGTTTTTCTGTTGCACAAAATTATATGTTACTTTGTGCAACTATTTCTGTTGCACAAAGTATCATATGTTTCACTGGTTGAACCAAAAAAAAAAAAAAAAAAAAAAAGATTCTTCTCCCACTTTTGCATATAAAGCTTGGATATATGAAATTTTTTAAGGCTCTCGATAAAGGAGGAAGTGGATTCTGCTACCTAAGGAAGTGTTTCCTAATTTAACAGATGCAAAACCGAAAGAAGGAGTTTTCATTCAATGGGCCTCAAATAGAGAAATTGCTCAAAAAATGATGTATTTGAAATTTTGTTGTTATTTGGTTTTTAGGAGCATTAGCAACTAAGGCCATATTGCTCTGGGAATATGCGGTGGTCATTCCCTGACCTTTCCGCATCCTCCGTATTTGGTGATGACGGGCTTGAACCCCGGTCTAATCAAGAAGCGAGTGCTACGCACTGCTGCTCCTTCCCACCTGGCTACGGAGGCGCCTCGTATTTGAAATAAAGCTACAGGATACTGAATTAGCAGCTTGGCAATCATTTCAGGTGGTTGTTTGCCTGGCAATCATTTCAAAAAGGTGTTTATGAATCAATGGTGGCAACTTCATTGCAATGATATGGGCTACCAAATGTTTTTGAAAATTCATTTTCTCCATTACCATCTCAGATTGTTTCCTCAAAATTTGGTAAATGTAAGTGGTGACTAAGCTTTCATCAGGACATATCCAAGATGGAAGAGCATTACTAAGGTTGCTGGAATAGTGCCATGATGAAAGATTACTGCTGATTTCTTTAAGAGGGAAAGTAAAATGGACTATAAGAAATACTAAGGTTGGCAGAGTGGCTAATGACAGGAATCAACTGCAGTAAAACCTAAAAAAAATTGGGCAGATGGGCTGAGAAGTGGCAAATGAGGTTACACAGATAAATGCAAGGTAATGCATATGGGCAGCAGTGATTCCAGAATAATATAACAATTAGGTGGTACCACACTAAATTGGTGGTTAAAAAAACAGACCTGGGGTAATTGTGCAGTCTCATATGAAGTCCTCTGACATGAGGTTTTGTCAATGATATACAAGAACTTTTCCAGCATGGATAAGAAAGTGATTATCCCACTGTATAAGGCAATGGGTAGGTCACATCTTGAATAATGCACACAGGTCTGGATACCATTTTAGGAAGAATGAAGATCTCTTAGAACCAGTGCAGAGAAGACCAACCAGATTAGTAAAATCTGGTTGGTCTTCTCTGCACTCTTAAAGCAAGGATTTGGTTCTGCAAATTGAAGCAGCACTTTAAAATTAGACACTTGTGAGGAGAGCTGACTGAAGTGTTTAAGGCTTTTAATGGATTAAGTAAACATAATGATGATAGTATTTTAACTCTTTTTTGGGCAACAAACACAAAGGAACATAAACTTACACTGAAAAAGGATAGCTCCAGGATAAATGTGCAAAAATTTTCTTTCAGCCAGAGAGTAACTGAATGTTGGAAAATACCAAAAGAAAACACCATCTGGTTTTGTGGAAAGGTGGTTTGAATAAATATAAGGAAGAATTAGATTATTTTTTTCCTCCTATTTTTCTTTTTCTAAAAACCAGATGCAGACTGTATAAATTTGCTTCCTTACATCATTTTTCAGCACTATTACTAATAATAATAAATATAAAAAACAGAATGCAACAGATAAAATGTTAAATAATGTTATGAAACAAGTTACAATACCTTTTTTAAATGCCCTGTTGCGGTACCAAGGAATGCCACAGTGTAATCATGAGTAGAAGTTGAGGCTACAGATGTGAGAAGTAAACCAGAACAAGTGAGCACAGGCGCTGCTTCAATTGGCATACTACCACCTAATGGAGTGTTTACATCCAAACCACAAAAATCATCGTTGATTTGCACTTGCTAGAAGGAAAATGACGGTTAAATGTTTCATATAATGAAATACCTTTATAAAAACTAAATTACGTTAGGATACATTACATAAAAGAGATTTCATCACATTACTTCCAGAAAAATTCTAAGCTAATTTTGGAACTAAATTGACTTTTTTTATTATTATTATTATTATTTTTTTTTAATAAAAGCTTGGGGGTAGGAATTCCAATACTGTATTTTCTTTGTAGCAGTTAATTTCTAAAAATGCCTTTTGAAATTAACCAACCTCAATCTTTTTCTCACTGAGAGGAGTTCAGACTTCTCAATACAAATTCTGTCCGCCATTCCCAACTGTAAAAATCTTTTTTAACCACAGGAAGGCATGGAATGGTAACACCATATTAATTTGGAAACTTACAAACAACCAATACAGATTAAATTCACCAAAGAATTAAAAAAAACCTGTTACCTAGTTTCTTCTTTCTGTACGCATTGACTGGAACAAGTTGTCTCTCTGGATAGTTAAGCCATCAGCCTTAACCCGTGGAGATAACTTATTCCAATGATTGATGACTCATTGGAAAAAGGGAAACTTCCCAGATCCCAGTCTATAATTCTTCCTCCTTAATTTGAATTTATGTCCCCCGGTTCTGGCACCACTCAACATTGTGAAGATTTTGCCTTAAGAAGAAATCTCTGTGATCTCAATCACAGTCAGTTTCTTCTGAACACATTAATTGCCATAACGTTAATAAGAAACAGATTCAAAACTATGATCGGTATACTTTTACCGATTATACTTTTGAATCGTAACTTTTTAAGTATTGTAACTAGGAATATAAAGCTACTTCTAGAAAATAAATTAATATGCCAATTTAGTCAATAAAATGGTAAAAATTTAAGAAAAAATTCTCTATTAGCTGGAGCCGTAAAAACTTCGCTCGCACCAAGCTAATCTTATTCCCACCATATCAACTTGTCTCACTTGTGTAATTCATGCATCCCGTGTTTGTTGTTACTGATTGCTTATCTTTTTTACTGTTTTAAATTTTACAATCCAAAAATAAAAAGAACGAAAACGTCAGTGAACAGAAATACTAATCAAGCAAACTTCATATCTTGTCAAGATAAAGTGCTATATTTACTGTAACATTTATTTATTTTTAAGAAATTTAAGATGTGTTAGCAATTTTATTGGGTTTCTAACTTTTTTTTTTAGTGTATTACTTACTAGACTGAACTTTTTTTTTTTTTTTTTAGTGCTAAGCCCCTATCCCTATTTTCCCATCAGCCCTATTGTTTTTAATGCACGAAATACCATAATGCAGATATTAGAAATACATGTACCGTGTTATAGCAGAACTGACTGTACTGGGGATTGCTAATGTTTATATTGCCTCTCTATACATTAAAAACGTTTTCCTCCTAGCGATATTTATTCGAGCCAATGGGAGAAGAGGGCGGGCAAATAATTACATACGTCATTTCCTGATTAGATTTCGATCAGTGCGTTATAATGTTATTATTATACAAACAATAACATCATACAATACAAAACTATACAAATATTTACTATAAATCTATGAGCAATAATGGCTCAATATATCCTATGTTTTATTCATATTTGAAAATTACAAAAAAGAGTTAACTCAATATTTCTTCACAGGGTGACTTCTATGCTCAGCTCTCCAGACCAAATTTCAAAAGAAGAAGATTTAAAATACATAAAGAACTTCTTTAAAATTATTAAATGTGTTCAATCCTCTTAGTACACGAATGATCTGATGCCCGGAATAATAGTCGAAAGCCCCAACCCGGCCCCAGATCCATCAAACCCTCCACAAAATCTCAAGTGACCGAAGACAGTATGTCAGATATTTAAAATTATAAACTGATAAAATATATTACGTAATAAACTGCTACATAAAAAATGCGACAATGAAATAATTTCCCAAACTTTCCTTCCTTAAGGGGACCAGGCTTTGACTTCTGCCGTGTTCACAGGTCGGACTACTAATGCACGATATTTTGGGAGATTACTGGTTAATATGCATGCGTTTTTACACGCCCACGAATCCGAAATAAGAAATGAACATTGTATGTTAATTGAGTTATTTTGTATTCTCATTTCTAAGGTTTCCACAATTAATAATTTTGTATAATTGTGTTTATGTTTAAAAGCCTCATTAAGCTCATTGAACAGAAAAGTGTGATTCTCATTTATGGCAGGGAAAGACAGTTCTGACACCGTGGCTCGTAATGCTCTAACAGATGCAGCATGTTGTTTAAGATGTGTGTCCAAAAGACACCTTGTCGATTCCACATAAAAGGAATCACAATCTCCACGTGTGATACTGTATACTATGTCATGCATTTCTTTGGAGAAGGGGGAAGGACAGAACAATTTTTTAGTATGGAGTGAAGTTTGTGTTGGTTTCGCTATTACTTTGACTGTATCTTTGAGAAGGATATAAGTTACCTGTACCATTTACCTGTACCATTGTTCAATGTAATGAATTGTAATAAAATGTTTTGTTAATTGTGTTATCGTGTAATACTGTTAATGGTAGTAAGAGCATATCCCGTTTAAAAATCTGTTTGTTGATTCTTCGATTTCTATATTTAACGCAGTCCGTGTTGTAGTGTATATTTATAAGCGTTAGTAAACCGATTAAATATAATGGAACGTTTGTAGGTAAATGGATGGTAACTAGTATGATGAAAGAACATTCCTGTATTTGGGGTTTAAGGTAGATTTTGAACTGTAATCTGTCCCCCTCTCTTTTAAGTGTAAAATTTTTAAAAATAATCATTTTAGTCTATACATTCTCGTTCTCCAATGCAAATTTCAACCTCCCATAAAACATAATCCTAGGGGAATTATGTTTTATGAGAAGTAATTGGTAATCCAACTAAAGATGGATTACTAATGGGGCTAAGTCTTAGCGGCCTAATCACCGAGGTTTATCTAAACAAAATTGAACAAATATACTTGAAACCATTTTTACCTGGGATTATATTTTATGGGAGGTTTTTGGATGACAACCTTATCATAATGGATGAGCAGACTACTAACAATGTTTTAAAGACTTTCAACAACACTAAAACAATTATTTTTTTAAAATTTTACACTTACAAGAGTGGGGGACAGATTACAGTTCAAAATCTATCTTAAACCCACAAATACAGAAATGTTCTTACATCATACTAGTTACCATCCGTTTACCTACAAACGTCCATTATATTTAATCCATTATAGTTTACTAACAAAACATCCATTATAGTTTACTAACACTTATAAATATACTACAACATAGACTGCATTAAATATAGAAATCAAAGAACTAACGAAAAGATTTTTAAACAGGGGATATCCTCTTACCACCATTAACACTACATGCTAAAGACAGGTTTTTTTTTTTTTTTTTTTGGTTTTTTTTTTAGGAGCATTAGCAACTAAGGCCATATTGCTCCGGGATATGCGGTGGTCATTCTCTGACCTTTCCACATCCTCCGTATTTGGTGGTGACGGGCTCGAACCCCGGTCTAATCAAGAAGCATGTGCTATGCACTACTGCTCCTTCCCACCTGGCTACGGAGGCGCCCTAAAGACAGGGTAGACAGTATAGAACACAATAACACAATTAACAAAAAAACATTTTATTACAATTCCATACATTGAACAATGGTACAGGTAAAGTAATATCCTTCTCAAAGATACAGAATTCAAAGTAATAGCAAAATCAACACAGAAACTTTGCTCCATACTAAAATATCATTCTGTCCTTCCCTCTTTTTTCATAAAAATGCATGACATAGTATACAGTATCTCACGCGGAGATTGTGATTCCTCTTATGTGGTATCGACAAGGTGTCTTTTGGACACACATCTTAAACAACATGCTGCGTTGGTTAGAGCATTATAAGCCATGGTGTCAGAACTGTCTTTCCATGCCATAAATGAGAATCACACTTTTCTGTTCAATGAGGTTTTAAAACATACAACGCAATTATACAAAATAACTAATTGCGGAAAACTTAGAAATGAGAATACAAAATAACTTGATTAACACATGACATCCATTTCTTATCTCGGATTCATGGGCTTAATGCATGCATGTTAATGAGTAATTGCCCATAAATATCGTGGGGATCGTACACCTATCGTGCATTAGTAGTCCTACCTGTGAACATGACGGAAGTTGAAATGCTTGGTTCCCTCAAGGAAGGAAAGTTTTGGAAATTATTTCATCTTAATTTATTTTCATTGTCGCATTTTTTATGTAGCAGTTTATTACGTGATATATTTTATCAGTTTCTAATTTTAAATATCTGACATAATGACTTCGGACACTCGAGGTTTCGTGGAGAGTTTGATGGACCTGGGGTCGGGTTGGGGCTTTCGACTATGATTCCGGGGCATTGGATCATTCATGTACTAAGAGGATTGAACATATTTAATAATTTTAAAGAAGTTCTTTATTTTTTAATAAATCTTTTAATAAATGTCACCCTATGAAGAAATACTGAGGTAACTCTTTTGTAATTTATAAAATTTTTAAATGCCCATAAATATTCAACGATGGAATCTGCTTTGGGCTCAGAAATACAAATATTAACCAGAAGATTCTTAAACAGGGGTTATCCCCTTGCTACAATAAACTGAATTAGGGTACAAGCTAGGGATAGGATACAGAATACTACATCAACCAACAATCGTAATATTAAAAAATACTTTGCTTCTGTCCCATATATTGAACAGTGGCACAAACAGCTTAACAGCTCCTTGGTTTTTTTTTTTTTTAGGAGCATTAGCAACTAAGGCCATATTGCTCCGGGGATATGCGGTGGTCATTCCTTGACCTTTCCGCATCCTCCATATTTGGTGGCTCACAGGCTCGAACCTCGGTTTAAAACAGCTTTAAAGATATCAAAATTAAAATTGTGGCCAGGCCAATATGGAAACTACACACTATACTGAAAAATCGCTCAGTCCTTTCCTTGTTCGCAACACAAATAAATGACCTGGTATACAACATTTCTTGCGGAGATTGCATTCGTACCAAGGTTCTATGCATTTTCCTCTGAATTTTCGTGTTAATTAACACACAGCCTCAGTTCGTGTTTCTTGTTCAGCAGCATCAGAATTAGCCTGTTGCTAACAAAAAACATACTTTTTTATTTAACGAGGCCAAAATACTTGGTGTCCAACATAATTATACCAGACTATTAATTGCAGAAACTGTTGAAATTAAATTACATGAGAATTCTGTTAATGTTCGCCGCCCATTTCTAATCTCTGATTCGTCGACTTTTACGTGCATGCATGAAGACAAATAATCCCTATTTAAGTTTCATGTGCACCCCTATTCGGTAAATTTCGTTCCTGTGATCGCAACATACAGTCGAAAAGCGTTGTCAGCTTCAGGAAGAAAAATAGTTTTGAAATTTTTTCATAAAATTTCTTTTAATTAATTTAATTTTTAATTGCATTACATTGAGTTTTAATTGTGTTCAACTGATTTGATTTTTAATTATTTTTTACTGTAATGTAATATTTTCGATTTTTTTGTTTTAATTGTTGGAGAGTATCATATGGAAGTGTTCTACGTATTATATTGAGGTAAACTTCTCTTATTATTTTACAAAAAAAAAAACAACTATTTACAATTATACCTCTACTATATCAGGATGATGGGTCCCTTCATCAGCTGACATTAATATACAAAAAACGTTAGAATGGAGCATCAAATGATGCCGAGTGTTGTCATGTATTAGACAGTGAAGCACGTGCACGAGGTTGGTGAAATGGAAGGAATACAAATGGGTTACTGGGTAGAATCAGACACTTGCTGTTGACAATGTAGAGCACATATGTGGGATGCATGCCAATGTTCGTCGCATTGCAAGGCAACTGCCTCCATAACATTCACCAACCTTGTGTAGTACGTGCTTCACTGTCTAATACATGACCACGTCTGGCATCATTTGATGTTACATTTTAATGTCAGCTGATGAAGGGACCCGATATAGTTTGTATATTTGTAAATAGTTTAGAATTTTGTAAATATTTTAAATATTTGTATAGTTTTTAAATATTTTAGTCCTGCTCTTTCGGATGCAACAGTATTCCTCATGCATTATGGAACCCTAAGCAAAAGGCCTTTTCCTAAGTGACCTATGTAAACGCAGATAAATAATTACATAGTGATATTTATTTCAACTTGAGAATACCGTGTGGTAGGGTAGCCAACTGGAGAAGAGGGATGCAGGTCATGTGGTAGAAGTAGATGGAGTAATTACATCACTACAAATGCACAGGTAAATAATTCCATGGGTAATTTCCTGATTAGATACTGATCAGTGCATTTTGACAAGCGTGTCTTTTACGTAGAAAAGATTTGACTTACTCCATCATACCTCTACGTTTTAGATATAAAAGTGTGTGTTTGGGGTTGGCAAGCAAAGCAGGGGTGGAGCCCCCTAGTTATTATTATTATTATTATTTTATCAATGCATTAGCACCTAATGGCACACTGCACTGTGTATATTATGTCTGTATATTTCTTGGGCTGATTTAGATGTTTTACAGAAAGAATAACTAAAGGGAAGGGAACTACTTCCCTCACCTGAAATCAGTTTTCACACCTTTTCACAATAGCATTTTGCAGCGAAAAGGTCTTTTTAAGAATTCCTCAGTTTACGATGGATTAGGGAATATAAGGTTCTACATTATATTCCTAATGGCCTACACCAGTGGTGCCCAAACTACTGAGATCAATAGCTCCCTTCGGAAACCAAAAAACATTTGTGGACCCCTATATATGTATATATAGAAAATATTTTTTTTCTTTTCTATATATTGTTTTAATGTAAATGTTCTGCATTATATAAATGCTGCGTATATCCTCTTTGAGAAGGAAAGTTTTGTAAATTATTTCACCATAATTTATTTTCATTGTCACATTTTTTATGTAGCAGTTTATTACATGATATATTTTATCAGTGTCTAATTTTAATCTGACAATGTCTTCGGTCGCTCGAGGTGTGTATGTGTGTGTGTGTGTTAATACAAAAGAAATAAAATATCTAATATCTAAATTATATAAACAAACTGAAAAGTAAAATTGTCAGAATTAATTAATGCCATAAGCTTTGATTAAACATTACATATGCCTGCTAAAATATAGGAACTATTTTTTTTTTTAATTTTAACAATATAGCCTAAGATATGTGTGTAACCATAACCTACAAAGCCCCTAATAGTCACTATAATTAGCGAAGTCATACTAAATCAAATATTAACAAAATAACAAATAAAAAGTATGGTAATGTCATTACACCATGAGGCTTACATTGAAAGGCACGTCAACTTGGGGCTAGTGCCTCTCAATATACGCCAACAATAACAACATGAGCCATCTTTTTCTGCGAGTTATATGCCAGTCTCACCTTATTAATATATACTAAATATAGTATACATAATAGCATTAAGGTCAAATTTAAGTTAAGAATAGCATAATTTGCTAAACGTGCAAAATATGAAACTCGCAATCAAAAATATACAAATGGCTGACTGGCAAAATATAACTGCTAGCTCTACAGATAGCTTTACTCTTACATTATTAGAATATTTACACGAGTTTTTCTGTTTCTGTAGCTTAATGGGAAGGAAAAAGCAAAGCAGGGGCATAGGCCCAAGAAATAGGCAAAAGGAAAAGGCAACAGGAATAGTAGTAGCGTCTCAATTTCCCTCGAATTACCCTTAATAGATTTTGAGGCATAAGCTATGAGAGATAGATAGCAAATAGATAAAAGAAGAGGCAAAGACAGCAAACTACTTCAGAAAAACTACTATTTGTTATGTAAAGTCTCTTTACACAACAAATTACCAGGAACCTGACTAAGGGACGGGGATTTACATCCCCAGTAATTTTTCAGAAGTAGTTTGCTGTCTTTGCCTCTACTTTTATCTATTTGCTATTTAACTCTCATATCTTATGCCTCAAAATCTATTAGAGTAATTCAAGGGAAATTGAGGCGCTACTACTATTCCTGTTGTCTATGCTTTGTGTTTTCCTGCCCATTAAGCTACAGAAACAGAAACACTTGTGTAAATATTCTCATAATGTAAGAATAAAGCTATCTCTGTAGGGCTAGCAGTTATATTTTGCCAGTCAGCCATTTGTATATTTTTTATTGCGAGTTTCATATTTTGCACGTTTAGCAAATTATGCTATTCTTAACTTAAATTTAATCTTAAATTTGACCTTATGTTATTATGTATACTATATTTAGTATATATTAATAAGGTGAGACTCACATATAACTCGCAGAAACAGATGGCTCATGTTGTTATTGTTGGCATATACTGAGAGGTGCTAGCCACAAGTTGACATGCCTTTCAACGTAAGCCTCATGCAGTAATGGCATTATGATACTTTTGATTTGTTAATATTTGATTTAGTATGACTTCGCTGATTATAGTGACTATTAGGGGCTTTGTAGGTTATAGTTACAACACATATTGTTAAAAATAAAAAACATATATAGGAACTATGTTCTAGATACGATAGATTATGGTAGAGTAAAAAAATTTTTATCGGATTGGCAATGAGGTAGCAGGTTGAGCGAGATTAGGTGCAGTCTGCAAAAGACCTGTGCATCAAGCTCAACCTGCTACCTCACTGCCAATCCGATAAAATTTTTTTTACTCTACCATATTCTATCATATCTAGAACATATCAATAGAGACCGATGTAATGCACAATCTTTCACTTAGATGGCATTAGTCGGTACTGCTCTCTATGTTAAAATTTACAAATAATTCTTCGCTTAATACAGATACAGTGAAACTTCCCTTTAACGGACAGCCATGGGGAACGAAAATGTGTCCGTTAGAGAGAAGTGTCCGCTAACAAGAAGTCTGAGGGAGCAAAAAAAAAAAAAAAGAAAGAAAGAAAAATCGTTAAACGTTTAATGTAAAATTAAATTAAAATATATACAGATTTTGAACAATATTTTTGTAAATAATATACAATTACATACACAAGAGATAAAGAAAAATCATTAAACGTTTAATGTAAAATTAAATTAAATTATATACAGATTTTGCACAATATTTTTGTAAATAATATACATACAATTGTGCTATGTATATTATGACTTTATCTTAAGAAAAATACATACAGTAATCACTTATTTTCTTCTGCACCTTCTTCCGGCTGATAATTTTGTTTTCAACATTTGTTTGGAGTGAAGAAACCATCGAAAGTCCTTCAGTATCTTCTTCAGCGGCGAAAAACATTTTTAAACGATTGATTTGTATGGGCGCTTCTTCTATTTTCATCGGTGGTTCGTCGTTCATATGTTCTTCAACAGAATGACCTCCTTCCATTTCTTCATCCTCATGAGGAACTTCTTGAAAAATATCGATGATAATGTCGTTGATATCTAGAGCACCATCTTCTGTAGTGAGGTTTGAGTCTATATCTTTGTAGCCAGGGTCACTTGTAGCGGAAGTATCGTACATTATCAATAGATGTTGAAGTTCTTGTTCTTCTTGGTGCTCCACATTGCTGTTCATAACTTCAATTTTTGCGTTTGAGAAGCCAGACTTTACAAAACAGTTCACGACAGTTTGTTTTCTAATTGCGTTTACTGAAGAGAAAATCGCATCTAGGATGCTGATTTTCTTTGCAAGGTCACTCGCACATGTTACATCGTTCATGTTTGCAATGAGATGTCTTAAAACACGTTTTCTGTAGTGATGTTTAAAATTTTTTATTATCCCTTGATCCAAGGGCTGACACTCTGCAGATGTGTTTGGTGGCAGAAAAATGATTTGAATGTTGGACAATTCAATGTGCGGGTGAGATGCAGCATTATCCATGAAAAGAATAATTTTTCTGTTTTGACGAATCATGTTTTGGTTAAAGTGACTTATCCATTCGCTCATGATATCTCGTGTCATTCACGCTTTTTTATTAGACTTCCAGTCAACATCCAAAAGATTCAACTTTATGCCCTTGAAACAACGAGGATTTTGTGGTTTTCCTATAACAAGAGGTTGTTCAAAGTCTCCAAGCATATTTGTACACAATAGTACAGTCAAGCGTTCCTTAGAAATTTTTCCGCCCTGGCACTTTTCGTTTTTTAGACTTATTGTGTTTTCAGGAAGAGCTTTAAAAAAACAACCCTGTTTCGTCACAGTTGTAAATATCCTTAGCTTCAAAATCACAACATAAATCTTCCAATTTGACGGTCCACTCTGTTACAACCCCAGTATCGACAGATCCACCTTCACCACTTACGGTTTTCCAAGAAATTTTATGCCGAGTTTTGAACTTGTCTAGCCATCCCACAGAAGCTTTGAACTCATTTACTCCCATAGATTTCGCAACCTCCAAAGCCTTTTCCCTAATAATAGGCCCATTAATGGGAATTTTTTTAGCACGTGCGCGACAAATTTGAAGTCTAACAGTTTTCGGGAATGATTTTTGAACGTGATCATTTACATGTTGCCAAAATTGTTTGAGCAGTTCATTTTTTTTTTCTTTAGGATGTCGCTTACCTGCGTCTTCCCGATTTTGAATTTTACAGCAAGATTGCGAACACTATTTTTTTGCCGACCATACGCATTAATGAGTTCGACTATCTTTTAAAGTTAAATGTTTACGAGAAAACATTGTGCACTTCACACGACACTGAACAAAACTGAAAACTGAAACTGAAAAGACGAAAGGCCGACCATATTCCCCCCCCCCCTGCACACACCGAATTCATCAGAAGTTTTACACGTGCCTTAAAATTCTTGAAAAAGGGTTTAGAACCGCGAGGTAAACCTTGATAAAATTCAGAGAATCGGAAATAGAAAATAAACACACGATTGAGGCAATACGTGGAAGAAACGTTCCTAGAAAAAGGGCCGTGAGCTCGCCCGCTGTCCGTTATGGGGAGATCAAATTAAGTGCTAATCTAAACGAAACAGTGCAGATTGCCTGTCCACGTCCATTACAGAGAATATCCGCTAGACAGAAGCTGCAAACACGTTAAAACCAATGGAGGTGAGTCGGGGAATTTGAAAATGTCCGTTGTAGAGAGATGTCTGTTAATGAGAGGTGTCCGTTAGGAGAAGTTTCACTGTATATATATATATATATATATATATATATATATATATATACACACACACACATATATAATCATACAAATAAATTAGAATGAGAGTTAAAAATAATGCCAGCAGTATGGCAAAACAAGAGCGAAAATAGTCGAAATTAAACTTAAGAATCAAACCAAACAGGGAGGGAAGAGAGGGGTAACAAGAGTAAAAATATTGCAGCAGAAAATCTCTAAAATAATTTAGAACATGTAATTATAAGAATAATAAATAATAATTCATTAAATTTTGAAGGCCAATTAAATATATATATATATATATATATATATATAGAACGAATAATTTGACCAGTTCCAGAGGGTCCATTTTGCAGACCCCCTGCAACTGGTCTGCGGACCCCACTTTGTGAAACGCTGGCCAAGACTATTATATTACTTATGAAACAACAAACTTAAAGCAGTTAATGGGAAAATGTCTTAGGTGTAATTGTGTAGTCTAAAATGACGTTCTCTCAGAAAAGTAGACAGGCTGCTGAGACAGCATGCTGCACCCTCTCAAGAAAAGCAACAAGTTCAAAACAAGAAGTGTCACTATCTGACAACCATTCTTACTTAGAAGAAGTGACATATACAATCTAGCACTGAGTACCAGGGATGATTACACTTGGGATAATTTTCTGGGGAAGAAAAAACAAAAAAAAAAAAAAAGTCTTTTTTCATTATTATTATGCATTATTATTATTAAAAAAAAAAAAATTCAGCCACTTTACTTGAGAAAATTTAATACAGTCTTCTATCAGTGACAAGCAACAGTTTTGATAGCAATGGATAGGAAGATGACCATTTCATTATATAAAGTCTTGATTGGGACCAGTACCGTGTGTTTGGAGCCTGTTTTAGAAGAGATATGAATCTGCCGGGGATGGTACATCAAAGAGGCAACAGAGTTCATTGATGATATAGGGAAGTATCCCTATAAGAAGGGACTTCAGTTTTGTGGGTTTTGAAGACTAAAGAATGGCATCGTTGTGGGGACTTGATTGGGGTGTTTTAAGAAATTTACATAAACAGGATGATAGGTATCTTTTTTCTTTTGCAGGTAATGCAAAGGAGAATTACAACTGAATTGGAAAGGTGACAGACTGTATATTTCTCTGACTAGGGAATTACTGACTGTTGGAATAGGTTGCCAAATGTTTGTGTAAAACCAGGAAGCTTAAGTAAATTTAAGGTGTTGGACATACAAGTGTGACACTAGGTGATTTTTTTTTTCCCTTTTTAGGCACATTCACGCACGTGTATATAACACTGTCTAGTCAAAACATTATGATCACCTGTCTAATAGTGAGTAGGTCCTCCTCTTGCTGCCAGCACAGCGAGGCATGGACTCTGAGTGTTACAGGAGTTGTACCATGTCACATGACTGCATCCCATAGATGTGTGAAAGTCTGCAGTGGAGGATCTAAATGCCAATTCTGTCGATACATGTAATCCCAAAAATATTCTATGAGATTCACATCTGACAAATTCAGTGCCCTACGTAGCACCTGGAAGTCATTTTGGTATTCGGCCAACCACTCTCAAATAATACCAGTAATATGGCAGGGTACATTATCCTGTTGGAACACATGTGCCATTTGGAAATTCAGTCACCATGAATGGGTGTACCCGATCAGCCACAATGGATAGCTAGTTTTTAGCATTCAGGGTGCAGTCTAGGGGTAAAAGAGCTCCAAGAGATTTCCAGGAAAACATCCCCTATACCTAAGCACTGCTGCCACCTGTATGTTTCTGTTGGACCAGAACATTGGAGTAATTCCTCTCCAGAGGGTTCATTTAGATCAGCAGTTCCCAAATGGTGGTTTGCAAACCCCTTGGGGTTCGCAAAAGTGTTCCAGGGGGTTTGTACTAAAAATTCTGTAATGGCGTCTGCTTAGATTTACATAGGTATATTATTGTAAACTACAAAATATAACTAATAATAAATAAAAAAGTAAAATAAAATTAAATAAAAAGTAAATTGCCAAAGAAAGAAACCACATCTCACAATTCCTTATAATTAGTTTACTATCTTTATAGTATATCATGTTAAATAAATGTTTTCCATACTATTTCCCCCCCCCCCCATTCTCAAGGATCATTGTTATGTATAGGTACCTTTTTTTTTTTTTTTTTTAGAACCTATAGTACTTAGTACCGTGCATGAGTTGAAGGTTGAAAAGATGAAAGATACTTGTTGACATTAGACTTCAAAATTCTGTAGATTGTAATTTTCAGGAATGGATGTTGACTGGTTGTGACACGAGTTAAAGACTGCTTTGAAAGAGAGTGCGGGAATTATAGAAGCCAATTCAGAAGAACAGTGTCCATGGAAGTATCTATAGAAACGGCATGCTGCAGAAACAGAACTCTATGAGACAGAGAGTGGAGAGACTATATTACAGATCAGACATTAATTAACCTAACTGCCCTCTTTTGAAAGGAATCTAGAAGCCTGGGAGAGGTTTTGGGGGTAAAGTGTAAAGTGTGTTAGCTGTCTAAGGGCACTGAGGGTTTTCCCCATCTCTGCATTGTGCACTCTGTTCATGAAGCACAGTACTCTGTGGAGTCCAGGGATTTAAAAGTGTGTTTGTTTGTTGTTTGTTATTTGGTTTTTAGGAGCATTAGCAACTAAGGCCATATTGCTCCGGGGATATGCGGTGGTCATTCCCTGACCTTTCCGCATCCTCTGTATTTAGTGGTCACGGGCTCAAACCCCGGTCTAATCAAGAACCGTGTGCTACGCACTGCTGTTCCTGCCCACCTGGCTACGGAGGCATCTCAAAAAGTGTGTGGAATTGGTTATGTCATGTAGTATTATGTTCAGTTGTTTCTCTGACCATTTAGCCATCGAGCCTCTAGTGGGGCCCACCATTGCCCACACTTAGCCAAGAGGTAGCAGGTTAGGTACATCCAGTAGATAGATTATTTTGGTACTCTGGCAGGCCCTGCCACCTAGTTTCCAAAGATTTCAGTGGCAAGGGCCTAAAAAAAAAAAAAAAAAAGAAAAAGAAAAAACGCAGCTGAATGCTGAAAGTCAGAAAACGCCGAAATGGAATTTAAGCGATGATGAAATTAATTTTTTTGGCTTTGGTTAAATTGTGCAACATTAAGTTTGGGACATACTCTGTCGGTTTAGTTAGAGTAGTGGGGCGGGGGGGGGGAGACTGAAGGCTGGGGGGACTGGCAGAAATATGGTTTTGGAGATACAGCTCCAGATGCGGAAACAATAATCCATCATAGGCCGGATTTGCGATGTCTACAGGAATCATCGACTGTTTGGAAGATAAGTAACAACGAGAGCGAAAGAGAAAACCCAGTTTTTTAGATGCAGAGCAAGCAATATTTGTAATGTGCTTTATGCCAGGAGAGATTAGAAGTAAGGGTAATCCCCAAGATCTTGTCTAGAAATCAGTCTAGAAATTAGGGTGAAGATGACACCCTAATTTCTAGACATCCTTTTTGCGAGATATAACAGAGGACTTAGTTTTGGAAGCATTGAAATTAACTATCTTTGCTCCACTGGAAAATTACTAAGAGGTTATCATTTAAAGATTTGGTAGTGGATACACGAGAAGTTGAAGCTGTTTGAGCAGGGCAAAATTTCTCAAACTGGAAGGGGGAACACAATGTCCTATCATCAACAAAACTATGGATATGGATAGGATGTCCAGTCAATGGAAGAAGGTCATTAATATATACAAGAGGAAAAAAAAGTGGGAGAAAGAACTGAACATTGTGGAACACCAGCATTAGTAGAGAAGTCAGAGAGCCGTCTACCATCACCCGCAGTGAGTGGGTGATGGCAAACGGCCACCACCGACATTCAGAGAGAAAACTGGATACCTAATTACAAAGAACAATGCCAAATCATAGGATGGAAGCTTATTTAGAAGACCTTTAGGCCAAATACGATCAAAAGCCTTTGAAAAGTCAAGAGCAATGGTTTGAATTTCACCAAACTTTTCCACTGAATTTGTCCACAGATAATTAACATAATCCAGAATATCACCAGTGGAACGACACTGACGGAATTCATACTGACGATCGTTGATCAGATTTCCAGATAGTTTAAGAGTTTACGGTTAATTGATTTCTCCATTACTTTGGAAAGAGTAGAAGTAATTGCAATGGGACGATAATTGGGTGGAAGGGATTTGTCACCCTTTTTAGGAACTGACTGGATATGAGCAAATTTCCAAGAAGGAAAAACACCTTTGGAATAAGAAAGTGAAAATAGACAACACAAAACAGGAGTAAGTTCAGAGGCACAGGTTTTGAGAACAAGTGGAGCAATACCATCAGGACCTGGAGCTTTCTTAGCATCAGATTCATCAAAATCTTTCTGACATCCTTTTGACGGAAGACCATAGGAGGCATTGAATGGAGTGTACTGGGAATGGTTTGAGGTGATTTACCAAGATCATCAATACATGAGTTAGAAGAAAAATAGGATGCTAGCAGGTCGGCTTTATCTTTGGCTGATGTGGCAACAGAACCATTTGGTTTTGACAGAGATGAGAACATAGATGGGCAAAAATTGTGGCCAATAACTTTGGCAAGAGACGAGAATGCTCAGCTACCATTTGGACAAGATGCAAGTTTTCTACTCTTAGCCTGTTGGAAATGTAGTTTGGATTGAAAAATAACTGCTTTACAAAGCACAAATAATACTTAATAATAATTTTTATTATTATTATGCAATGTTGCTTTTAAAATCTTAGTACTGGAAATATTTTACAAAAAAATTCAGAAAAATTATACAATTTCAGAGAACATAAACTTAGCGTTTCGCATTAAAAATATTATGTTGAAATGGATTCGCAATAAAAAATATTACGTTGAAAAGGGTTCACATGTCAAAGAAGGTTGAGAACTGCTGATTTAGAAAACCCTGGAAATGTTCATCATTCTCTAGTTAAAGTCCATGGTCAGCTGTTCTATTGTTGGTTGGTTGATTTAGAGATTTCTTAGGTGCATTGGCAACTATGGCCATAGTGCGCCATATATATGGTAAGAATTTATGCTATTTCCTGTCAGATATAGATAAATGTAAAAAATAGTACCAGCAAGTTAGTTTTTTATCTAGTTAAAGGAGGTGGTATACATTAATAATTTTCTGAAAGGTAAAAATGCTTGAGACATTTGTTTTATTGCCTAAAAGTGAAGTGAAAGAGGATCTTCTGTTGTGGCTGGAGTGAAGAGATTTTGGGGCTCTCTTGCATATTTTGGGCAATTGACAAGGATATGTTTTATTGAAAGCACTGTGTTGCAGTGATGGCACTTGGGGGGGGGGGTGATCTCCCTTCTTAACAGATAACTGAGTGATATTTGTGTGACCTGTTTGTAGGCGTACCAATATTACCTCCTGTTGTCAAATTGAGCTGAAGCTTGAAAGCCATCGCTCAAGATTTGGCTTAATACTTCAGAGTTTATTGTTATATTGATTTTTCCATGATAATTGTCAATGCTACATGCGTTTTGCCTGGATTATTGATATATAGTCTTCATATGGGACTTTCCAGTTGTCATCAGGTGGTAAGATGGCCGATTTTGCAGCATTGTCACTAATTCATTTCCTGAGATTCCCATATGTCCAGGGACCCAGCAGAGGTATATGCTTTTTCCAAGATCAGATAAAGTATGCAAAGAGGAGGTTATTTCCTTTAAGACTGGGTGGGTGATATTCATGGTGTTTTTCAGGGCTTGAAGTGCACTTAAAGAATCTGTAAAAATTATACTATTTACAATATCGGAGAACTCGATATGCTTCAGTGCAATCTGAATTGCCATTAGTTGGGCAGAAAGTATACTGAACTCATATGGCAATTCATAAGCCAAAGTAATGTTTGGAAAAACTGCGGTAATTCCAACGTGGGCCTCATTCTTTGATCTATCTGTATGCACAACAACAAAGTTGGGGAACTGACCCACTACTGCATTATAAAGTTTTAGAAATTTTCTTTATGTAATGTAGATTTATTTCATTGATGGAGGGATAAATTGCATAAATTGCTGACAGGAAGTTCTTAGTTTTTTAATATGCTCTAAAAAGGCAAGTTTATGGTCTAATGTGATTCCTAAGAACCGCATGCTGGGATGAACTGCTATTGGTTGACCATTCAGTTGTAGTTCTGGATGTGTGTGAAGTTTACATTGGCGACAAAAATGGATGCACAACATTTTTTGGGGGCAAAGTTGAAAGCCATTAATTTGTATCCATGAACTGATCTTATTTATTGCCACTTGTAATTGTCTCTCAACAGTATATATCTCTCAATAGTGTTTGGAAGTTGTTCGGCAATGGTGTTAATTGCAATTATAAAAAGTGTAGCACTGAGTACAGAGCCTTGGGGAACTCCTTCTTGCAAGAATACTTGGGATAATGAAGTTTTGAATCTAACCTGAAAAGTGCATTTGTACAAGTAGTTTTGTATGAAAATTGGGAGATGACCCCGAAGTCCATGTTGATATAATTCGCGGAGTATTCCATACTTCCATGTGGAATCGTAAGCCTTACTGATATCAAAGCATACCATGACATGATGTTCTGATCTAAGGAATGCATTTCGGATGGAGTTCAAGTCATACTAGAATATCTAGTGTTGATCTGTCTTGCCAAATACCAAATTGTGCAGCATGTATGAGATTAAAATTTTCTGGTACCATATCAATCGAAGTTTACCATCTTTTCAAGAATTTTGCAGAGGCAACTGGTCAAGCCAATGGGTCTATAGCAAGCAGAGTTTTTTGGATCTCTACCTGGATTAAGGAATGCAAGGACTGTAGCATGATGCCATTTTTTAAGGAATGTATCCTCTACAAAGTCTATTAAACAGATCAAGGAGTGACTGTAATGATTCAGAACTTAGTTCCTGTATCATTGAATAGTGAATATTATCTGGTCCTACTGTGCTGTGTCTAGTTGTTGAAAGAGCACTATGCAGTTCATGGTAGGTTATATTGTTCATTCCCTTTTGATGAAAAGTTTAATTTTTGTTTTTCTTTATTTGTTTTAAATCTTCTGAAGGTTGGGATGTAACTTTCTGTTGATGATATTTTGGCAAAAGTTTCCCCTAAGATATTGGCAATTTGAGCAGGGTCAGAAACGTTCTGTCCCCTCCATTCCATGATAGGCACAGGAGTTGTCTGATATTTACCACTCATTTTTTAAAATTATTTTCCAAATTTTATGTGTAGGAGTTTCTTGATTGATGGTGATTAGTGAATGGAACAAAGGGGTGCTCTTACGAAGAAAGGCTTAAGTTTTGCAAATTACAGTGTCTGGAGACTAGGCACCAGCGAGGTGATCTGATAGAGGTGTATAAAGCCTTGAATGGTTTAAGCATGCTCAATGCTGATGGGATTCTTCCTCTAGCTCAGAAAAATCACCTGAGAGGGCATAAATTCAAATTGAGGAAAGACAGATGTAGGATAGACGTGCGGAAATTTGCCTTTAGCCAGCGGGTGGTTGGTTGGTGGAACAGACTTCCATCCCTTGTGGTGGAGGTTGACAGCCTAAATAAGTTTAAGGCTCAGCTGGACAGGTATTTTGAACGAACAGAGGGGTGAAGCGGAAGTGGGTTTTTTTTTTTTTTTTGGCTGATGCTGCATAAGCTTGCTTTCTTGCATCAAATGCCTCTACTAATGCTAATGCTAATGGTCGAAATAAAGTGAATCCAAGCTGACTTTTTATTACAGCATCTAACATACCTTGCTCTGACACGTTTAAAATGGATAAGATTAGCTGCTCTTGTACTGCGGCAAAATATATTCCAGGCTTTACTTTGCTCTTTTTAGCTGCACAACATTATTCACTACATCAGAATTTTGGGTGTTTCGGCAATTTTGAAGACGATTTTGGTATGGTTTTTCCTGCTGCATGTAGTATTGTTTTTGTGACATGTTCAACGGCTTCATTAGTTGGGGATTCTCGGATTATTTCCGTGTCAAATTTAGCTAGTTTTTTATACGTCTGCCAATCTGCTTTATCAGTGAGCCGCTGCAGAATTATAGTAGGATGATAAGAGGGTTTGTTTAGTAATTCGATTTGTATGGGAAAATGATCACTGTGTAGTGGATCATTGTTTATTGTCCTTTTTAGGGTAGGATATAGGGCTGCTGTACAGATAGACAAGTCAATTGCAGTATTTGTTCTAGAAGGAAGGTGAATATATGTAGGAGACCCATCATTTAGGAGGAGACGGTTGTTATCGTCTAAACATTTTTCAATTACCTTTCCTCTTCGATCAATGGTGTTGTTGACCCATTTAAATCTCCTAGAATGAGGAAAGGTGTGGGGAGTTGAGCTATGAGATTATCTAGATCATTTTGTTGAAAGCTATAACTAGGTGGAATGTACAAGGAGAAAATTGTAATATGGATGTTACGAGCTATACGGATGGCTACGTCCGTATAGCTCGTAACACAGCCTCAAGTGGAGAATTCAGTAAGATCTGTTGGTAGGAACATCGGGTTCACTAAAACAGCTACACCATCATGTGCAATATTTTGGTGGGTCCTGTCTTTTCTAAAGATATTATACTGAGACAGTTTTGGTGTATCTTGAGGTTTTAAATATGTCTCTTGAAGGCAGAGACATATTGGTGTATATTTAGAAGTGAGATGGTACAGATCATCAAAATTGGCACGGAAACCACGACAATTCCACTGAATTATTGTTTTCATTATTAGTTTCTTGTTGGACTTTCAGAACATTTTCTTGTTGTTGGAGTTCTCTGTTTTTCATTCTTGTTTTTATCTTTTTTTGGAAAGAAAGGTTTTCCTGTGTCCATGTCTTCTTCGACAAAAATTTCCAGGACACCATCATCTGCAGATTTTTCATTAATATCCATTTCCTCTTGATATCTGGGAGTTTTGATTTGTTTTTCTTTGCATTCTTGGTCTGGGGAGTGGAGTTTTTCACGAGGAATAGATATTGGTGTATTGACTGCTTGAGTTTGAGTTGCACTGTACAGAGTTTTGAGGTAATTTGAGAAAGACTCTTTTGGCGGTACTGTTAATTCAGTTTGCGTAGCTGTTGCCTAGTATTTGTTCGTTATTTGGGCATATGTTGGCCTATTTGGGTGAGTTGGAGGTGAGATGATTTGCTTTGCTTCTTGATAGGAAACATTATGGTTTGTTTTATATTTCTGAATAAGTTTTTTGCTTTTCCAGCATTCACATGTTCTAGCATAGGCAGGGTGGTCTTTTTTACAATTTGGGCATATTGGTTGAGCGACAGTACAGGCTTCACAGTCATGTTCTACTGACCCGCAGTTTGCACAAGTAGGGGTTCCCCAGCAAGCTGTCTGGGAATGTCCGTACTTCTGACATCGAAAACACCTGAGCGGGTTTGGAATAAATGGTCTGACACTGCATGCCAGATATCTGGCCTTAATGGATGTTGGACGATGCGGTGTGGTAAACGTCAAGATCAGATTATGTGTTGGGGTCAGATTACCATCTTTTCTGGTGGAGAGTCTATTTACTTGAATAACTCCTTGTTCTTTAAGTTCTTCTAGTATCTCCTCTTCGGACACATCTGGTAAATCCCAGTCTGGGATCACTCCTTTAGAGGTATTCAGTGATCTATGGGGTGTCACAGTGACTGGTAGTCCGGCAAAGAGTTTAATGTTCAAAAGTCGCTCTGAATGTTTAGCGTTAGAGGTCTCAATGAGAATGTCTCCTGACCGCGGTCTTTTTACAGCCTTGGGAGATCCTGCTCTACTTTTTAATTCATTTTGGACTCTAAATAGTGAGAGTTTCCCAACTGAGCTTTCGCCAGTTGAATGAATAATTAAGAAAGTTGGACTAGTTGGACTAGGATATGTCTCTGTCTCGGTTTTCTGACGTTTGGAAGTTCCTGCATTGGAACTGTCTTTCTTTTTGAATGTCTGGGATGCATCTGGCAGCCCAGATAAATCAGAGTTTGTTTTACTCATGATGATGTGCTCTTTTTGGCACTGGGAGATCGTCTTTTCCTCCCAGGTTACCAACTCCGTTGTTGTTGTTGTTGTTATTTGGTTTTTAGGAGCATTAGCAACTAAGGCCATATTGCTCCATGATATGCAGTAGTCATTCCCTGACCTTTCCGCATCCTCCGTATTTGGTGGTGACGGGCTCGAACCCCGGTCTACCAGCCCCGCCACGTGGAGGCAAGAAGGGTGCCACCTAGTGCCCCAAGCGAAGAGAAGGTTAGTATGAACTAAAAATAAAAAGGGGGGAGTTAATGAAAGGTGCTTTCCTTCCTAGGTTATATTATTATAATAGATCTATTTAATTCTGATACTCAAGAGTTAACGGACTTGCGAAACTCAGGAGAAATGTATTTACAGTAAAGCGTACCAGATTATCACTATGCTGTGGTCACTAATATCGCTTGCACTCGAGTCCCTGTCCTACTGTTTCCAGCTATCAGCTCTCACAAGGCAGGTAGGCCTACGTTCAAGGCGACCATTAATGAGGTTTCATGTGTCTGCTATTGGCCTAGCAACGCTACTCTGTCCACTCTTGGAACACCTTAATTACAGCACTTCACAAACAGTCCACAAGATTCACATTTTCTGTGATACTGCCATCCTTCAACCAGTACCCAACAATTATATCTTTTTCAAAATTCGTCGGATCATGTCCCTTGTCCACATTGATCAAGTACTTTGTATGGACCATATGCCATGAACATGCAGCATCACATTAAATGGTTCTCACCTCAACACGTGCCATCAGGCAAGGAGGAACAGCCAACTGCTAAAACAAGGGGGTGGTCAAAATGTTTTTACTGAACAGTGTACACATATGTGCCTATTATCTTCTCCACATCCATCTGTCCACATATAATGACTCCCAGAACAATATGAAATGTACCTGAATGTAATGCGCTACATACAACAGCCTAATTTTCTATAAGGCTAATTCTGAGTAAGCCGGGCTTCCTTGCATCAATTTGCCATTGTAATAAATTAAATACTGTTACTTCCACCACTCAGTGGAAGTAACTCTAAACTCAATTTTCAGAACTGTCAACAGTTGTTTCATTGCATTTCATTTAAATGTTTACACATCCTCAAATCTTTCATGATTTACACGAGTGTGTGTGTGTGTGTGTGTGTGTGTATGTGTGTGTGTGTGTGTGTGTGTGTGTGTGTGTGTGTGTGTGTGTGTTTTAGGGAATGGGAGGAGGGGATTTCACTTTCTGCTCATCCAAGCAAGTTAGAAGTCACAGTTCTAACTTGCTTGGATGAGCAGAAAGTTCTTTCCACAACTCACAGTTGTGGCAAGAACTTGGCTGTGACGCATTTTATTTCAAATCTGCAGTTAAAATGTGACATGAGCCACAGGTAATGCCTACCTCGTCAGCAATATCACAAATAGTCAATCTACTGTCATTTTTTTTTCTTAAATTACTCACGTCAGCTAAGAATTCATAATTTCTACTGGTAAGGGCATCCTAGAACAATCATTAATTTCAACAGACATTTGTTTCACTTGAATGATAGGTCCACTTAAGATGTTGTTGTTGTTATTTGGTTTTTAGGAGCATTAGCAACTAAGGCCACATTGCTCGGGGGATATGCGGTGGTCATTTCCAGACCTTTCCGCATCCTCCGTATTTGGTGGATCACTGGCTCGAACCCCGGTCTAATCAAGAAGCGTGTGCTACGCATTGCTGCTCCACTTAAGAACTGCAAGGAGGCTCATTGTTGTGTCTCCAAATATTATATGCATGAAATGATGAATTTTATTGCAGTCTTTCCAATTTTCATTAAAAATTTAATGCACATGCATTGCTCAATACTCTTGGAAATGGTTAAAAGCAACACATATAAAAGCACTCTGATCAAGCTTTTATATAACCCATTTTCCTCTGGGATATTAACAACATGCAGATGTGTATTATCCACACAATTACCATCATAAATTAAAAGAGGAATGAAGCATTTTTAACATATATGAAATGTAAATATTTGTTTATTTCCTGTTGAAAATTATACAGGAATAAAAATCAGTAGTTTCACTCATGGTCTCAACCACTCCATCAGTGAAGATGAAAACATACATGTGATTTCTATCTATATATATATTTCCAATGGGATATAAACAGATATTTAGATCTTGAATAGTTTAAAAGTTCTTCATTCCTCTTTTAATATATTTACATTACATAAACACCATGCAACAACATTAAAAGTTACAGTATCTTAATAAAAAAAAAAAAAAAATATATATATATATATATACATGTATAACAAATTATAGGCGCCTCCGTAGCCAGGTGGGAAGGAGCAGCAGTGCGTAGCACACGCTTCTTGATTAGACAGGGGTTCGAGCCTGTCACCACCAAATACGGAGGATGCGGAAAGGTCAGGGAATGACCACCGCATATCCCGGAGCAATATGGCCTTAGTTGCTAATGCTCCTAAAAACCAAATAACAAAACAAACAAACAACAACAACATAACAAATTATTATTGTGATATAATTCAATTTCTGTTGACAAAAACACACTGATTTCAAACGCTACCACAAACAACTAAGACAATGGTATCACCATAAGCGTTCTGAGACTTTATCTGACAACTTTGAGGTGATGTTGAGAAAAGCCACAAGTTAAGGCTGAATTTGAAAGTGTCTGCAATTTTGGAGAGGACAGCATTTACACTAACAGCTTTGTCAAGCAATTCAGCCCTCAAGAGATTGCACAAGACTCATGGGATGGAATTTTTCCCAATATGCCACTGCTTTTTAACAGATGGGACTGTTTATACACGGTGGGATACATTAAATAGATAAGGTGCAAAAATATTTGCTGATACTAATGAGGCAGTGTTAGGTGGGTAAGAAACCTGCTAGTTTTGACACAGTGGGATTCAACAAGAACATGCATTTTGTCTTCATAATGCTTGATCAGCAAACTGTAAAATCAAGCACTTGACTATCCAGACTTCTTTAAAATCAGGTACATTTTATTTAAAAAATAAATAAACATTTTACAACCCAGGACTATTAAGAAAGCTATCTAGTACTCATATCAACAATTGCATTTGTCTTTAAGAATTCATGCAAAAAAAAAAAAAGGGCTGATATTTTTCTCTTTATAAGATACTTGCCAAAACTATCCTGTCCTTTAATCTGTTTTTGCAGCTTGCAGGATTTCAACTGCATTGTTGAAACCATCTTTGTACACAATAGCTCAATATTGAGACAGAACACCACAGCTGACCATGACCAAAAAAAACCAGCTTATTTAGCAAAAACCAACAACTCCAATTTGTACAGCAGTCTTTATGTGCAACAGTATCAAAAGCCTTCCTGTAATCCAAGTATACAATGTCAAAATTATTTTTTAGATCAAGTTCCTAGGTCAGTACATCATAGTTACCTATCAGATTGGTTAGACAAGACTGCTCCTTGACAAATCCATTCTGCGATTGCAGTATAATTGCATGCCTGTCCAAATGGGCTTGCATTACTTCTTTAACCAGTGACTGTTATTTTCTCTGGAATAGAAATTAGGCTAAGAAGTCTGTAATTCCTCATGTCATCCTCCAATCCCCCTTTCTGAATTAGGGATACATTCACACATTTCTAGTCTGCAGGTTCCTCCCCGTAATCCAAAGATGCTCTCATAATTATGGCTAAAACCCTAAGGGTTCGCTTACCTAGTTTGCTACCTCCATTAATATAATTGGATTGATCCCATTCACCCAAGATGGGTTTTTTTTTAAATTCAACAATTTCTCTTCCACTTTCCTCTGAGTAATCACAAACTTTTGTGGATTTACTGGATGACTGTTATCTACAGCAACATGTTCGAG
Organism: Mastigoproctus giganteus; assembly: GCF_048544385.1. Lineage (NCBI taxonomy): Eukaryota > Metazoa > Arthropoda > Arachnida > Uropygi > Thelyphonidae > Mastigoproctus > Mastigoproctus giganteus. The sequence goes on along the minus strand of NC_143583.1, from coordinate 121,261,996 downwards.
AGGCAACCAGAGGGAGTAATCTGATTACTCCCTCTGATTACTCTTTATCTGATTATCAGAAGTGATTCTTCAAGCATTAAGAATCTGCAGATAAAGGAACCACTAAGTTCTGTTGATAACAGTGTACTGATGTGGGATTTACTTAAAGATGTAACTACCATCAGGGGTAAGAGGAAGGGTTTTTGCTTTCATAAATGTAACCATAGTGGTCTCAGAGGGTTTTTAAATTCTATACAGTGGGGATCAACTTAAGATGTTACCAACAGTGAATTCTAAATGGGCAGCCTTCAGAAACTTAATATTGGAGGGTACTAGGCTTTTCATACCAACTAAAAAATACTGTTCAAGGTATAGGCCTAAATGGATGTCGGAAGAATTAATGCGGCACGTGGCAGAGAAGAAAAATACATGGGATGCGTGTAAATTATCGGGTGACACAGAAGACTGACAGATATAAGCTAGTCTGTAATCAAGTCACAAAGGAGGTTAGGCAGGCAAAGGCAGATAACAAGAAATCTTTGGCAAATGATGCAAAGAAAAACAGCAAAGACTTCTTTACTTATGTAAACTCTAGAAGGAATGGATGAATCAGATTGGTCCACTTAATACCGATGGTTTGACTATTGATGATCATGCTCGGGTAGCTGATAAACTGAATGAGTATTTTGCATCTACATTCACACATGAGGAGTTATTCAAGGAGGGGAATGCCAGAAGTTTATCAAACTCTAAAGGGAGCTAAGTGATTTGGTAATAACTGAGAGCAAAGTGGAGAAGAAATTGAAGTTATACACAAGAAAATGGGTAGATGGGATCTATCCAGTTATATTAAAGGAGGCATCAAAGGAAGTAAGCAAACCCTTAGCCATAATTATGAAAGCTTCCTTGGACTCAGGGGAGGTCCCCATGGACTGGAGATTTACAAATGTGTCCCCAATTCACAAAGGGAGATCAAAGGGTGACACAAGTAATTTCAGATCTGTTAGTCTAACTTCTGTTCCAGGGAAAATAATGGAGTCAGGTTATGAAAGCAATGCAGGATCATCTGGACAAGGCTGCAGTTATAGTCCACACAGGATGGGTTTGTTAAGGGGAAGTCTTGTCTGGCAAATTTGATTGGATACTATGATGTGGTTAAAGGAATTGGATGCAAAAATTAATTTTGATATCATATACTTGGATTTTAGGAAAGCTTTTGATACTGTGGCACATGGAAGACTACTGTACAAATTGGAGCAATGGATAAAAGGATGGTTGAGTGGGAGAAGACAGAAAGTGGTTATCTCATGAGACACTCCTCTTCATGGACTAATGTTATCAGTGGAGTACCCCAGGGTTCGTTGTTGGGCCCATTATTTTCAGTATTTATCAATGATATTGATGAAGGGTTATCAGGGTTAATGTCTACGTTTTGCAGACGATACAAAGGTTGGCAGGGTTGTTAATGACAATAATGATAGTACGCTACTGTAACAGGATCTGGAAAAGTTGGGCAGATGAGCTGAGAGGTGGCAACTGAAGTTTACCATTGACAAATGTAAAGTACTGCATATAGATAGCAGTAACCCCAGATTAACATACCAACCTTATCAATGATATATAGGAATTTTGCTAAAAGGGATAAGGGGGTGACTGTCCCCTTGTATAAGGCAACAGTCAGGCCACACCAAGTCTGGAGGTCTCATTTTAGGAAAGATGTAGAGCTGCTGGAACGAGTACAGAGAAGGGCAACAAGATTGGTGAGTGTAACAAAGGGTTGGTGTTACCAAGAAAGGCTTAAGTTCTGCATATTACAGTTTCTGGAGATTAGGCATCTAATTGAGATGTATAAGGCCTTGAATGGATTGAGCAAGCTCAATGTTAATGGGATTATTTCTCTTGCTAAGATTACTCACCTGAGGGGGCATAAATTCAAATTGAGGAACTACAACTGAAGTTCCTCAATTTGAAAGGTTCCCCCTATGTTCGCCCCTTTCCAACTTGGCGGCCACCTTCACTATTGCCCCCACTGTTCACTCCCTCTTTTATCCCTTACTCACACTATTTCCTCTGTCTTCCTTTCCTAAAAAAAGAAAGGGGAAAAATTTTTTTCCCCTCTGGGCCATCCCTGGAAAGCTCAGGTGACTCCATGGCTTGTCTAGTCAGAGTCTATTTCTTACTACTGACCCGTACCGTCTCCCCATGGCAAAGAACGATAACTAAGGGTTGGTGGTTTCCACAGGCTCCTAGGCTAAGAGACCAGATGAACAACATACCAACACAACCTATACTAACCCTTCACAAACACACACTAACTCACACTATCTGGCCTTTACAGATTACCGTATATGTCTTAAAGTACCAATTGCGGAGTTGTGGGGGGGAAACCCTGGTGCCACTAGTCAAACTACACTATGTCCTTTCTGTATGTATCACTGCCCAGATTATGGGGATCACAGGTGTGGCTTAATTTCAAAGATACATGACCTGCCAAATAGTCATGAGCACCTTTTTTGTCACACAGTGGCAATATTACAAAGCACTGACTGAATACGCACAGGCAGTATTCACAACTCACCGAATAAATATGAATGGGACCCAGAGTCCAAGACTATGGAGGGGACCCAACTGAAATGCTCCCGTCTAAATAGCTACCTTAATTGGACCACCCAATTCTAACATCAACCAATTTTGACTACAAATGCCTAATGGTGTAGGATGCTAAGACTTCACAGTGTGGGATTAGATCCTGGGGTAGATCTTCTGGATGAGCCACTCATGGCACCATTTGCTGAACCATACTTGGTGTTGGATACTGCAAGGCACTGCAACACCACAAGCTACTCTATCTAACAAATGACCATTTTGACTAAACTAGAGCGCTGACACCACTGGATGTGGGAAGCTAACGCTGTCACAGCATGGGATGTCTGCCATGATTTTATGGGATCACTGAAGAACCACTGATTTTATGGGATCACAGAAGAACTCAGAGATAGATGAACCCTGTATAAATAAAGGACAATAATAACTCTATTTCAGGAAGCAGACAACCACCCACTTGGCAGGTGAGAATAGTAAGTACCACTGGCCATTTGGGGTTAGACTGCCAGAGGCCTCATGCCTGTTGTTGTTTAAAAGCTATTGGCACAAGAGCAGCTTAGGCTATAATGCGCCTGACCTAGGTAGGAGAGTTTCATATATCAGCATTTTTTTTTACTTTTCTTATTGTTCATAATTTGCCGTTCATAACTTGCCGCCATTGTTATACAATACGTGTACCCCGAACTAGATATCGTAAGGTTTAATGGAAAACTAGATAGCGAGTATAGTAGCATAAATTAATCAGTAAAATTTACTAATCTTTTAAATTTCATTGTCAATTAAATTGAACTTTAACTAAATACATATGATGACCTAGTTTTTACAAACCTTATCAATTAATACATATAACTTGACAGGAGATAAATTCATATAACTCAGAGATAATAGTCAATACTGAATTATATATATATAGTACATATATGCATATGCACAATATATATGTATAGTGCTATAACTGCATTGGGATATAAGTTTAGGGTTATATTTTGTATTGGAATTTTATTTGAAAGTGAATAGAAATCATGACTCAGACCAGAGCAGCAAACAAATGGGAGTGCTGTGGTCAGGGGAGAACTGAGCAGGGCAGTTGTACTCTGAATCACAGCCTTTTGAAATGCACTGCTTGTTTGATGTTTGTGGGGCAATCAGGAATGGGACATGATATTGCCAAGGTGAATGTCTTTGTGTGTGTGTGTGTGTGTGTGCAATGTAAGGAGTGTGAGGAAATCAGGCGCCACCTCAGCATTCTTATGGGCTTATATGAGAGCTTGAAGGACAGGGTGGATGCTCTCGAAGGATTTAAATTGAGGGGCCCATCAAGCTCTCATCTGCCCACATCAATACCAGAGCCTGCACTTGAACATCACACAACACAGCGGCAACCCCCAAGACAGAATGCCCTCGTCCCAAAGGAACTAGTTGTTGTCGGTGACTCTATTGTCAGGAAAAGGCAGATTACGAGGAACATATTGTGCAAAAAGGTTAGGTGGAACAGGACCAGGGTATGTCTGCCAGGGACAAAGGTTTATGACGTTGTAGAGCAGACATCTTTTAAGGGTGATAATTGTTGTGAAAGTTGGCACTAATGATATTAAAAGTAGGAGACTGGTGGAATTACTTAACAAGTACAGGTCACATAAGTTATTTAAGGGCAAAGGCCTAATGCTATGAGGTAGAATGACTAAGATGTAGCTTTTGCACTAACCTACATGTTAGTCAAGTACACGTCAATGTTGAAAAAAAGCCGTGAGTTAGGGTTGAAATTGAAAGTGTCTGCAATTCTGCCCAGACATCATAGGAGGGAGTATATGATGAGAGCCTTGTTGATCAATTCGGCCCTGGAGAGACTGTGCAAGGCTCAAGGGGTAGAATTTTTCTCAGACTGGTCTGTGTTTGTTAACAGAAGAGACTGCTTCTACAGGGTTGGGATACACTTAAATAGAAAGGGTGCAAGAATATTTGCTGATGCTATTGAGGCAAAGTTAGTTGGGTTGGAAAACTGCTAGCTTGGGGGAAGGGGGATACACGGACTAATAGATTAACAGTAGTTGCTGGCAGAGGTAAAAGTGATTCTTGCAATGCTTCTATTGAAATGCAATTGAGCAGCAGCCTGGAAAGCAAGGCAATAGGAATTTCCAGGACTGCTGGGAGTCATCATGGAACAAGCAAATACATGGGCCATGTTGGGGTAACTAAGAGTAGAAACAGGTGTATGTATACTTGTGTGTATACACCAATGCTAGGAGTATAGTTAATAAATTTGATGAGCTTGAAATGCTAGTCAAGACATGAAAGGCAGATATTGTTGGGATATCAGAGACATGCTGTCCCAAAGCCTAATGTCTGTGTGACACCATGTCACACAGACAAAGCAGTGCAGAAATAGAATTTGGAGAGTACAATGTGTACAGAAAGGATAGACAGGACAGGAAGGGAGGAGGGGTTATGCTGTTAGTCAAGAAACACATAAAATCTAAGGAAGATTTTATGTGTTTCGTAACTAACAGCATAACCCCTCCTCCCTTCCTTCCTGTCTAATGTTGGTGGACAGTGCAATGTTGAGTCTGTTTGGTATGACATAAGCACTGGGACAGGAAAAATGAGAGTAGGAGTGCGTTACAGGCCTAATGAATCTGATGAGCATAAGGAGCAACTTTGCAGAGAAATACAGTGGGCCAGTAAATCTAAGTGTTTTATGATGGGGGATTTTAATTTCCCAGAGATTGACTGGAAAATATTTGGGTTGGTCACTCACACACTAGCAAGGCTTTTGTGGATTTATTGGATGATTTTTTTCTACAGCAGAATGTTTAGGAGGCAACTAGGAGTAATACTCTTGATCTGATTATCAGTAGTGATTCTTCATGCATTATGAATCTACAGATAAAGGAACCACTAGGTGGCAGTGATCACAGTGTGCTGAAATGGAATTTACTCAAAGTGGTAACTACTATCAGGGGTAAAGGGAAGGGTTTTTGCTTTCGTAAAGGTGACTAAGGTGGTCTGAGACAGTATTTAAATTCTATACAGTGGGACCAACTGATGATTTTACAAACAGCAAATTCAAAAAAATTATCTTGGAAGCTACTAGGCTTTTCATACCAACTAAGAAATATTGTTCAAGATTTGGGCCTAAATGGATGTCATATGAACGAATGAGACATGTAGCAGAGAAGCCTGTGATAGATATAAGCTGGTCTGTAACCAAGTAACAACGAAGGTTAGGCAGGCAAAGGCAGATTACGAGAAATCTTTGGCAAAGAATGTAAAGAAAAACAGCAAAGAGTTCTTTACTTATGTAAACTCTAGAAGGAAGGGGATGAATCAGATTGGTCCACTTGATATTGATGGTTCAACTGTTGATGCTCCTGCACAGGCAGCTAACAAACTAAATGAATATTTTGCATCTACATTCACAAATGAAGAGTTATTCAGGGAGGGGAATGCCAGAGGTGAATTAAAATATGGCAGTGAGCTAAATGATTTTGTAATAACTAAGAGCAAAGTGGAGGAGAAATTTGTTGAAGATAAACATAAGAAAGGTACCTGGAGTGGATGGGATCTATCCAGTTATATTAAAGGAGGCAGCAAATAAAGTAAGCAAACCCTTTAGCCATAATTATAAGAGCTTCCCTGGACTCAGAGTAGGTACCCATGGACTGGAGATGTGCAAATGTGACCCCAATTCACAAAGGAGGATAAAAGGGCAACACAAGTAATTACAAACCTGTCAGTTTAACTTCTGTTCCTGGGAAATTAATGGAGGCACTGGTTAAAGAAGCACTGCAGGATCATCTAGACAAGACTTCAGTTATAGCTCAGACAGCGTGGTTTTGTTAAGGGGAAGTCTTGTCTGATCAATTTGATTGGATACTATGATGCAGTCACAAAAGAACTGGATGCAGGGAATAACTTTGATATCATATACATGGATCTTAGAAAGGCTTTTGATACTGTTGCACATGGAAGACTGCTGCACAAATTGGAGCAGTGTGGCACTGGAGGAGGCAAATTGCTGCTATGGATAAAGGGATGTTGTTGTTGTTATTTGGTTTTTAGGAGCATTAGCAACTAAGGCCATATTGCTCCAGGATATGCGGTGGTCATTCCTTGACCTTTCCGCATACTCCGTATTTGGTGGTGACGGTCTCGAACCCCGGTCTAATCAAGAAGCGTGTGCTACGCACTGCTGCTCCTTCCCACCTGGCTACGGAGGCGCCTATATAAAGGGATGGTTGAGTGGGAGAAGACAGAGAGTGGTAATCAATGGACACTGCTCTTCGTGGACTAATGTTATTAGTGAAGTCCGCCAGCGTTCGGTCCTGTTGTTTCCTGTATTCATTAATGATATCGATGATGGTATATTATTATTATTATTATTAGCTATATGGTGCATGGAAGTCTGAGGCTTATGCTACACCAGCCAAAAAAATTCCCTAGTTACCCTGAGAGAGAGAGAGAGAGAGAGAGAGAGAGTCAAAAGTAGAAGAGAATCACCAAGTTTGCAGATGATACGAAGGTCATCAGGGTTGTTAATGACACTAATGGCAGTATGCTGCTGCAACAGGATCTAGAAAGTTGAGTAGATGGGCTCAGAGGTGGCAACTGAAGTTTAAAAATGACAAATGTAAAGTACTACATATGGTAAGCAGTAACACCAGAGTAAAGTATCAACTGTGTGGTACTACACTGACAGAGGTAGAGAGTGAAAAGTACCTGGGAGTAATTGTGCAGGCAGATATGAAGTCTTCTGTGCAGTGCAGACGGTCTGCAAGAGTAGCTCATGGTGTCTTTTCAATGATATACAGGAATTTTTCTAGAAGGGATAAGGAGGTGATTATCCTTTTGTATAAGGCAATGGTCAGGCCACACCGTAAGTACTGTATACAGGTCTGGAGGCCTCATTTTAAGAAGGATGTAGAGCTGTTGGAACGAGTACAGAGAAGGGCAGCAAGATTAGTGAATGGAACAAAGGGTTGCTCTTATGCGAAGAAAGGCTTAAATTTTGCAAATTACAGTGCCTGGAGAATAGGCACCTGTGAGGTGATCTGATTGAGGTGTATAAAGCCTTGAATGGTTTGAGCATGCTCAATGCTGATGGGATTCTTCCTCTGGCTCAGAATAATTGCCTGAGAAGGCACAAATTCAAATTGAGGAAAGATAATTGTAGGATAGATGTGCGACAGTTTGCCTTTAGCCAGCAAGTGGTTGATTGCTGGAACAAATTTCCATCTGTCGTTGCAGAAGTTGATAGCTTAAACAGATTCAAGGCAGATCTAGACAAACATTTGGAGCAGGTGGATGAGTGAAATGAGAAGGGTGTTTGTGTGTGTGTGTGTGTGTGTGTGTTGTTTGTTTTTTTTTTTTTTTTTTTTTTTTGCTGATGCTATATAAACAAACTTGCTTTCTTGCATCATTGGCCTTGCTAATGCTATATTCATGCAGCTTCTCTATAAATGGAATACTATTAATTTTATATGTTCCAGATACTTCCAAAAACCCAGTTAACTTAAGGAAGAAGAAAATGTTGGTAATATTTGTCCAGTCATTTAAAATTGTTTTAAGCATTAAGGTGTTTTTGTGCATTCATTATTGTTTGAAAGGCTCTTAGATGTTCTCTTTGAAAATTTGGACAGTTTGCCATAAAGTGATGTATAGTTAGCAGAACTTGACAGTTTTGACATTGAGGGCGGTCTTCACCTCTGAGTAGGTGAGAGTGAGTCATATGTGTATGTCCGATTCGCAATTGGGCGAGGGTCACTTCTTCCTGTCTATTTGATTGGAAGCCAGTAGGCCATGGTCGAAGTGTTTCTTTAATTAGACGACGTTTGTTGTTAGTCTGATCTTGCCATTGTTTTGTACTGCTTTGGTGGATTAAGGACTTATAATCTGTATATAGTATTGCATGAAAGGCATAATCAGAGGTGGAAGCTTCCTTTGCTGCTTTGTCAGCTCTTTCGTTTCAGTTATTCCTGTGTGGCCTGGGATCCAGCAGAATCTGATATTGCAATTTCTTTATAATAGCTTTGATACTGAATATTGAACATGCTATAGATTGGGTGTCTTGTGGTATTTGCATTGTGCAAAGCAATAACAGAGTTAAGCGGGTCTGTGAAAATTATGCTGTTGGCTATCTGTTTATGTTTGATTTGGTTTAGGGGCATCAAAATGACTTTTATTTTGGCAGTAAAAATACTGCATCCTTTTGGGAGTTGTTGGATGAGGGTACTATCCTCAAAATGAATTGCAGCTCCTACACAAATCTCTGTTTTAGACCCATCTGTATATATGAAAGTGTGATGTGGATACTGTTCTTTGTATGCTGCGTGTAACTGTGATAGTTTCTTCTTCATAGAGTAGTTTCCCCCCAGGTATGAAAATACATGTCATATATGAGTTGAACTATACACTATGGTGGAATGGTCTGTGCAATCGAAATAGTTATGTTGTCATAATTAAGCTTGGCTTAGTAGTAAATCTTTCAGACAGATGTTGGAAGGTCGATTCATTCGTGGATGGGCTTGGTATATGTTTTCCCAGTTATATGAAAACAGAAAGTCTCTATTTGGATGATCACTGATCGATTTTATCTTGACGCATAGTATAATAGCAAGTTCTGTCTTCTAAGCTGCAGTGAAAGTTCATGACCTTCGGCATGAAGGCTTTGTATAGGTGAATTACGGAAAGCTCCAGTTACTAAATGTATCTCCCATACATAAGGGTGGCTTTAAAAGTGAAGTTGGAAATTATCGACCTGTCAGTCTGACTTCAGTAGTAGGGAAAATCATGGAGGCAATGATCAAGGGTGGAATTCAGGATCATTTGGATCAAATTGAAATTCTCAAGGATACTCAGCATGGTTTTGTAAAGGGAAAATCATGTTTAACAAATCTGGTTCGCTATTTCGAAAGGGTCACTCACGAGCTGGATTTAGGGAATAATTTCGACATGGTTTATTTAGATTTCAGCAAAGCTTTTGACTCAGTCCCACATGAGCGGTTGCTTTATAAGCTGGAACAGGTTGGAATCACTGGGAAAATCCTTAGATGGATAGAAGGATGGCTTCAGGGCAGGAGGCAGAGGGTTGTGATAAATGGCTATTCCTCAGATTGGGTTGATGTAAGAAGTGGGGTTCCCCAAGGATCAGTATTAGGACCACTGTGTTTTTAATTTTCATAAACGACATTGATGAAGGGATAGAGGGCGTGATGTCTAAATTTGCAGATGATGTTAAAATTGGTAGAGTAGTTAATGATCACTGTCAAGCTGAGCTTCTTCAGAGAGACCTAGATAGATTTCAGGAATGGTCAGAAAAATGGGCTGTGCTTTAATCGAACAAAGTGTAAGGTATTACACCTGGGAAACAGTAATCCCAAAAAAACTTATTCACTTGGTGGAGTTCAACTAAACCCAGTACTGAAGGAAAGGGACTTGGGTGTTACGATACGGTCAGACATGAAATTCTCTGAGCATTGTAAACAGGTTGCAAGGAAGGCCCATGGTGTCCTATCAATGATCTATCGAACTTTTGCAAGTAGAGATAGGGACGTGATAATCCCATTATATAAGGCTTATGTTAGACCACACTTGGAATACTGTGTTCAAGTATGGAGACCGCACCTAAAGAAAGACATCGAGCTTCTTGAAAGGGTGCAAAGAAGGGTAACTCGCCTAGTGAGATCGGCAAAAGGGCATCCTTATGAAGAAAGACTTCGAATATGTGGGTTGCAGAGTTTGGAAACTAGACACCTTACAGGAGATTTGATTGAGATGTTTAAGGCTCTGAGAGGCATCAGTAAAATGAATGAGGACAAAATTTTCAAGATTATAAATGATGCTAGAACTAGGGGATATAAATTCAAGTTACGGGGGGGGAAATGTTTAGATTGGACTGCAGGAAGTTTTATTTTAGCCAGCGAGTTATAAATTACTGGAATAAGTTGCCTTCATGGGTAGTAGAGGCCGACAGTTTGGGGAAATTCAAAGGTCATCTGGATAGTGCTTTCGGGTAAGGGAAGCGCATAGGATGATAGGTTTAATTTCCTTTTTTTTTTTTTTTTTATTAATTATTATTATTTAGTTATTTATTTATTTATTTTTTTTTGTTTTTATCACTGTTTTGTTCGGATTTTTTTTTTTTGGCTGGTGCAGCATAAGCCATAGGCTTTCTTGCACCATGCGGCCGTTACTAATACTAATACTATACAGAGTGCACCGTGGTGTATGGTATCTAACCATCTCAGTGCACTTGATTTCGCTCAGTCGTAAACAGCTGCTCCATAATCTAATTTGGAATGAATTATTGCTCGATAAAGTTTGAGAAGTGTATATCAATCTGCTCCTCACAAAATTACACACTATATTGAACAATCACTCGGAAAGAAACGAGCGACTGTTCAGTATAGTATGTAATTTCCGTATTGGCCTGGCCACAATTTTAAATTCGGTATCTTTAAAGAATCTATTAAGCTGTTTGTGCCACTGTTCAACCTATGGGACAGAAATAAAGTATTTTTTGATATTACTATTTTTGGTTGGTGTAGTATTTTGTATCCTATCCTTAGCCTGCACCCTAATTCGGTTTATTGTGGCAAGGGGATAACCCCTGTTTAAGAACTAGCTAGTTAATATTTATATTTCTGAGCCAAAAGCAGATTCCGTCATTGAATATTTATAGGCATTTACAAATTGATTAAAGATAATCGATCTTTTTTAGGTGAACGGGTGATAGCTATTATAATGTAGAAGCATACCGGTGTTTGTGGGTTTTCAATAGATGCTAAATTGGATTAGAGTCCTGAGTAAGCGTGAAATTTAGAAAGTTTAATGACTTTGTATCCATATCCTCCCTTTCCAATGTAAATTTGAGTCTGGAATGAATATCATTAAACGAATGTAAAATGTCTTGGATAGTACTACTATCAGTAATAACTAGAACATCGTCTAAATACCTCCCATAGTATGTGATACGGGGTTGAAAAGGTGCCAAATGTATATACTCAATCATTGAGAGATAGATCTCTGACATTAAGCCGCTCAGGCTCAAACCCATTGGTAATCCAAAAATTTGTTTGTACACCTTGTCTTGAAAGGTGATATAGTTGGCCTCAACTAACAGTTTAATTAATTGAAAAATTTCTTTAATAGGTAGCTTTGTATAATTAATCAGTATCAAGTTTTTATTTAACATATTCCAAATAATATCTAATGTGTATTCAACGTTTACATTCGTATATAACGAGGTAACATCTAGTGAGAATAAACTGTCATTGTCGCCAAGTCTACAGTCTTTAAGATTATTAAATAATGTATCGTAGTTCTTAATCCCAAACTGTATTACCTGTCTAAAGGGTTTTATAATGCTATATACATGTGTGGCTAAGGATGAATATACCGAGTTCCTGTGGGAAACAATAGGTCGAATAGGAAATCTAGTCTTGTGTAAATTTTACCTGACTGAAAAGTGCAGGAATATTGTATGTTCTGGCCTTCAATTCCTTTAACTGGGCCATAGTAATGTAGTCATTTTTTCGATTTGCTTAACGTTTTATTGTATTGATTGACCAAATTGGTAAACAGTACCGGGTCTACTTCAAGATAAGTGGAGGTATCTCACAGTAGTACCACACAGTTGGTACGCTTCTCTGGGGTTACTTCTACCCATATGCAGTACTTTGCATTTGTCAATTTTTAAATTCAGTTGCCACTTCTCAGCCCATCTGCCCAAATTTTCTAGATCCTGTTGCAGTAGCACACTACCATTACTGTCATTAACAACCCTGCCAACCTTTGTATCATCTGCAAACTTGGACATTAAGCCTGATATACCTTCATCAATATCATTGATAAATATACAACGCAACAGTGGGCCCAACATTGAACCCTGGGGGATTCCATTAGGAACATTAGTCCACCATGAGCAGCATCCATTGATTACCACTCTGTCTTCTCCCAATCAATCACCCTTTTATCCATTGTAACTACTTACCCTTAATACCATTCTGTTCCAATTTGTATAGTAGTCTTCCATGTGCAACAGTGTCAAAAGCTTTCCTGAAATCCAAGTATATGATATCAAAATTATTTTTTGCATCCATTTCCTTTGTAACCACATCATATCCTATCAAATTTGTCAAACAAGACTTTCCCTTAACAAACCCATGCTGTGTCTGAATTATTGCTGCAGTCTTGTCTAGATGATCCTGCAATGCATCTTTAACCAGTGACTCCATTATTTTACCTGGAACAGAAGTTTAACTGGTCTGTAATTACTCGTGTCACCCTTTGATCCCCCCCTTTGTGAATTGGGGACACATTTGCACATCTCCAATCCGTGGGGACCTCCCCTGAGTCCAAGGATGCTCTCATAATTATGGCCAAAGGTTTGCTTACTTCCTTTGCCACTTCCTTTAATATAACTGGATAGATCCCATCCACCCCAGGTGCCTTTCTTATGTTTAACTTCAACAATTTCTCCTCCACTTTGTTCTCAGTTATTACAAAATCATTAAGCACCCTGTTACAATTTGATAACCTTGTGGCATTTTCAAACCTTAATAACTGTGTGTGAATCATGTGTGAATGTAGATGCAAAATACTCATTCAGTTGTCTGCTATCTGAGCAGGATCATCAATAGTCGAACCATCGATATCAAGTGGACCAATCAGATTCATCCTGTTCCTTTTAGAGTTTATATAAGTAAAGAAATCCTTGCTGTTTTTCTTAGCATCCTTTGCCAAAGATTTCTCGTAATCTGCCTTTGCCTGCCTAACCTCCTTTGTGACTTGATTACAGACTAGCTTATAATATATCATAGACCTCTGTGTCGCCTGATAATTTATATGCATCCCATGCATTGTTCTTCTCTGCCACGAGTCTCATTAGTTCATTTGACAACCATTTAGGCCTAAACCTTGAACAATATTTCTTAATAGGTATGAAACGTTTAGTAGCTTCCACTATTAATTCTTTGAATGCTTCCCACTTAGAATTTGCTGTTGGTAACATCATCAGTTGATCCCACTGTACAGAATTTAAGAACTGTCTGAGACCACTATAGTCACCTTTACGGAAGCAAAAACCCCTTCCTTTAACCCTGATGGTAATTATATCTTTAAGTAAATCCCACATCAGAACACTGTGATCACTGCCACCTAATGGTTCCTTTATCTGCAAATTCTTAATACACGAATGATCACTGCTGATAATCAGATCAAGAGCATTACCCTCTCTGGTTGCCTCTTGAACATGCTGCTGCAGAAAACAAACAAACAATCGATTCCGGTCAACGACAAGCGGATGTGTGCCATAATTTAGGACTTGCAACTTTAACTGTAAGAACAATTATAAAAAAAATAAAGAATTAATTTTAGCAGCGGGAAAGATAGCTGTTCCACTGCAAGCAACTAGGGCTAGGCCCGGTTATTAGGATTGAAATGGAAAGACGTTAACTAATTTTATTAAAGATAATATCCAATGCAGAATTCCGTTAAGTTAAATATTATAAAAGAGAGAGAGAGAGAGAGAGAGAGAGAGAGAGAGAGAGAGAGAGAGAGAGAGAGAGAGAGAGAAAGATTAGCCAATATGATGATCTGAAGAAAACTCACCTAAATAAAAAAAAAAAAAAAAAAAAAATGTGGAACCATTTAAAACTGGTAACAGCTGGTTGAATAGATTTAAAATCTAGGGAGAAGCCGCAAGTGCAGATCAAGGAGCCGAAACTTTCAAAAAAGAACTTGTTAAAATTATTGAAGAGGGGTATTGTGTGTTATACTTCTCAACAAGTTTCTAACATAGATGAAGCAGGATTTTTGTGGAAACGAATGCGTAAAAGAAGTTTCATATTGAAAGAAGAAAAAAACACGCCAGGTTTCAAAGCGGCAAAGGTTCGGGTGACTTTATTGTTGGGTGGTAACGCTATGGGGGATATAAAATTAATACCCCTTTTAGTTTATTTAGAAGAGGGCCAAAGTTCAACCCAAAATCGACACATTTTTCATGAATAAATTCATCAATTAAATTCATGATTTTAATTGGAATTTTAAGTTTACTTTTGATACGTAAGTAGTTACCACATAATTATATACGTATGTAATGCAGAATATTTTATATATACAAATATTTGAATATTAAATATTTTGACCGACATTTGTGCATCTTTTCACTACCGTTTATTATTGATTAGGAAATATCCTATGGTGCCGACCGCAACTCGCAAATACATATGTTACCTTATGGAATGTAGCGCTCTGTTTTTCCGGAACGGATTATCAGTATTAAGCGGGGGTCACCTGTACTAACAGTTTGGTAAATAAATTTGATGAATTTAAGGTGTTGGTCAAAACATCAAAGGCAGATATTGTTAGGATATCAAAGATGTGGTGTCGCATAGATATAAGGAATGAAGAACTGGAATTTGGTGAGTACAATGTGTACAGGAAGGATAGACAGGATAGGAAGGGAGGAGGGGTTATGCTATTAGTTAAGAAACACACAAAATCTAAATAAGTACAGCCAGTTGACATGGGTTGACTGTGCAATATTGAATCAGTTTGGTGTGACATAAGCACTGGGAAAGCAAAATTGAGAGTAGAAGTATGTTATAGACCTCATGACTCTGATGAACAACTGTACAGAGTAATAGAGTGGACCAGTAAATCAGATTGTCTTGTAATGGGGGATATTAATTTCCCAGATATTGACTGGAATTTGTGACTTGGCCACTCACACACTTGCAAGGCTTTTGTGGATTTATTGGATGATTGTTTTCTACAGTAGCACGTTTGGGAGGCAACTAGAGGGACTAATACTCTTGATCTGATTATCAGCAGCGATTCTTCATGCATTAAGAATCTGCAGATAAAGGAACCATTATGTGGCAGTGATCGCAGAGGGTTGATGTTGTTGTTGTTGTTCTGGAGGCTTAATGGCACATAAGCTGCTAAGGCTATAATGTGGCTATTCACTTATTATATTAAAACATGAGTTTTCCCTAAATCAAAAGAAAATCTGAAATCAGAAATAATTGAAAAGCCCAGTTTGCCTGAGAAAGTCAAAAAATTCAGAAATATTTGCCTTATCACCAATGAGATTTTCAAGAGTTATTGGTTTATGAAGTTTAACCAGTGAGATCAAGGATGAAGTTCTGGCTTGTTTATAATAGGGGCAGCCAATAAGAATATGTTTTACAGTCAAATTATTAGAACAATGTGTCCATTGTGGTGGATCATCTCCTGTGAGTAAATGAAGGTGGGTCAGATGGGTATGTCCTATTCTTGCCCTTGAAAGGACTACTTCTTCTTGTCTCGATGTACGGATACTGGAGCGCCAAATTTTCGGATCATGTTTGAACTAAAAGAGTTTATTATTAGTCTGAGAGTGCCACAGTGCTGTCCATTGTGATAGGCAAGCAGCATGAATGGTTAGTGCATAATCTGATGCTGGAACAGGGATATTGGTAAAATCAAAGGTAGTTGGATTTTTTTTCAGCTTTATCGGCCAGTTCATTGCCTAAAATACCAGAATGGGCTGGAATCCAGCAAAAAGTGACCAGTTGGTTTCGTTCTTTAATTTGCAGTAATAAGCTTCTGATTTCATCTAGAACAGAGTGAACTTTATCTGAAGAATTACATAATGACATGATTGAGCTGAGTGAATCAGTGTAAATAGCTGATTTTAAGGAACTGTCAGAGCAGAGATTTTCTAAAGCTAGTTTAATTGCATATAATTCAGCAGAAAATATACTAAAATCTGATGGAAGGGAAACTGATACAGTTGTATTCGGAAACACTGCAGCTGCTCCAACATTTGAATTAGATTTAGAGCCATCTGTATAAATTGGGGAGAAATCAGTATATCTTTGAGTGTGAACTGCATGAATTTGGTTGACATTTGATGCTTGCAAAGTATTCTTTCTCCATTGACAGAGGTAGGTATCACAGGTTGGAAGAGGAGGAGGAGTCCATGGTGGCTTAGTACAAGTGGCTACTTGTTGTACGGAATGGACGGAAATATTCCAAACTTGCACCAATTCAAGAAGGCGAAGACCAGCTGGCTTTACTATGCTAGGTTTGTTTCTGTATAGGATTTCTAACGGTGGGTTGAAAAGGTATGGCTGAATGGGATGAGAGGCACAACTTTGTATCTTGACAGCATATTTGAGTAACAGTGTTTTCCTGCGTAAAGTTAGTGGGGGCTCGTGAGCATCAATGTAGAGATTATGTGCTGGCGACGTTCTGAATGCACCAATTGCAATTCTCAAAGCACTGTGCTGAATTGGATCAAGCCAGCATAATGCACTCTTTCTGGCAGAATCACAGATTGGAGCACCATAATCGAGACGGGATCTGATTAATGCCCCGTATAAACGAAGAAGCGAGGTACAATCCCCCACGTTTGGGCAGATAAAGCTCTGAGTATGTTTAACTTTTTTAGACATGAAGTCCATACATTTTTAATATGATCTAGGAAATTTAACTTGTTGTCAAGGATTAATCCATGAAATCTGATGTTACTGGTAACCGGGACAAAGATGTTAGAAATTTGAAGTTCAGGATCTGGATGAAGTTTGCGTTGTCTACAGAAGTGGATGGCAACTGTTTTCTGCTGCGAGAGCCGATAGCCATTCAGGTTCGCCCATTGTTGAATTTTATTAAGTGATATCTGAAGCTGTCTTTCAGATGGAACAGGAGATGGAAAGGTCATCTGCATAAAGGTAAGTCTCAACTGTATTTGGAAGCTGCTTAGTGATAGAATCTATTCTCAGAGCAAAAAGAGTGGCACTTAGTACTGATCCCTGTGGAACACCTTCTTCCTGGATGAAAGTTGTGGAAAGGGCATGTTGGTATCGAACTTGAAATGATCTAGTATGTAAGAAATTCTGAACAAATATAGGAAGGTTGCCTCGTAGTCCGAGAAGGTAAAGATCACTAAGTATACCATACCGCCAGGTGGTATCAAAAGCCTTCTCTATGTCTATTGAAACCATTACTAGATGTTCATGTTTGACAAAAGCATTACGGATGGCAAATTCAGCCTTGACCATAAGATCTAAGCATGACCTGTTTTGACGAAAGCCATATTGACTATGGCTCATTAGCTGTTCCGACTCTATGATCCAGACGAGTCTTCTGTGGATAATTTTCTCAAGAATTTTGCTGAGGCAGCTTGAGAGAGAGATATGGGTCTATAGCTATTGGGGTTGGATGGATCTTTTCCAGGTTTCAGGAATGCCAAAACTGTAGAGTGATGCCAAGAAGCTGGAAAAACATTTTCTAAAAATATGCGATTGTAAAAGACCAGGAGGCAGTGCAAAGCTTTGTCATCAAGATGTTGTAGCATGACATAATAAATCCCATCTGGCCCAATATTGCAGAGGTTTGTTACATGGGAGAAGACGGGCAGTTTGAAAATGAATAGCATGCTTTTCTTTAGTGTTTTTAATTCTTTGGAATGAGGTAGGATAGGCTGATGCTGCTGAGATTTCGGCAAAAGTATTGCCCAAAGCATTAGCTATATATACCGGATTAGAGAGATCTTTCCCATTCCAAGAGAGGATTGGAGAAGGTATGGTAGGAAACTTAGCAGACAGCTGTCTAATTTTTTTCCATATTATTTTGGAATCAGTATTTCTGTGAAAACTGGAGGCAAAACGGGTCCAGGATTCTTTCTTTGCTTGCTTTTGTATGAAGCGTGCTTTTGCCCTTAATTTCTTATAGTTAATGAGATTGACTGTGCTCGGACATTGCCGAAACAAATTCCAGGCTTTATTTTTTGCTCTCTTTGCTGTGGTGCATTTGTCATTCCACCAGTAATTATGATGCTTTCAACCCGGGGGATTTGATAGTGGTATTGTGTTTTTAGCCACATTTAGAAGATGCGACGTGATGTAATCTGTCGCATCATCAATATGTTGGAGGCGGATTTTTTCCTCATCCAGGTCGATTGATGATTGAAATTTTGACCAGTCTGCTCGGACAAATTTCCACTTTCTGCAGGGTTGAATTGAAGGAGTCTTTGCTATCAGAAAGTTGCATACTATTGGGAAGTGGTCACTGCCCATGGGATCATTTATTACATACCACTCTATGGTTGGGACTAGTACTGGTGAACAAATTGAGAGATCTATTGCTGAAGTGTGTCCTGGGAGCTGTACGTGTGTCGGTGCACCAGTATTGAGTATACTGAAATTTAGTGACTCTAAAAAACTTTCAATTAGTCGGCCACATCTATCCAATTTGGGAGAGCCCCATAATGGGTGGTGCCCGTTAAAGTCCCCTAATATACAAAGAGGTGGAGGTATCTGTATAAAGAGGTCTTCAAGATCTTTTAAAGAGTAAGTACGGTTTGGTGGTAGGTAGATCGAGATAAGTGTTATTGCACTATGGAGAGTTATGCGAACAGCAACAGCTTCTATTTCAGTTTGGAGTGGGATATGTCTAGTTGGGATCTTCGAGTTTACTAGGATTGCTACACCACCATGGGCAGCATTAGTGGTATTTCGATCTCTTCGATAAAGGTAATAGTTCTTTATCGAAGGAGAAATTTGTGAGGTCAGGTAAGTTTCCTGTAGACAGAAGGCAATTGGAGAATATCGGTTAATTAGGTATTGAATATCATCAGTGTTGCAACGAAAACCTCTGCAATTCCATTGTAAGATACTGTGGTTCATTTAGGTTTAGTTGAGGATGATTCATCAGACTGTTTTTTGTTTGAGCACTTTTTCCGGTTTTTTTTGGGAAGTTGGGGCGCCCAGTATCCATAGTGTCATTTGCATGAAGTTCTAGTATGGGCTCCTCAAGATCTGAGTGTACATCTACTTCCATACTATTGGTGGATGATTCAGGTTTCTTGTTGTCTTTGGTAGTTTTTAATTTTTCTTTATCATGCGAGACTGTCCAAGTATCAGTTGGGATGCTGATTGGAGTGTTGGTCGACTCACTGGTTTTAGTTTGATGTGTGTCTTTTCCTGAATTAGATAATGTATTTTTAACCCAATTAGCCATAGATGTGCTGGGGGTATTGATACATCTGTTTGTACTGCTGTTGAAATAAAGCTTCGAGTGTGAGAATGCATATGAACGACTGGGCATGCTCAACATAACCTGTCTGCGTGCCTCAGGGTATGTGACTGTGTTCAATTTTATATTTTTGAATTTTCTTCCCTATTTTCCACATTTCACAGGATTTTGAAAATGCTGGGTAACTTTCTTTGCAGTTGGGGCAGATGGGTCTTGATGCTGAACAGTCTGCTTGTGTATGTTCCTTGGAACCACAAATAGGACAAATAGGATGAATGGGATTAGGAATATAAGCCCGAATTCGGCAGTTTAAATAGCCAGCTTTTACTGAGGATGGCAAATCTGGGGTACTGCAGGTTAAAATGACTGACCTAGTTGGGACTAGATTTCCATCTTTTTTAGTCATTATGCGTTTGGCGTTGGTTACTTTTTGATTCTCAGTTCTTGAACTAATTCCTCTTCTGATATTGTAAGTAGGTCCCATTCGGTTATAAAGCCTTTTGAGGAATTTAAGGTGTTGTGTAGAGTAATAGATACTGGCAGGCCACCGAATGTCGTTGTTTTGAGCAGCCACTCGGAATGTTTGGAGTTGGCTGTTTCAATTAATAGGTCTCCGGATTGCAGTCGTTTAACCATTTTTGGTGTTCCAGCAATTGATTCCAGAAATCTTTGGATGACGAATGGTGATAATTTGCCAACAGGTTGGTTGGAGAGAGAGAGAGAGAGTGTATCACCAGAAAGTTTGGCATTTCATTGCACTGCACTTCTTTTCGGAGCCTTTTTGGTTGGTTCAGGTCTTCATCATTTGGTTTGTCTAGCCTTGAGTTTGAAGGCTCTAGAGGTGGATAGTCATTTTTATCCATCATTGCTCCTTTTAGCCCTGGGGGATAACTTTTCCCCCAAGATTACCAGCCCCGCCAAGGGGAGGCAGGAGCAGTGCCGCTCGGAGGCCAAGCGGTTGAAGTGTTAGTTGATTAATAGAACAAGAAATATATGAAAAAGAAAGGTGTGTTTCCTTTCTGTGTTCTAACTTCTGGTTTTCAAGTATAGAACTAGTTTTAAAGAAAGGCTTTTGATAGAAACGTAGGAACTTAAAAGGAAATAACTTCGACCACTTTAGAAGAGCGCTCTATATATCACAAGAATATCGCTTGGCCTCGAAATACGCTTGTGACATGGGGCCATGGGATTTACTCAAAGAGGTAACTACCATCAGAGGTTAAGGGAAGGGATTTTGCTTTCGTAAGGGTGACTATGGTGGTCTGAGACAGTTTTTAAATTCTATACAGTAGGACCAACTGATGATATTACCAACAGTAAATTCTAAATGGGAAGCACCTGTTAGTTTATGCATGGGATACATAAACTAACAGGTGACACAGAAGCCTATGGTAGGTATAAGCTGGTCTGTAATCACGTCACAAAGGAGGCAAGGGCAGATTATGAGAAATCTTTGGCAAAGGATGCAAAGAAAAACAGCAAAGAATTCTTTACTTATGCAAACTCTACAAGGAAAGGGACGAATCAGATTGGTCCACCTGATATTGATGGTTCAACTTGATGATTCTGATCAGGTAGCTAACAAACTAAATGAGTATTTTACATCTACATTTACACAAGGAATTATTCAGGGATGGGAATGCCAGAGGTGTATTAAACTCTGGCAGTGAGCTAAATGATTTTTTAATAACTGAGAGCAACAAAGTGGAGGAGAAAGTGTTGAAAATAAACATAAGAAAGGCACCTGAGGTGGATGGGATATATCCAGTTATATTAAAGGAGGCAGCAAAGGAAGTAAGCAAACCCTTAGCCATAATTATGAGAGCTTCCTTGGTCTCAGGGGAGGTACCCATGGACTGAAGATATGAAAATGTGACCCCAATTCACAAAGGAGAATCAAAGGGTGACACAAGTAATTACAGAACTGTTAGTTTAACTTCTGTTCTGGGGAAATTAATGGAGGCACTAGTTAAACACTGCAGGATCATCTAGACAAAACTTCAGTTATAGTTCAGACACAGCATGGGTTTGTTAAGGGGAAGTCCTGTCTGACAAATTTGATTGGATACTATGTGGTTGCAAAGGAAATGGATGTAAAGAAAAATTTTCATATCACATACTTGGATCTTAGGAAGGCGTTTGATACTGTTGTACATGGAAGGCTGCTGTACAAATTGTAGCAGTGTGGTTGGGGGCAAGCTGCTGCAATGGATAAAGGGATGGTTCAGTGGGAGAAGACCAAGTGATAATCAATGGACACTGCTCTTCACGGACAAATGTTATTAATGGAGTTCTCCAGGGTTCAGTGTTGGGTCCATTGTTGCTTTCTGTATTTATTAGTGATACTGATGAAGATATATCAGGCTTAATGTCTAAGTTTGCTGACGATACAAAAGTTGGAAGGGTTGTTAATGATACTAGTGACAGTACACTACTGCAACAGGATCTAGAAAAGTTGAGCAGATGGGCTGAAAGGTGGCAATTGAAGTTTAACATTGACAAATGTAGTAAAGAACTGCATATGGGTAGCAGTATCCCCAGAGTAATGTATCAACAGCATGGTATTACACTCAGGGTGGTAGAAAATTAAAAGGACCTGGAAGTAATTGTACAGTCAGATATGAAGCTTTCTGAGCAGTGTGGATGGTCGGCAAGAGTAGCTCATGGTGTCTTGTCAATGATATACAGGAATTTTTTTGGCAGGGATAAGGAGGTGATTATCCCCTTGTATACGGCAATGGTCGGGCCACACCTTGAGTACTGTATACAGGGCTGGAGGCCTTGTTTTATGAAGGATGTAGGGCTGCTGGAACAAGTACAGAGAAGGGCAACAAGATTATTGAATGGAACAAAATGTTGCTCTTACGAAGAAAGGCTTGAGTTTTGCATATTATAGTGTCTGGAGACTAGGCACCTGTGAGGTGATCTGATTGAGGTACACCTCAATCAGATCACCTTGCAGGTATAAGACTAACTATTCAAGGCCTTGAATGGTTTGAGCATGCTTACTGCTGATGGGATTCTTCCTCTAGCCAATTAATCACCAAGGGACATAAATTCAAACTGAGGAAAGACAGCAGTAGAATAGATGTGTGGAAATTTGCCTTTAGCCAGGTGGTGGTTGATCGCTGGAACAAACTTCCATCTGTTGTTGTAGAAGTTGACACCTTAAATAATTGAAGGGAGAAATAGATAAACATTTGGAGCAAATGGATGGGTGAAATGGGAAGGGGTTTTTTTTTTTTTTTTTTGGCTGATGCTGTATAAGCTTGCTTGCTTTCTTGCATCATATGCCTCTACTAATGCTAAATATGAGTGAATGTTAGGTCACCTGTGTACACCATGCAGTGACCCAATGAGAGTTTATGATTAATATATATAAAAAAAAAAAAAAAAAAAAAAGGTGATGTCTTGGTAGCACATGTATCCTGCCTGTCTGCATGACAATGAAAGTAAGATGATAAATGTGTGAGACTGTTGTGTAACTTGCTGTTTTTCAGTTTGCCCCTAAATATGTATATATAAAAAAAGTTTAACTGTGTAAATGTAAATATTCTGTATTCAACTTTATACATCTGTGTGCTGTCCTGGGCAGGTGTGCAACCAGACTGAGTGCATGTAGAGTATATCTTCTTCTAACAGTTCCTCTAAATTAGACTGCAGTAGGCGTAACCTACCAGTAAACCCCTTCCCCTGCTTTGCTGATATCATATCGCCCTCATCTGAGGATATGATGTGGTGTTTGTTGATTCCGCTTCAGCTGGCCTTGCTGATGTAGGATTACTAACAGAAAAGCACTGCATGTCTCCACAGTGCAATATTCTCCCTCCCCCCACATAGGGCACCCTATCCCTATGACTTTAATTCCCTACAATCCCTGTCTCCCTTCTCCACCTCCCATCCCAAATTTTTCACCTGGTGGACTCTACCACCACAAATCTTTTCTTGCTCTTAACAGTCCCCATCCCTAGTGGAGGCTAGGCCACTTCCACAGGGGTGTCGCTGTATCCCTTTAACTTCCTATTTCGTGGTGGAAAGTCTTCCTATCATCCATTTTCTTTTTCTTCACATGTTCCTCTCATTCTCATCTCTCTCCCCTGCTTCCTTTTTTACTTCCCGGAGTGTCCCCTCCTTGACAAGCTCAAGCGTCATCCAGGGGTTCACCCCCACCAGAGACCTTTCTATTCCCTTCTACACCTGGCCTGCCATCCTGGGGCAGAGGACAAGCAACATGGAGTCCCACTATTGGCCTTGCGGCTAAATGGCTGGAGAAACACAACTACACTATGACGATTAACACTAAAACTCACACTATCTCTGGCCTTTACAGAGTTTACTGTAACAAAGAGTATGCAAACATTGTGTTGGGGGCTCCCCATGCCGCTTGACAACCAACACTATACACTATGTCCTTTCTATATACACTGTCCTCCCCATTCTGAGTGACACCATATCTCTGATATCCCCACAATGCATTTGATGACTTAACCAGCACTTCAAATTTATTTACTATATTCCTAGCATTGATATATATGCAGGTATACACCTAATTCTGTTTTTGCACGAACTTTTTTTACACGAATTTGATTTAACACGAATTCAAAATAAAAATTTCATTCTCTTTTTACGCGAGTCATTTTGATTTAACACGATTTCAATTAATTTTTTTTGCCTAAATTCTAAGAAAATTTTTTTTAATTTGTGGCATATTAGTATCATTTCTATTTTACACGCACCAATAGATTGGATAACAGCTAGTGTGTGCGTTTTGAAACGCGTGCTTTTGTTTACCGATGTGTACGTCTAGATATCTATGAATCGTCAACGTTTTTATTGAATTTGGTGCACATCTACGGTATTTGTGCATTGTATCTTCGGAAGACATTTAGTAGTATTTCAAAGTGAAAGAATCTTTAGTGAAATTTGTGCACGTAAAAATTTATTAATTTTGCCGATAGTCAATAAATTGTAAGTTTACAAATTTTTCATACCTTTTTTTATTAATTATAACTGAGATATTTTTCGGTAGCCCTTATTAATGTCGAATAATTCGCCCATTACCAAAATGAAAAGGAAAGCGATTTCTTTGGAACTTAAAATTCAAGTTTTAGATCGTCTTGCAACTGGACAAGGGGCTACGTCTGTAGGAAAGCATTTTGGTGTACATGAAGCTACCGTAAGAACTATTAAGAAAAATGAAGCTGCAATTAGGAAGTCGGTATGTTTTGAAACAAAAGTAAGTGTTAATTCATCATCATATACAAGAGATATTGTCAAGGAAAAAAATGGAAAAGGCTCTGGTAATATGGATAGAAGACCAGTCACAAAAAAAAGTACCAGTAGATGGAAATGCCATCAAGCAAACAGCACTAAGAATTTACAGACAGATTAAAGAAAAGGAGCCAAGCACTTCATCTCAATTAAACAGAAAGTATGAATTTTCTGCGTGTACAGGTTGGATGACAGGGTTTCTTAAAAGGAATACTCTTCATAATATAAAAATTAAAGGTGAATCGGCTGCTAAAGTATTCCCGCAGGAACTTGCAAAAATTATTGAAGATGGAGGATACACTCCTGATCAAGTGTGGAATGCAGATGAAACTGGTTTCTTCTGGAAACGAATGTCGAACAGAACGTATGTAGCCAAATCGCAGAAAACTGCTGGTGGTTTTAAGGTAGCTAAGGATCGTGTGACCTTATTATTTTCCTCTAACGCTTCAGGAGATCGTATGTTGAAACCACTGCTGGTAAATCGAGCCCTAAACCCACGTTCAATGAAAGGTGTAGATATCAATAAACTACCTGTTCACTGGATGGCAAACAAGAAGGCCTGGGTGACTACTGCTATCTTTATAGAATGGTTCAACAAATGTTTCGTCCCAGAAGTCAGACGTTATATGAATTTGAAAGGTCTCGAATTTAAAGTTCTTCTGATTCTTGATAATGCACCCAGCCATCCTGTCTGGGAACACCCAAACGTACAAATTTTATTTCTGCCACCTAATACTACATCTTTGATACAACCAGTAGACCAAGGTATAATTGCGACAATTAAAACATACTACGTAAAACGAACATTCCAACACGTTTTGGACAAACTGAATGATGAAACACTAACAGTCATTGATGTGTGGAAGAAATTCTCAATTATGGATTGTATCAATCAAGTTGGATTAGTGTTAACTGAATTAAAACCAGCAACTTTAAATGCGTGTTGGAAAGCGGTTTGGCCACAATGTGTAAAAATCAAAGATCCCATCATCCTTAATAGGACCGCATTTCCCAACATCATTACAATGACACACAAAATTGGTGGAGAAGGATTCGATGATCTATCGTTTGAAGATATTGATGAATTGTTAACCGACAAAGATCTAAGCGAAGATGAAATATTAGAGATTGTCCTTGGGACTCCTTATCCCACAGAACGTAGTGATAATGAAGGAAATGATCCTGTTCTAAATGCAGATTTAATAAAAGAAGGTCTGGAACTGGCCAGAAAATTAGGTAATCATTTTGTCAAACATGACCCTAACGAGGAACGCGCTGAGAAGTTTCAACTTGAACTGAAATTGTTGACAGCCTCTTACAGAGAATTATATAACGGCCTAACCAAAACACGAACACAACGATTAATAACTGAATTCGTTCGTAAAACAGGTGAAACATCAGCACCAGAGGAGACTCGTGCTGATTTTGCTCAAGAGATCACAGAAAGAATTTCATTAATAGAGGAAGAAGACGATGTCCACAACATTTCTAGTGATAGCAGTGATATTCCAGTCGTACGCAAACGTATGCGCCGTTTATTATCAGAAAGTGAAAATGAATAAAATTTTGTTATGTGTAAAACAGATTTTTTTTGTTCATGAAGAATTCATTTCATATGCATACAAATTTACTTTAATACATTTTCATTACATATTATTACATGTGTATTTTGTTGAAATAAAATAATAAGCTTAAAAAGAATATTTTTATGTGTTTTTTTTTAAATTATTTTTACTGATTTTTTAGATCCGGAACCAATCTTCTTTTCTTCCATAAATACAATGTATTTTTTTACACGTATTTTTCAGGAACGTATCTATGGTGTAAAAACAGAATTAGGTGAAAATAATAAGGTCACACGATCCTTAGCTACCTTAAAACCACCAGCAGTTTTCTGCGATTTGGCTACATACGTTCTGTTCGACATTCGTTTCCAGAAGAAACCAGTTTCATCTGCATTCCACACTTGATCAGGAGTGTATCCTCCATCTTCAATAATTTTTGCAAGTTCCTGCGGGAATACTTTAGCAGCCGATTCACCTTTAATTTTTATATTATGAAGAGTATTCCTTTTAAGAAACCCTGTCATCCAACCTGTACACGCAGAAAATTCATACTTTCTGTTTAATTGAGATGAAGTGCTTGGCTCCTTTTCTTTAATCTGTCTGTAAATTCTTAGTGCTGTTTGCTTGATGGCATTTCCATCTACTGGTACTTTTTTTTGTGACTGGTCTTCTATCCATATTACCAGAGCCTTTTCCATTTTTTTCCTTGACAATATCTCTTGTATATGATGATGAATTAACACTTACTTTTGTTTCAAAACATACCGACTTCCTAATTGCAGCTTCATTTTTCTTAATAGTTCTTACGGTAGCTTCATGTACACCAAAATGCTTTCCTACAGACGTAGCCCCTTGTCCAGTTGCAAGACGATCTAAAACTTGAATTTTAAGTTCCAAAGAAATCGCTTTCCTTTTCATTTTGGTAATAGGCGAATTATTCGACATTAATAAGGGCTACCGAAAAATATCTCAGTTATAATTAATAAAAAAAGGTATGAAAAATTTGTAAACTTACAATTTATTGACTATCGGCAAAATTAATAAATTTTTACGTGCACAAATTTCACTAAAGATTCTTTCACTTTGAAATACTACTAAATGTCTTCCGAAGATACAATGCACAAATACCGTAGATGTGCACCAAATTCAATAAAAACGTTGACGATTCATAGATATCTAGACGTACACATCGGTAAACAAAAGCACGCGTTTCAAAACGCACACACTAGCTGTTATCCAATCTATTGGTGCGTGTAAAATAGAAATGATACTAATATGCCACAAATTAAAAAAAATTTTCTTAGAATTTAGGCAAAAAAAATTAATTGAAATAGTGTTAAATCAAAATGACTCGCGTAAAAAGAGAATGAAATTTTTATTTTGAATTCGTGTTAAATCAAATTCGTGTAAAAAAAGTTCGTGCAAAAACAGAATTAGGTGTATATGCAGGTATACATAGACCTATTCTTGCTCTTAGTTACCCTAACACAGCCCACAGATTTGCTTGTTCCATGATGACCCACAGCAGGCCTTGAAATCCCTGGCACCTTGCTTTCCATGCTGTTGCTGCTGCACATTCCAATCACTTTCATCTCTCTCTCTGCGTGTCACTATTATTAATCTATTAGTCTGTGTGTCCCCAACCCTGAAGCTAGCAATTTTCTGAACCACTCTAATGCTGCCCTGATTGCATCAGCAAATATTCTTGCACCCTTTCTATTTCGGTATATTCCATCCCTGTAGAAAAGTCTTTCCTGTTAACAAGCATAGATCATGCTGAGAAAAATTCTATCCCAGCAATGCACAACTCTCCAGGGCCAAACTGATCGAAGAGGCACTTGCAACAGAATTGCAGACCCTTTCAAATTTAACCGTAACTTACGTTTTCTCAACATTACCCTGTACTTGTTAAGTAAGTCAGCAGACCTCCTACTCTTAATGTCATTAGAGTAGGAGGTCTACATGCACAACAATATCACCCTGTGTACCCTTAAAAGATGATATATGCTCTACAACATCAACTTCTGCCTTCTAGCAGACATACCCCTGATCCTATTATCTATCCTTTTTGCACAATATATTCCTTGTTTCCCTGACAATAGAGTCACCAACAATAACTATCTCCTGTGGGAACGGTGCATTCTGCCTTGGGGGTTGCCGCTGTATTGCCTGATGAAAAAATGCAAACTCTCGCATTGAGGTGGACAGCTAAGAGCTTGATGGGGCCCCAACTTTAGTCCTTCAAGGGCATCTACCTTGTTCTTCAAGCACCCATAAATGTCCATTAGAACACTGACTTTACACCTAATATTATCATACATTTTACATCAAATATACATAAAGACTTGCTGTATCGCATCCAGTTTCAGACAGGACGCGATACAGCAAGATATCTGCAAACATCAAACAAGTAGTACATTTTGTGAGGCTATGATTCAGAGGACAATTCCCCCCATTCTATCCTAAGCCAGTGTCCAAACAAAAATTTGGTCTTCAAATTTTTTCGGTCGCACATCCTTATTTTACTTAAAAGGACTAGCACGCACCCCGGAATAAAAAATTAAATATATAAGTTTAATATATATTTTTTATTTATAAATCATTTACATGGAAGGCATTATATCTAAAATCACATATAATTTTAAAAGATCACAAATAAAAAATACAAAACAATATTACAGATTGAAGTTCAAGTACAAAATGATATGAAATCATTAATGTAAAAAGTATAGTAAATGTAATGTAATTTGTTTTATTTATAAATACTTTACATGGTATGCATTATATCTAGAATCATACATAATTTGAAAAGATTACAATCTAATTTGGTGCAAAAATACAAAACAAAACAAAACTGAAATTAAAGTACAAAGTGGTATAAATTAATTCAACAGCACTTTCTAGTGGGAACTACGTGCTTGAATATCTTGCAATCAAACAAAGCCACATATTGAAGTACAGGTAGTTCTCAACTTTACGAATTAATTTGTTCCTAGTGCATGCTTGTAAAACGAGAATTAAATCCCATAGACTAAATGTTAAAAATAGGGGTTACATTCTCAACAATTAAATTAGTTAGCTAATTAGTTTATGTTTAAACAATGATTGATTTATCCACAGAAATTAAAATGTAGCCTGTAAAATCAAGCAAATTATAATAATAAAGAAATTATTTAAGACTTACAAATTTTAAAGAATGTTTATTCTTCATCATTGACTAAATGTGCCCTCATTGATCACTTATTATTTGCTCGGCACTCGTCGGTTTGTCGCACAAGGAATTGTCTTCTTCAGAAATGCTTCAAGAGGCGTTTGTTTTCAAGATAATCTTCTATTTTCTTTATAAATTTCAATAGCTGCATAAGCATTTTTTAAGAACGCACAAATTGCAACTAACACGAAATGCGCAGAGTAACAAGTTTACGAAGCTTAAAAACAAAGGAATGAAGAGAAGATTCTGAAAATGTATTTATGTTTTTTATACGATTGAAGATTTCAGTAAAAGGGAAACACATTTCACCATAATAAGGCAAAAAAAAAAAAAACCCCACAATTCCAGCTATCGTATTTTCGCAAATGCGATGACATGAAGTTTACTACCCGCTTGCTGACCGGGCTAGCCAGGTGGGTCAAGTGCCTGCCTGGCAACCCAAAGGTTGCGGGTTCGAATCCCACCTTGGGTTTGGATCAAAGTAAAATGCAAAAACTTTGAGAGGTGCATTATGGCCACAGAAGCCGATGCGGCAACAACTAAAAAAAAAAAAAAAAAAAAAACACTACCCGTTTATAATTGCTTGCAATAACAGAAAGCCGAATATTCAAGTGCAAATTGTTTTATGGTCATGACCTCCAGAAACGTGCTTTAGAAAAATGTCACAAAGGTGTTCAAAATTGGTTCTTATAACGGAACATATGATAACGATGAAAGTGTAGTGCATTTTAGTGATTCGAATTGGTAACTAATACAATTTTCACTACAAAAATGACCTTTAAGAGAATTATATAGCAAAAACTTCCGAGGTCATGGAACAAATTACCAAAAAACAATGTGTTATTGGTTCACATTACGATATTTTCATGATCTGATGGTGTCTCTGGAACGGATCAATATCGTAAAGCTGGGTACGCTGTATTGTATAGCTATGCACGTGGTTTGAAATGTGGTATTTATGAATGTTTAACATTCATTTTTTGCAATTAATGTTCATATTTTCGATTCTGTTGATACTTTGAAAAAAGAAAACACTCGTAAACCCAGGAACTTGTAAAGTGAAAACTGCCTGTATTAAAAAAAGTTTATTTTTAATTTTTATTTTCAATTATGTTTCGAAAAACTAAAATTTTCATAATTAATAAATAAATATTGATTTATTGCAGATTATCTTGCGCACACCCAACTTTGGAAACCACTGCCCTAAGCCACAGCATACTCACTATTTTGAGCCCTTTGCTTTGCTGCTCTGGGCCATGATTTCCATTCAAAATCATTTAATTAAGAATACTACACTAAACTAATACATTTAAATGTAATAATAACACTATGCAACAGTTATAGTAGTGGCATGTGATGCAAGAAAGAAAGTGTATGAGCATATGCAGCATCAGCCAAAAAAAAAAAAAAATCACACCACACCATTCCCTCCAAATGCCCATCCAGTTCCTCCTTAAATTTATTCAACCTATCAACTTCCAACAACAACAGATGGAAGTTTGTTCCAGCAATTAACCATCCGATGGCTAAAGACAAATTTCCGCACATCTATTCTACATCTATCCTTTCTTAATTTGAATTTATGCCCCCCTAGGTTCGTAATCTGAACAAGTGGAAGGATCCCATCAGAATTCAGCGTGCTCAACCCATTCAAGGCCTTATACACCTCAATCAGATCACCACG
The DNA here is from genome assembly GCF_048544385.1 of Mastigoproctus giganteus. Lineage (NCBI taxonomy): Eukaryota > Metazoa > Arthropoda > Arachnida > Uropygi > Thelyphonidae > Mastigoproctus > Mastigoproctus giganteus. Next base: position 121,230,663 of record NC_143583.1, on the reverse strand, counting down.
CAGATGCCTAGTCTCCAGCCACTGCAATTTGCAGAATTTAAGCCTCTCTTGGTAAGAGGATCCCTTCATTCCCCTCATCAATCTTATTGCCCTTCTCTGTATTGTTATGCAGCAATAACACATATTATGATATCAAATTTACATTATTAGATAATTTTAGTATTGTAAGAAGAATAGCAAAATGTTAATCTGTTCTCACCAGTTAAAACTTAAGGCAAACTAACAATTTGTAGATTTTTTGAACTATCAATGGATCCTGTTGATAATACAAAGATTTCTGTGTCAACATCATAATAGTTCCTATCTTCGATTACAGTCTTTGTGGGCAAGCTAAAATACAGAAGAAAAACCACAAGTATTCAAAGCTAGAGTGAAAGGGAGACCAGGTATTCAAGTTAATAGCACAACATCATTGCTTCACTGTTCATCCCATCTTCGATTAGTTTCCAGCAACAGAGTTTTATGTGCTATTATTAGCTCATATTACTGAAACTAGACCATTCCTCAGTAGTTACAAACTAAGAAAATTTTAATATAGAGCAATTTCTGTTATTATTCACTTCAATCTTGGGGACACACATATTATATGTGGTGTGTAGATCTGAAACAAATCTGCAACACCCTGGAATAGTATACAAGTGAATTGGAAAAATCGTTTCAATTACATAGTATCAATTTTTGAAGATCAAAACACTCTACGGAAACTTCCAGAATTTCTTGGTATAAACTTCAGCAGAACTAATATTCATTCTTAAAGAGACACTGTTAAATTTGATAATTAAGAAACGCAGAAAACTGATTAAGCTCAAATGCAGTTGTAGCTTGCAATAAAATATGAGTCACAATACATTTCGAGACATCATTACAGTGCTGACTTGGGCTTTTAAGTGTTTGTTAATGGAAAATTTTAGGTTGCTGGACGTCTTAAAATACATTTCTTACATTCGCATTTAGATTTTTCCTCCCAATAAATGTCAAGTACACAATATTTTCCAATTGTTTACACCAACTTAATATTATCAGGGAAAAAATATATCATTTTTTCCCGAATAATGTTATACATGAAAGGTTCAAAAACAGTCTTCACTGTACACTTCATTGGCACACCTTTATGTTATCTTTTAAAGTTAACAGAAAAGTATGGTAATACAGATTAAAACATTTATGATTCTCTGTTTGTTTGTTAAAAATATTTAATAAAAAAATAAAAAATAAAAATCTATAAATATACAATTTACACAACTTACATTTATTTTTTTTGCATGAGAGTTTTTGTCAAAGAATTTTTGCATATTTACATTTTTGATGAAGCTAATTCTTTACAAGCTGCTAATATTGTTTTTCTAACATACTATTCAAATTCATATTAAATATGTTTAAACTCCTTCAAAGCTATTAAAACAAAGCACTTTCTATACATACTTAAAATTGGTGTGTATTTACACTCTGAAAGCAGGCGTGAATATAGTCAATCAAAGTAAAGGTAGCAGAATCAAACATTTAAGAAACATTGGATGGTCTCTCTCTGTCTCTCTCTCTCTCTCTCTCTGTCTCTCTCTCTCTCTCTCTCTCTCTCTCTCTCTCTCTCTCTCTCTCTCTCTCTCTGTCTCTGTGTGTGTGTGTGTGTCTCTCTCAACAAGGTTACTGAAAGTTAATGAAATCCAAGCTCCTATTGTTATTAACCATGCTCTGGGTAAACTTTTAATGTACAGTAAGATGCATATACACAAAATGTAGAATTTGGACTTGCTTGGCTGTAAACATCAGCCTCATTATTCAATTTAACAAACAAAGCAAAAATTGCATCACCTTGAACAGCAAGATTATGTTCACTTATATATATTAACTTTCTACATATCTGCCTTCCACATTTATATATCTTCATTATATTAATAAAGAAACATTATATTAGCCACATTTATTGAATAAATTTTGTTTTAAGATATGCATTTTAACAATAGCAATGAATTCATTGGTCTCACATTATATAGGAGGACAAGAATATACGCAGGCAGTGCAGAGAAAAAAAAAACTACTAATATACAAACAGAAATTTGCAATTTAATACTTACAGTTGGTGTGCATGCCTGACTAGGGTTAATGAAATCCAAGCCCCTGTTGCCATTACCATTAAAGCAATGTTGGATGTTCTGGGTAAACTTTCGATGTACAGCAGATAATGCATACACACAAAGTGCAGAATTTGGACTTGCTTTATTGTACACATCAGCCTCATCCTTCGATTTGGCAAACACAGCAAAAAGAACATCATCTTGAGCAGCAATACCCAGAGATACTGCCAATTCTGAGCCCGGACGTCCAACATAAGCAGCTTGAGCTAGATTGTAGTCTGTGCCATCTGGAGCTCTACAAACGAGTGGTACCTCAGTATATGAATAATAATGAACATCTTCATGACAAATCCTTATCAACTTTGAGATAAAAGGTTTAGGAGGATCAGTGAATTTTTTCTGCACTGTAACAAAGTAAGAAAACCCCTTAGAGCTAAAGCCATATACATAAGTTATTGGATATATTTCTCGTGACATACTATTAACCATTACTTTTGTGCCTGTAGTTACACCAGTATGTGCAAAGGCAAACATATTATTTGGATCCAGGCTACGGCTACTTACAGCAGGCACATCTGATCTATATGGTCCATTGCCTGTGTATGAAACCCCAACGTATAGTACATGCATACGGGGTAGATTTCGAGGACCTGGAGCAATAAAGGCAACTGTTGAAGCTGTTGCATTATTGGCAACTACAGATTCGTTGGCAGGTGTTACAAAATTTGTAACATCATTCAGATTATGGACTGTGCATATTCCTTGAAAGAGACTGCCACAAGCAATTAGCCTGCTTTGTGGGTAGTCTATAACTAGTACCTTATTATAATAGTCAGTAGGCCTTTTAGATTCATTTGGACAAATCCTAGTAACTGGACACTTAGGACTGTCTTCTTGAGGACCCATTATAGCAACAGCTTCCAGTTTCAAATCACGAGACAACTGGTAAATGCGGTTCACTGCTCCAATATATACTTTCTCAGTATAGTCATGTACAGTGAGATGATTGAATTTTTCTGTGACTGGATCTTCAAAAATGGCATAGCTGCTGTTTGCATCTGCAATGGAAGCTTTACTAATCCATAACACAATAAGTAGTAATCCAAATGGCCACCTCAGGCCTGGGCCCAGCAACCTCATCTGCAACATGACACAGTAGTAACACACCTTCAGTTCCACTTATACCTATAAAATAAATAAATAAATAAAATAAAATATAAGTGCAATATTTGTGTTTATATAATCAAAATTATTTCATATTACTGAATTGCAATGCTAATTCTACAAGGAGAAAGAATAATAAGTTAATCAAAATATGAATTACTAATGAAATAAACAAGAACCTATTATTTAAAATACATTAAAAGTTTGTTAATATGAATTCTCTATAATTCAGACTGCTTTTTATTTATTTATTATTTTTTATTTTATTTTATTTTTTTTCAGGCAGAACAACTGAATGAACACAACAAGCTACAAGTGTAATCTAGAAAGGAAGAAGAAGAATACAAAAATACATTTATACAATTTTCTTTCCTTTTTAATAAGTTGCTCCCTTTTTAAATTTCTGCATATGATAACATGATTTCAAATTAAGTGAATAATAATGACAAATACTTGGAGAAAAGAAAGAAGACGGCACTGGAAACAGTGTCAAAGTCTAAGCAGCAGACAATGCCAGATGTAGAAATTTCAGAGGAAAACAAAAGTTGCAATAACACTAAATAATTTACTCTTGCAGTAGATATGACAAAAAGTATCCAGAGAGAGAGTTGGTGGAAAATAATGAAGGAATCTGAAAATCCTCCACACCATGGAGCACACACGTACATTTGGAAAAATCTGCATGATGGTGATATATAAAGAGCCTAATAAAAATGGTTTGTCATAAGGATGGTTTGGCACACTAATTTTTCTTGTCGTCATATGTTGGGCTCAAGTGTTACAGTAAACAATATCATTAATAATGATGTACATTTGTCTTTGTTTCAAATTCCTTTTATTTTTGTCTTTATTTCACAATTATTTCAAAACATCATAATTTTTTAATTACTTAAATGTACATTCAAATTATACAGTAAAGTGTGTTAGTTGTCTGACAGCACCAGAGGTTTCCCCCATATCCACTATTCGAATTATACAGTGAAACCTCTCTAAAGCAAATACCACTGGGTCAGAAGAAAGTGTCCACTGTAGGGGCATGTCTACTTTGCAAATATAAGTAGCCGGTTAATTTCAGTTTGCAAATATAAGCTACACTTATATTTGCAAACTGAAATTAACCATAAACTGCTTACTCAGAGTTTCTTCTATTGCCTATCATTGTATATGTGTTTCGAATAATTAAATTTTAACAAATAACTTTCAATAAACAGATAATTTACTTTCAGTAAAAATAAATATAAATGATTTTGTTTTAGAGCACTCTATTTTGGAAATATCATTTACTTGTTTAATCCATAACTTTATTGTTTGTGTTCGAATACAATTTTGTTTAATGTAATAGGATACACCCCTCCCTTCAGTGGGATAAAAGTCCCTCCCTTTTTAAATTTCTGCATACAGCCCTGTAGTAAAAAGCAAGAAATTTTATTTCTTAAAAAATTAGCATGCAATCATTGTAATGCCTAGGAAACTTTCAAACAGTATTCTTGGGAAAATCTGCATACACAAACAAACTTCATATGTAGCTATTTAAATTACCATCATTTCTCACTGCTGTGTGAAAGTGTCAATTGACAGCATAGGAAAATGGTAATTGTCCCTCAGTCTGGACATCACTATCACTAAGATAGTTATGAAAAAGCTGGACATCACTATCACTAAAATAGTTATGAAAGTAATGTCAAGCATCACATGGTGTTTTTATCGAATATACAGTATTCTACAATGCTCCTTTACAAAACTGAAATTTTATTGCACGAATTGTATGACACAAATCTGAAACCATTTCCAAGTGACAGAGGATATCTTTTCATTCACCAACTGGAAAATGCGATTGCTACAGTAGATAGCAGCATAATCACAAAACTGCAATCATGGAGAAATTTACCAACAAAATTCCATCCTCTTGATTTTGTTGTCAATTCAAGAGTTATGACTGTAGCTCTTGTAAGCTTTCATCCTCAGACAGAAACAACACGTTACACACCACTTGAACTTGGTATGCTTAAGTTCAAGACTGGCACATATGGGTTTTCCTATGCTTTGTGTAAAACTTGCACAAACCAGCTCTGCCCCATTGACTTTTGTTTGTCCACCACATCTGCCAAGATGATTGCACAAACAAAACAAATGTTCTATATGAACTTTATGTACCACTGCACAATTGTAAATCTACTTGGTAGCTTCTTTTTTAAACTGTGTTCAAGATCTGCACATAACAGCAGTGGCAGATTGCAGCTTGTTGAAGCAAAATATGCATTTTATTTCTTAAAAAATTAGCATGCAATCATTGTAATGCCTAGGGAAATTTCAACCAGTATTCTTGGGAAAATCTGCACACACAAACAAACTTCATATGTAGCTATTTAAATGACCGTCATTTCTCACTGCTGCGTGAAAGTGTCAATTGACAGCATAGGAAAATGGTAATTGTCCCTCAGTCAAAAAGCTGGACATCACTATCACTAAAATAGTTATGAAAGTAATGTCAAGCATCACATAGTGTTTTTATCGAATATACAGTATTCTACAATGCTCCTTTACAAAACTGCAATTTTATTGCACGAATGCACAGCGCAAAATATGCACTGTGCCTTCTTGGGGTTGGTAAATTCAACCAACATTTTGCAATTATGCTGCCATCTAAAGCAGAGATTTGATTGATGAATTAAAACTTGAAGATAATCCTCTATCACCTGTAGATTTGTATCATGTACCTACCCTATTAATACAATAATGTTTTAGCTTTGTAAAGGATTGTAGATACCCCGTATTTGAGGACATTGAAAATCCTCAATGGCTACTGATCAAAATTCCCTATGCAGTCTGTCAGTAGTGTTGTTTATTCACCCCCCCCACTTAAATCTGGAAAGAAGAGCATCTCTCAGCTTGGCACTTTATACCTTTCTAAGCAAAGGGTAACAGCAAAAGTGCATCAGACATACCAAATAAATTTGCAAACATTCCAGTGTTGCAAATCTGTTGGTGAGCATATCAACAACATATTATTCCATCTGCTCCTTGAATAATTCATGGTTTCCACAAGTCTGCTTAGTATTACTGTAATGATCTCAATCCTCACTTATATTCACTGCAAATGCCACTAACCAACAAAATGCATGTGTCAATTACCCTTGAAAGTGTCCACATCTGTATTAGAGTGTGGCCATTTTGGAGAGGTCATCTAACACGTAATTTCTAATACTTCTTGGCTGGGCCTCGTGCCTGAGAGACCACAATAAAAGGTGTCAGTTAAGAGAGGTTTACATATTTTTTAGAGGTTTAGAAATTTACATATACAGAGGTTCACTGTATATGTAAATTTCACCTGTTTACTACTCTCATTTTGAATTTAAAGTTGTTTATTTTATTTTGAAAGAAAAATATTACTTGCAATTTAACATATCTCCTTTTAAAAATAACTTAATTATAAAACAAGATTGGAATACAAAATACATTTATTAAAATACAAATTGGACAATTATAAAATCATTAAGTCAGTAATTAAGAAATAAAACTTAATTTATATTAATGTAAAATGATTCCTAACAAACCATGAAGTTTGTCAGGAACCCATTAGCCTTTAAAACATCTTCAGTCTGTCTTGGCAGAAAATCTACTAATACCATAATTCTTCATGTATGACAACCTTAAACTAACCCTGAATGACAGACTCAGTCAGCTCACTTTTACTGCTGGAATTTCAGTGGGAAATAAAAACTTTGAACCTTGTAAAAAAATTTCAATCAGATTTAGATCCATACTATTAACATGAGCTCACTTTTATCATGGCCTTTCAGCCATTTCATGCTGGTTTTAGCTGTGTGGTGATGTGTAAAAGGTGCACTATTATTTTATGTGTATTCGGTATAAGAATGTTTGAGAATCTTGTTTTGGAATTTTTTTGCATTTAATGCACCATCTTCCCACCATTAAACAAACAAGATGCTTCACTGTTGCAGTTATATGTTCTGATAATAATTCTCACCAGGTCAATGATGCACACATTTAATACCTTCACTGAGAAATTTGGAAATATGACTTGTCACTCCAAATCACTTTTGGCCACTCATCTGTCAGCCAAGAGAGATGATTGGGCTACATTGCTGAAAGCAAAATTTGCATATAGATACATATTTTTTTTAGTGAAAGGGTGAAAAATTCTCTAAAATTTTTTAGAGAAAGGGTGCCTTTTTAGGTTTTCTCACATGTAAGCTGTGATTGCATAATTTTTTTTTCTAACTATTCTGTCAGTAATTTTATAAGGCCAGTCGGTAAATTCTTCATTCACCTTGAGGCACTATTTTAGGTTTTTGACCTGTTCTTGAAGCAGTTTTGGTACTGTCAGAATTTTATGGCAGTTGCATACCTTAATAACACTGGAATCGGTTAGCTTCATTTGCAAGTTTTTTTTGCTATTTCTTCATATGTATAACCTTCCACACAAAGCCTACAATAACTGCTTTGCTAAGTTTAGAAGGCAAACAATCAATTATTTTAATTAAGTATAACTTTACACTCCAGCAGAGTCAATACATCATATACAATTGATCACAAAATAATGCAATGTATAAATGTAAACAATGCCTGAATCGAATGGCATGGCTCAAGCAGACAATGATCACGAGGTGAAGGTCGAAGCCATTTAAATGCATACATGAAATCAAAAAAACTATTGCACTATTAGTTTCAGTAGTGGCAAAAATATGTAAGGAAGCCAGTTCATGTGGCATCAGTCAAAAAAAGAGGGGGGAAAAAATGGCCACATCAATTTCCCATCCCATCTAATAATCTGTCCTATCCTTCTTGGAATTTATTCAAGCTGCCAACTTCCACAACACAAGATAAAGTTTATTCTAACAGTCGATTTACTCTCTACAAGAAGGCAAATTTCCACATATAATGCACACAAGAAAAGATACCATATTTAAGTTTAAGCAACCCAATTAAAGCTTTAAAAAACTCCAGTCAGGTTTCCTCAGATGCCTAGTTTTACAAACACCACAATTTGCAGAACTCAAGTTTTTCATGGTATACATACCCTTTTGTGCCGCTAACTAATCTTGTTGCTATATCAGCACCGGTTCCAGCAGACCCACATCCTTCCTAAAATGAGGCTTCCACATCTGCATGTGATGGTTGCGACTTAACCATTACCATATACAAGATAATTATCTCTTTGTCCTGCTGACAAAATTCCTGTATATCATAACAGAAACCTCCAACATGTCTGGACAACTCAGTGAACATCATGTTGAACTGTACAATTAATCCTAGGTCATTTCTCATTTAAATTAATTAAAAATATATTTCTAATTTGCTACTGGTAACATCATCAGTTGGTCTCACTGCATAGAATTTAAAAATTGTTTGACACCACTGTATGAAAACCCATATGAAAGCAAAAGCCATTCCCTTCACCGTTGCCAGTAGTTATGTCTTAAATTAAATTCCACGTTAGTACACTGTGATCGCTGCCACCCAGTGGGTCTTTTACCTGCAGATTCTTAATGCATGAAAAATAATGCTGATAACCACATCAAGAGTACTGCTTTCTCTTGTTACCTCTCTAACATGATGCTCTAGAAAATAGTCATCCAACAAATCCACAAATTTCAGTAAACATCTGGAAAGTTAAAATTCCCCATTATCAGACATTCTGATTTGCTGGCCCACTCTATTTCCCTGTATAGCAGTTTGGTATACTCATCACAGGCCTATAAACACGTGCCAACACACTCAATTTTGTTTTCCCAGTGCTTATATCACACCAAATTGATTGAACATTGCACGGGTAACTCATGTAGACTGGATACACTGCCTTAGATAGTCTGTATTTAGGAACAAAAAATTAAATCTGCTGAGTAATTAGATCTGCTGTAGCACACGCTATGTTCTCTGCCTACAAAATGTGGTGTTACTTACAAAAAACTCACCAGCAGGCATCCTGACTATGCTGCTCTTTTCTGCTCACTTTACACTTCACAAAAATTTTTACACAAAACAAAACTGATTTAAGCCTGCATGGTATTAACACATTAATCCATCAGCAGTCACGAAAGGAATGTTTGGAATCCAATCGCACAGTGTCACAAACATTTTTCAAACACAGACTCTACGCACTTGTGTTTGAAAAATCAGCAAAAAAATTCAAAATTATTAAATTTTTTTTGATGCCACCTTCATTTTCATTCATTTTCATTAATTTCCGAACACAATGAAATATCCATTTTTTAAATAATTATAAACATACTTTTAATTAGTTTTTGAAATTAAAACTTTCTTTAGACTTGTCAGCATGCAAAATGCAAATTGACAAACCAGAGTGCTTCAACAAACAAATGCAACTGGACACCATCCTGTCAGTAACAGGGGCACCCACTGCATGAAATGTGAAGCACATTAACAGTTTAATTACAGACTTCAATATCGTAAGAGGTGCCACTCCACTCAACGTGTGCATATAATTAGTTTATCTCAATTCCTGAATTTTTCCTAATAGTGATATAATTAACAGAGATATTTCTGGAATTTTCGGTGGTGAAATCATGAAAACATTTTTAAAAACAGCTATTAGGAGGACTCAGCTGTGTGGATAGACCAGATGAAAAACATGAATTGTGAAATATTGTCTGTGGTCTCACTGATCTTGCATTACCAGCTCAGGGGTAAAAATTTAATCAGCAATTAATTACTAACTAATATTGCAAAAATTTCAAAACACTGTCTGAAATCTATACATTTTCTTTAATCACAAACTTTAAACCACAATGTAGGGACACAAAAATCCAGGAAATTCCAAAAAACAGCAACCTTCATATCCCAATATTGCTAGATAAGAGATCTCATTCCTGTAATTTATTACAACAGCTAATAAGTCTTTGGCTTACAGTGAATTTTATTATAATCCAGGCTACAATATTCTTTTTTCTTTAATTTAAGATGTTTTCTAGTTTATACAACCTACAAAGGAAAATATTTTCCCATTATTTAATTTACTCATGTCTTTCAAAGCCTTAGATACTTTTCCAGCAGCTATAAAAAGGTAATTATCCTGTGCAGAGGCAATTTAAGGCCACATCTTGATTACAGCATACAGGTCTGGAAGTCTCATTTTAGGAATGATGTGGATCTGTTGGAAGATAAGAGCATCAAGATCAATCAGGGACACAAAAGGGTACTCTTGGCAAGAAAGAATTCAGTTCTGCAAATTGCAGTATCTGAAGCATGCACCCACGAGGAGACTGGGTTGAGGAGTTTAAGGCTATGAATGGGCTAAGTAAGCTAAATTCTGACAGCATCTTCACTCTTGGTCAGACACATGAGGGGACATAAATTTAAACGAGGAAGGATGCTTGCAGGATAGAATGTGCAAAAATTTGGTTTCAGCCATCTGGCATTTGTGGAAATTCGAATAAATTTAAGGAGCACCTAAACAAATTACACTGGTCAACAAGGTTTTGCTAACATGGATGAAAGTAAGCATTTTTGGTTAATCTGTATGTGCTGATTATGAATATGACAGTAAAAAGTGTCTATCACATTACATTTTTTAGAAAAATGCAAAAATAGTTTTAAAAAAATATATAAAATAGCTTCAAAATCAATGAAATAATCCAACATCACATTCTGTACCTTTCCCAGTCTAATTTATTGTAACAAAAGAGACCATTTTTTTTTTTCTCTTTTTTAATGGTATACTAACTTTTTAGTTTTATGGCCCTGAGGAGTGGATGCTCTGAGTTATATTACTATAATCCTTATTATGTGGTAGCACATTTGGACCCTACTATATTTCCAGTGCCCAAGCACCTCCGTGAAAGACAACTTGTTTACAAGCTGTCTGTAGTCCTTAAATGTACATTTTTTGGGGTTAGTTTCAATTTGTAAGATCTAGTGCTAGGTTGTGGTGTTTTAAAGTTCCATTTTGGTCTTGTGAAAACTCGTGAAATGGAGCAAAAATGCTGTGCATGTGCTAATTTGCCAAACAGTTTTTGTTGTGTTTGTGGACAGTGAAATCACAACATCAATCAATCACAGACAAGATGAAACAAGCTTATTAATTTTATTTTGGTTGTCACGTGGGTGATCAGGATAAAAGATGGGCACCGCATATGTGCTGTATAACGTGCTATGTAAATCCAACTGAATGGATGAAGGGGAACAATCTAAAATGCTTTTTGCTGTTCAATGATCTGGTGAGAACCAACAATTCACCTCAAAAATTGTTATTTTTGTCCCACAAATACTAAGGGGGTTTCAAGGAAAAATAGAGTTGGAATAAAATACCCCAATCTTCCATTCACAATAAGACCCACGTCACACATACTGGAACTCCATATTCCTATTCCTCCACTTAGTTGTGAAGATATGACATTCCAGAAGAAGAGCAAGAGTCACTATACCCGACCCCTCAACATCTGCCGATCCTAGTTAATTTCCAGAAAATGACAAAACCCCACACTTAAGCAAAGTGAACTTAATGATTTGGTTAGGGAATTAAATCTTTTCAAAGAAACAGGCTGAGCTATTAGGATCTAGGTTGCAACAGTGGAATTTGCTAGCAAAAACCACTAGGATTTCTGTGTTTAGAAACAGAAATGAAAAGTTTGCGGGTTATTATTAAATGGAAGGTTTTCTTTGTGTCTGCAAAGATATAAACAGATTGATGGATGAAATAGGGTTTGAACACAATTCTGAAGAATGGAGATTATTCATCGATTCTTCTAAACTCAGTTTAAAAGCAGTTTTACTACACAGTGATAATATCAAACTGTCGGTCCCAGTGGCTATGAAAGAAACCTATGATAGCATGTCATCGCTATTAAATACCTTAAACTATAAGAAATATTGTTGGAAAATCTGTGGTGATTTAAAAGTAATCACTTTTTTGCTTGGACTACAGAGTGGTTTTACTAAGTACTGTTGTTTCCTGGGTTTATGGGATAGTTGAGCAGTGGGACATCATTATACTGTGAAGGAATGACCCATCGGAGAAGAATACATTCCCAGGAAACTCAACATTAAATGCATGCTTTTAGTTAAACCTGAAATGGTGAGTTGGGTCTTGTGAAAAATTCTGTAAATGCTCTGGACAAAAATAGTGAAGGTTTCAAGTACTTAAAAAGCCAGTTTCCAAAAATTAGTGATGAAAAGTTGAATGAGGATATGTTCGTAGGCCCACAAATTAGACGGCTTTTAAATCTTTGAAATTAAACTTAACGCCACTGAATTAGCTGTGTGTAAATCCTTCAGAGCTGTTGTTAGCGGGTTTTTAGGGAATAAAAAAGTAGAGAACTATAAAAAGTTGGTAGAAGAATTGTTGCATAGCTATAAAAAGTTAGGATGCCGAATGTTGCTGAAGATACACTTCCTACATTCATACCTGGACTTCTTCCCAGATAACTTGGGATCTATCAGTGGTGAGCAGGAGGAACGTTCCACCAAGATATCCACACTAATGGAGCAGAGATATCAAGGATGATGGGATCTAGCAATGATGGGTGACTATTGCTGGTTTCTGATAAGGAAGAACCATTCTGCTCATAAGAGAAAAACATAAGTGTAAGTAGTACAATTTCTTATTTTTGCCTCCACTTTTGCGGGTTAATTGCTTACTTAAATCGAAAGAGGTGTTTATAAAGTTTAAATATGTTATCTTTTATCAATTTGGAGTGTTCACTGGTCATTATTTCTATTTCAAGCAATTAATTTACAAGAAAAGTAGTCAAGTACATTTAGATAAGTAAAAATTCACAATTTTTGGAAAGGAGAACGAAACCACAACATGAAAACATGACGTGCTACGAGATTTTCTACCGTCATTTTCGTTTTCAGCACATGCAATTTAGTCAAAATCAGTTGATTTCGTTCATGTTATCGAAAAAAAGTTTAAAATTGTTGACTAGTGTTATTAGTGGGGTTAGAGGTGATGATGTAGCGTTTGCATTATTTGTCACTACTAACACTAATAGCTCAATGAAATCACCACACACACAACTGTTCTTTCAACCCATAAAGCTGAAGTCATACTCTATCGGCATACTTCTTTATACCAATAACTGACTTTGCTGCTCATCGCTGCATCTATTAATGCTCTTAAGATGAATAATGCAGTCACTGGTTAGAGAAGTATGGCAGTCCCCAGCATAGATTTTTTAAGGGGTGATCCTATCTGACCAAACTGATTGAATACTATAATGCAGTAACAAAGGAACTGGATGCAAAAAATAATTTTGATATCACACACAGCAATCCTCGCACAGTGAGGCTTCAATCAGTACAGAATTCATTATAGTGCGGTTTATAATCTGCTACTGTGATTGATTATCAATTAATTTCGTTCTTAGTCTACCTCATTACTATTTGTATTGATTATTTTTCTAACTAATCATGCATAATCATTTCTAATAAAATAAAATCCTTATGATACCCATGTATCATTATTTTTCACATTGAAACTATCTCCCGTTTATCTCCCATTATGCTTTTGATACCAATGAAAAGGCATTTTTCAAGGTACAGACCAAAATGGATGTCAAATAACTGATAACCTTAATGACAGAAAATAAATATTCAAATGATTATAAATTATAAGGAGATAATTTATAATCCTACCTTGAATCCTATAGTAAATATATAGTAGCATGTAATGTTACGTAGGAAATTAAGTGTGCTAAACATGTACTTATCTATAAACAATAGTAGCAAGGAATTCTTTGTTTATGTTAACAGTAAAGGAAAGGAATTAACATACTCGTCCCCTTGATACCTATGGTAACAGTATCAACAATCTTAAACTGGTTGCTAATAAACTGAATAAAATATACTGCACCTACATTCACATGTGAGGAATGTTTAACTTGATATCAGTTATCTAGCTATTATTAATTGATAGTTGAACAGTTAATTAATAAATGATAGTTAACTAATTGGATGGTTTTATTAGAACTGAAAAGGGACCAGAAGCAATGTCATACCAGCTGAAAGTAAACAAGACATTAGGGAGTGAGGAAATCTATCTAATTATATTGAAGGAAGCAGCAGGAAATGTCAATGTCACAAAAATGTTTAGATATAACAACAAAAGCATCCTTGGATCCCGGCTAGTCCCTGTTCTGCATATTTGGCTTCAATGCACAGGAGCATTGGGGGGGGGGAATGCCCATTTGCCTCAGACCTGGACATTGTCAAGTAGGGAGCCCAGGGCCTCTCATTACAGAGAAAGACAAATTGGCCCAGTGAGCAATTTTTCCCAGGGCCTGTGCTGGTTCTTGGTGCTGCTTTATGCCAGAGAAGTAATCTAATTAGTTACTAAAGAATTGGATGCAAAGAATAATTTTAACATTATTTGCAATTCCACATGGACCAAGGACTCAAGTGGTCAAGACAGATTTATAAATGCACACTGTTTAATGGACAAATGTTATGAGTGGCTTGCATAGGGTTTACTACTTGCAGTAGGTCAGGAGTGCGAGTACGGTAGCACACGCTCTTTGGGTGGACTGGGGTTCAAGCCCGTGACTGCTAAATACGATTAACAATTTGTATTGACTGATTTATTGTAAACTCTACTGATCTGGTGGTCATGCCAGAGAATAAACAAGAACTTTTTATATATTAATGATACAAAAATCAGCAGGCTAATTAATGAGAACAATTAGGTATTGAGACCTCAACAAGATGCAGATAAACTATTTAGATCGGATGAGAATTTGCATCTGAAGATTAAGTGGCCAACGACAGAGTTATCAATCAGTCTTGGTCCAGTAATCTTAAAATAATGCCACTCATGTAGCACCAAACTGAAACTGTTAATGGAAGGGCTTTGGGAGTAATTATACAATCTGATATGAAGTTCTCTGAACAGCACTGATTGAATACACAATATACCTAAAGGAACTTTTCCAGCAGACAAAGAAGTTATTATTTCATTACATAAAGCAATGGTTAAGCAGCATCGCATCTTGGATATTACGTACAGGCTTGAAGACCTCCATTTTAAGGAAGGAGTTAACAGAAAAGCCTGATAGTTGACAGAACATCTAAGGAACAACAAGGTATTCTTATCAAGAGAGAAATAAGTTCTGTAAACTGCACTGTTTAGAAACCAAGCATCTGTGTGAGATGACCTGATTGAGATATTCAAAGCCTTTGGACCCTGTAATAACCAAAATTTGGAGGGCTTCTTTAGAAACACTCAAGCATGTGACATACGCAAGTGGATATAAATTTAAATTGAGAATGGATAACTGTGAAATAGACATTTCACAATTATTCATTTGTAAAAGAGTATCTAACTGTTGGAATAAACTATTAACTCAATCCTACCATGCTTTCCGCTCCTGTGGAGGTTGTGAAATTATTTAAATTTAGTATTAGTAGTGGCAAACAATGCAAGAAAGCAGGCTTATACTGCATCAGCCAAAAAAAAAAAAAAGCTTACCTGTCCACCCCACATTCCATAATAATCTGTCTAGTTCTTCGCTGAATTTGTTCAAACTACAAACTTCTACAAAACCACATAAAAGTTTCTTCTAACAATCATTACCCTCTGGCTGAAGAAGAATTTCCACATATCTCTCCTACAAACGTCCTTCCACAATTTGAATTTATATCTTCTCTGAGAAAGGGGAAGGATTCCATTAGCACTGAGCTTACTCAATCTATCCAAAGCCTGAAACACCTCAATCAGATCTCCTCACAGGTGCCTAGTCTCCAATGCTACAATTTTCAGAACTAAAGCCTTTCCTGGTAAAAAAGCCTTTCCAACAGATCCACATCCTTCTTAAATGAGGTTTTCAGACCTGTATGCAGTATTCAAGATGTTGCCCAAACACTACTTTATACAATGGGATAATCACCTGCTTATTCCTGCTGGCAAAATTACTGTATATCATTGACAAAACTCCACAAGCTGTTCTGGCATCCTATCTGCACTGATCAGAGAACCTCAGATCTGACTGCACAATTACCTCTAGATCTTTTTCTCACTACCCTGAATGTGCAGTACCTTACATTTGTCAATGTTAAACTTCCAGTGCCACTTCTCAGCCCTCTACCTAAATTTTCAAAATCTTATTGCAGTAGCATACCCTGATTACTGTTATTGATCACCCTGCCAACCTTTGTATCATTAAAGCTGGCATGCATATAAAAAACAACACACCTAGCACCGAACTGAGGAATTCCACTAATATTATTTGCCCAAGAAGTTCAATGTCCATTGATAACAACACAAAGCACTCTGTTTTTCTTCCACTCAACCATCCCTTTATCCATAGCAGTAACTTGCCCTTAATGCAACACTGCTCCAATTTGTATAGCAGTCTTTTATATGCAAAGGTCTCAAAAGATTTTCTGAAATCTAAGTATATGATGTCAAAGTTATTTTTTGGATCCAGTCCTTTGTTACTGCATCATAATAATATCCAATCAGACTGGTCAGACAAGATGATCCCTTAACAAATCTGTGCTGTATAACTATATTCCTGTAGAGATAAATACTTTAACCAATTACTTCCAATTACTAATGATATATCATTCTTTGATCCACATTTGTGTGGGAGATACATTTGTACATCTCCAGTCCATACGGACTTCCCCTGAATCTAAAAGGAAGTCCCTCATAATTAAGGTTATGGGTTTGCTTACCTCCTTCACAGCCTCCCTTAATATAACTGGATAGATCTCAGCCACCTATGTGCTTTTTTTCACATTTAGCTCCAACAATTTCTCTTCCTCTTTCCTCTCAATTATCACAAAACCATTTTGCACACAGTTACAGCCTGGTGTACTTCTGATATTGCTATCCTTAAAAAAAAAAAAAAAAAAATTCTTTATAGGTGAATAAAGACTGAATAAAGTAAAACTTCTTTACTTTATTCAGTGTATCAGCAACCTGAGCATGATCATCACTAGTTATTCCATTCATATATATGAATGGAATAACTAGTAGACCAATATGATTCATCCCCCTACCTTCTAGTGTTTACATAAGTAAAGAAGTCTTTGCTGTTTTTCTTTGCATTCTTTGACAGAGACTTCTCATAATCTAAAATGCCACAAAACTCCATCTTTGCCCTTCATAGTAGTTCATCATTAAGTAAATCCCACATCAGTACTCTGTGATCAATGCTAATGAAGAATCACTGCTGATAGTCCACAGGCACCTTACTATTGTGTGAGTGACCAAACCACAAGTTCCAGTCATATCTGGAAAGTTAAAATTCCCCATTATAAGACTAAAGAGATTAGACTAATACTTGAAATAAACAGGTAAACAATGCAAGGGATAGACAATGATTACTCCCTTCTTTTTTTTTTTTTTTTTTTGGCTGATGCTACATAAGCTTGCTTCCTAGTACCACTTAGCTAATACTACACCCACCACTTAAACATTGTTTTTCTTTGAAATTCAATTTCCTCCAATCTAAGTTTCCCTCAGCAAACTAATTTTCCTTGGCAGTTTTAATATTTTCAATTCCATCTGGCTTCAATTTGGTTGAACTATCATTTTAAAGTAGTAATTAGGCTGCTTGGTTGGACTTCTGAAAATATTCCAACAGAGAAAAAAATCATCTTTTTAATTCCATCTGAAACCTTCATCCTTTATCTAAGCCAGAAATTTTCTTTTTGGTTTCCAAAAAAAAAAATGCTACAGCTGTTTAGTAAAATATGGAATATCATACCTTCAATCTTATTAATGATCACCAATATGTGTTCTTCAGTGTCCATCCACTGGCAATATCTTGACTGATAATCCAAATCTTCAGCTTCATTTTCTATCTATATATTACAGCTGAAATCAATTGTAAAAAGTTTTTGATAATACAAATTTGATTTTGAAAATGGTAAGAGTAAGAAACTTGCCTGTTATCCACATTTTAGTCAAGCCTTCTGCTCTCTCTCTTGCCAAAGTTCTTGGCTGCAGCCTCTGCCTATACATCCACCTTTATTACATCTTGTTGGTTATTTGAATCTTGAATCCTAAACTGACTTATATTTAGCAAGATGAAAATAAGATGACTTATCTGCAACTTGCTTTTTCTCTACTTACAATGATAATCTTGGCAAATCTCCTACTATACCAAACACATTTGATTCAGTGCCTCGATTGGATTTTGATAGGAAGAAATTTCCATATTCTGATGCCATTTCACCACTAAATGTCTAAAAATCTGTACTCCATAGTTCCTCCAGTGCTGTGTAGCCTATTTAGCATTAGTAGAGGCATATGATGCAAGACAGCAAGCTTATATAGTATCAACCAAAACAAAAAAAAAAAAAACCCCTTCTCATTTCAACCATCCATTCACTCCAAGTGTTTGTCTAGTTCTGCCTTGAACTTATTTAAGTTGCTGACTTCCACTATAACAGATAGACGTTTGTTCCAACTATCAACCACCCCCTGGTTAAAGGCAAATTTCCACACATCTACAATCGTCTTTTCTCAATTTGAATTTATGCCCCCTCAGGTAAATAATCTGAGCAAGAGGAAGAATCCCATTAGCATTGAACTCGCTCACTCCATTCAAGGCCTTATACACCTCAATCAGATCACCTCACAGGTGCCTAGTCTCCAGAAGACGCAATTTGCAGAACTTAAGCCTTTCTTGGTAACACCAACCCTTTGTTCCACTCACCAATCTCATTGCCTTTCTCTGTACTCGTTCCAACAGCTATACATCTTTCCTAAAATGAGGCCTTCAGAGCTGTATACAGTACTCAAGATGTGGCCTAATCATTGCCTTATACAAGGGGACAGTCACCACCTTATCCCTGCTAGCAAAATTCCTGTATGTCATTGACAAGATACCATTAGCTACATTTGCAGTCTTTTTGAACTGCTCAGAAAACTTATTATCTGACTGCACAATTACACCCAGGTCCTTTTCATTCTGCACTGCACTGAGTGTAGTACCACCCAATTGGTAAGTTACTCTGGGGTTACTGAAACCCATACACAGTACTTTGCATTTGTCAACATTAAACTTTAGTTGCCACCTCTTAGCCCATCTGCTTAACTTTTCCAGATTCTGTTGCAGTAGTATACCATCATTACCAACCCTGCCAAACTTCATATCATCTGCAAACTTAGACATTAACCCTGATATACCTTCATCAATATCATTGATAAATACCAAAAACGACAATGGACCAACACCGTACCCTGGGGGACTCCACTAATAACATTAGTCCATGAAGAGCAGTGTCCATTGATAACCACTCTTTGTATTCTCCCACTCAACCATCCTTTTATCCATTGTAGAATTTTCCTATAATTCCATAGTGCTCCAATTTATACAGTAATCTTCCATGTGCCACAGTATCAAAAGTTTTCCTAAAATCCAAGTATATGATATCAAAATTATTCTTTGCATACAGTTCCTTTGTGACCAACCCATGGCTAAAGGTTTGCTTAGTTCCTCTGTCACCTCATTTTATATAAATGGATAGATCCCATCCACCCAGGTGCCTTCCTTATGTTTAACTTCAACAATTTTTCCTCAGCCTAGCTCTCAGTTATAACAAAATCACTTAGCTCCCTGTTCAAGTTTGATAAACCCTGGCATTCCCCCTCCTCGAATAACTCCTCATGTGTGAGGAGTTATTCAAGGAGTGGAATGCCAGTTCCATATTTTTTGTTGTGTGTGTGTGTGTGTGTGTGTGTGTGTGTGTGTGTGTGTGTGTGTGTGTGTGTGTGTGTGTGTGTGTGTGTGTGTGTGTGTGTGTGTAATGTGCTCATATTTGGCCAATTCCTAAACAGGATGAAGACAAAAAAATCCCAGCTGTCCAGTTATTGTCCTATTACACTTCAAACCTTTCGACGAAAATGGAGACACCATAAATGCCCAGCTCCATTACCTCAAAACCTTCCAACTCATAATGATTGCCAATATGTATTCTTCAGTGCCTATATCTTGACTTATCTTAATCCTTTTCAGATAAATTCCATTTAAAAGTTTGAAGAAACTACACAATTGCTCTCAATCTTTATGAGACTTTTGATTATCTCTCTTCTTAGGAAGCTTTAATCTTATGGTCTGCTTTGCAATATGTGCAAATGGGTAGCCAGATTCTCCCCCAACCTCTCTCTCTCTCTCTCTCTCTCTCTCTCTCTCTCTCTCTCTCTCTCTCTCTCTCTCTCTCTCTCTCTCTCTCTCTCTCTCTCTGTATCCATATGTATGGATCCATAGATAGCTTCTTTCTTCTTTCTTCTAATTTCTCTAATGCTGGAGATTCCCAAAGATCAATTCTTGCACCCTTTCTTTTCCTGTTATATATAATTTACCTTCTATTGTTCAATGGAATTCTACCCATAGTTCTGCTGATAACAGTATACTACAGTCCAGTTTTCAGTTTGAAAATTCCTGCTCTCCATCACACACACACCAGCATTTAAAACTGCTGATGACTGTACAAATCATCTCTACCATGGAATACTGTTCCACATCTGAGGCGATTTTCCCAAAACCCCAAACTCCCAGATGCTACCCAAAATAGGGTAATCAGTTTAGTCATGTTAATTAATGACCCCTTAAAAGCTCACTCTATGTTCTCTCAAAGAGATGTTCAGTTTCTG
The DNA here is from genome assembly GCF_048544385.1 of Mastigoproctus giganteus. Classification (NCBI taxonomy): domain Eukaryota; kingdom Metazoa; phylum Arthropoda; class Arachnida; order Uropygi; family Thelyphonidae; genus Mastigoproctus; species Mastigoproctus giganteus. Next base: position 121,209,843 of record NC_143583.1, on the reverse strand, counting down.
CTGCATGTCTTTTCTACAGATATTTCTGCAAACACTGTTCTTCTGAATTAGCATCTATAATTCCACCTTTCTTCCAAATCCAATGTAGTGTATCAAAAAAGTCAATATCCATTCATCTCCACTCTGTTTTCTCAACCATTGACACCAAAGGTTTTAATTACTTTCTTATTTGGTGTCACTATTTAAAAAAAAATAAATAAATAAAAAAAATAGGTTTTTATATAATGCAATAATTACAGCTTTGTTCCTACTAGCAAAATTCCTGTACATCAGAAAAAACACCATATGCTGTTCGAGGAACCTCTATAGTGTGTTGAGAGAAATACATGTCTGATTGCAAAATTACTTCTAGGGCTTTTTTTGCTGCTAATGCCCTTAAGTTTTTTCCTCAGAATAAGACAGTATAAAATTACTATTACCCCAATGTAGAATGTTACATTTCCTTGTATTGTATTTTAACTGTCATTTTTTACACTAAGTGAAAATAATTTACGTAGGTTTTGCTGAAGCAGCGTACTTGGTTAATATTGTTTACCACCCTTGCTTTGCATTAACAGCAAACTTTGCCATGGAGAATGACAAGGCTTCACAAATGCCATAAACAAATATCAGAAACAACAAGGGACCCAGTAATGAACCTTGTGAAACTTCACTCAGAGCAATAGCTATTTATAACCATTCTTTGTCTCCTATCATTTAACAAACCTTTTAAACACCATAGTACCTCCCTACCAATAGCAGACTCTTCTAATTTATACAAAAGGCATTCATGTGGAACTGTTATCAAAAGCCTTACCAAATTCTAAATATACTCTATCAGAATTATTCTTCACACCCAATTCTTTTATGACAAACCTCATAATAGATTATCAGATTAGTTGAATATGATTTTCCTTTAACAAAGCCATGTGCTTCTCACATAATTTCATTCTTGTGTAGATGACCAAAGTTAAACTTACCATTGTGTAATTACTCATTTCATCCTTTGAACCACCTTCTATAAAATAGAGAAATATTTGCTCACCTCTAATCTGCAGACTGACAATCTGATCAGCTGCTTCCTTTAATATCACAGGATAAATCTCATCAGCTTCTCATGCCTTTTTCACAATCGAGCATATCAATTTCTTTATCAATCCATTTTCAGTGATCGCACAATTGTCTAGTTCCCTATGCTATTCTATATTATGCTATATTACTCATATATTTAAATGTTTTTAACTAACCTATTTATATCCGAGTTGTAAAACTTTTTGAATGCCCCTTGTAAATCAGGACTTTGAGGGAGGTCTTTTGGTGAAACTGCAACATCCATCCACTTGTTGGGCATTATTTCATCCAAACAAACACAAACTGCTCTTGCAAAATGGACGGGTATCATGTCCTATTAGGAAAAAACTTCAAAATCTTGAATGAAGTGGCATATCGCTTAAACAGGGTTCTACAACATTCTGTAATATTGTCAAGTATGCAAATAACTCTTATCTGTAAAAATAAGAATTGTATATAATTTTAATTCCAAAAAAACCACTTATAATTTCAATTGCCCTATACCCTGCATATCTTTTCCAAGATATGCGTCAAGTGCCTTTCCATCTCTCATTTAATGACAATGGTCATTTGTATGTGGGTCAAATACATTTAGATACTGTATTTTAGAAATTTCAGAGTTAAGTACAAGGATGCATAGATATTTTTTGCATTTACATTTTCACTAAGCAATCAACCAGTATAAGATTCCCCAACAGTTTTTAGGCATGTTAGCATACATGCATAATGTGCCTATTTTCAGCAACATGTCCATCAAATTGCATTTAATAACCTGACTCCCAGTGGAGAGATTTTCATGAAATTTTATATTTGGGCTTTATAAAAATACTTGTTAAGCCATTCAAAATTGCATTAAAATCAGACTAATAGAAATCCGGCAATTATTATTTCTTTCTTTCTTTCTTTTTTAACCCCCCCCCCAACCTTATGCAATAACTCAACTCTCTATGGATGGATTTTCATGAAATTTTATATTTGAGCCTTTCAGAAAGCTTTATCAGGCATTAACAAATTTGATCAAAAATCAGACTGATAGAAATCTGGCAATTATTATTGATTTTTTTGTCTGTCCATTTGCAAATAGTAATAATTAGACTCTGCATTGCATGGATTTATGAGATTTTACAATTTGCTTTCTTGAAGCGATTTGTTGATACTCCCCAAATTTCATTAGTATTAGTATAGGCAAATGATGCAACAAAGCAAGCTTATAAATCATCAGCCAGAAAAAGAAGAAAAAAAAAAAAAAAATCCCACAACACCGGTCCATCCCCTGCAATAATTAATCTATTTCTTTCCTAAATTTATTCAAATCCACTTCCACAAAACAGATGGAAGAAACAATAATCAGGCAATCATTATTTCTTTGTATGTCCATTTGCAAACAGTAATAATGAAATTTTCAGTGCATGGATTTTCTAATAATCAACCACCAGCTGGCTGAAGGCCGACTTCCACATATCTACCCTGCAACCATCCTTCAAGCATTTGAATTTACTCCCTCCTCATATGTTTAGCCTAAATAATAGGAAAAATGCCATCAGCATTGATTTTACTCAATCCAATATAATTGCCTTCTCTGCACCCATTCCAGGAGATCTACGAGTACATCTATCCTAAAATGAGGCCTCCACACTTGCATGCTGCAGCACTCAAGACATCGGCAAACCATTACCTTGTAAAACAGTATAATCATCTCCTTATTCCTGCTAGCAAAGTTCTCGTATATCTATTTCCCTGAGTATAGTATCACATAGTTTAAGTTAATCTGAAATTATACTACCCATATGAAATACCTTGCATTTGTCATTGTTAAACTTCAACTGCCATTTCTCAGTCCATCTGACCAACTTTTTTTTTTTTAGATCTTGTTGCAGTAGCTTACCTTGATTACTGTGATTAACCATCCTTTTATCCTTTGTGTCATCTGCAAAATTAGACATTAAACCTGATATACCTACATCAATATCATTAATAAATACAGAAAATAACAATGGGCCCAGCACTTAACCCTGTGGGAGTGCAATGTTTGTTATTGTTTGTTATTTGGTTTTTAGGAGCATTAGCAACTAAGGCCATATTGCTCCGGAATATGCGGTGGTCATTCCCTGACCTTTCCGCATCCTCCATATTTGGTGGTGACGGGCTCGAACCCCGGTCTAATCAAGAAGCGTGTGCTACGCACTGCTGCTCCTTCCCACCTGGCTACAGAGGCGCCGTGGGAGTGCAATAATAACATTAGTCCACAAAGAGCAGTGCCCATTGATAGCACTCTGTCTTCTCCCACTCAACCATCCCTTTATCATAGCAATAACTTGCCCTTAATGCCACACTACTCCAATTTGTACAGTAGTCTTTTATGTGCAACAGTATCAAAAGCATTCCTGAAATCAAAGTGTATGATAAAATATTTTTTTTGCACTCAGTTCCTTTGTTGCTGCAGTATCCAATCAGATTGGTCAGACTAGATAACCTCTTAACAAATCTATGTTATGGCTGCAGTATAGTTGCATTCCTGTCTAGATGGTTCTGCATTACTTCTTTAACCAGTGAAGATGCCACTATTTTCCATAGAACAGAAGTTAAGATAATAGGCCTGTAATTGCTTGTATCACTTTCAGATTCCCCTTTGTAAATTGGGGATACAGTCACATCTCCAGTCCATAGAAACCTCCTCTAATTCCAAAGATGCTCTGATAATTATGGTTGAGGGTTTGCTTACCTCCTTTTCCACCTCTCTTAATATAACTGGATAGATCCCACTACCCCAGGTGCCTTTTTTATGTTTAACTTCAAGAATTTTGCTTCATACATTTCGCAAACAAATTCATAAACTGGCATGTGCAAGAGGTCTGAACTACTTCCAACCACTACCTTTCAATGCAATTACCTTTCAGCTGGTGTGCCAAATGGATCAGAACCCCCCTTTGAATTTTGATATTATCAAATATATCATCAAAAAAGCTAACTGACAGAGATACCAAGAACCCTTTGGATCTCTCCTCTCAAGGATACCCAGAGAAAAGAATAATGAAATGCAACCAAATCAACAACAGGTCAATAAGCTGAGAAACCATTATCTGAGCTGCAGATAGTTCTATGAGGAAGAAACAACCAAGATCATAAGCAGTTTCCTGGTAGTGCTCTGAGCTGGTTATTCTCTGGCAAAGGGTTAATTAGGCTAGAAAACATTTCCAGAAATCCAGAACAAATTGGTCACCAGTAGAGGTAAATGCTAGAAGGAAAACTTATCGGAATTTAAGGAATCAGTATACAAGTCTTATAATGCAAAAAAAGAGAAGGAATCCTGGCAAATGCTTGTTGGTACCAGTGGTAATGCCAACCCATGGAGTATGGTTTACTGTATTGTTACCAACAAGCTACCAAAAGGTATGTGGTAGACACCACAAACACTGAGGCTGGCCAGACTATCAACACCTAGGAGGAAGCAGTCAGCAACATTCTTGATGCACTATTTACAGTAAATGGCGATCTCTTTATACAAGACCAGTCCACTATATGCATAGAAAACAACAGCTACAAAAATCTGGAGACTGAGACCCCTTTCACTGTGGAGGAACTATCCATAGCACTAGCTAAAACCAAAAACAATAAATGTCCAGTTAAATCCAGAAAAACCACCAACAGATCCAAAATCATACTGGTCCACCGCCTTGTTGCCAGTTATGGGCAAGATAATGGAGAAGCTGATACTATTTTTATTACCGACTTCTATCTCAATGCCAATTTACAAACAAACAGTTTGGACCTGAACAAGGATGCATCACAGAGGATGCCATGAACTATTTGGTCAAAAAGGCACATACAGCACAGGAAAAATATGTACTAGCTATATCCATTGATTTTGCAGGAGCCTTCGATACATTGTGTGGCCCAGCATACATCGCAGATTACAATGTGCTCGAATACCACAAAATCTATACCAGCTTATACAAGACTATCTCAGGAATAGACAGATTTCTCAGATCTGCACTGCTCAGAAAACTTCATGCCTGACTGCATAATTACCTCCAGATCTTTTTCATTCTCCACTACCTTCAGTGACACTACACAGGTGATATGTAGTCTGCGATAACTGCTACCCATATGAAGTACCCTGCATTTGTTAAACTTCACTTGCCACTTCCAAAACCATCTGCTTAATTTTTACAGATATTGTTGCAGTAGCACACTCTTAATCCTGTCATTAACCATCCTGCCAACCTTTGTATCACCTGTAAAGACATCCCTGATATGCCTTCATCTGTATCATTAACAATGGGCCCAGCACTGAACCTTGGGACATCCCATCAATAACATTAGACCAGGAAGAGAAGCATCCACTGATATAACACTCAATCATTACTAAATCCACAGCAGTAACGTTGCCTGTAATGCAACGTTACTCCAATATGCAGTCTTTCATTTGGGACAATATTAAAAGTTTTAATGAAATCTTAATACAGTAGACGGTCGAAATAATGGCACCCAAAATAATGGAACATTCAAGCTAACAGGACGATAAGATTGAATGTTTACATATAGCGCAGATGTCTTGCAGTGCCGAAAAAAGAAAATGGCAAGTCACGTGATTACTGTATTTGTTTACGTTTGCCATTTTGAAAGTAAATTTTGTACTGATATCACAGATTATACTAATGTTTTTCATTGATTTTAAATTAAAAACTCCTCACTATGGCTCCTAAAGTTAATAAACCTTATACATATACAGGGTGTCTCAAAAATATTGGTACAAACTTTTAGGGGAGGTAGATAACATCTAAAGGAATGTGAATCGCATAGGAGCCCATAAACGGAAACGTCATGGGAAAGTAGTAGCAGAGGCACAAGAAGCAGAAATGACACAAGACAGTAATTAGTGGCAAACATTCATTTGACATGATATTAACAATGGAGTACGAGATGGATGCATTTCATGATATTACAACAGATGCTCGAAGGTTCCACCATGAGACGTGATGCATGCGTGACACTGACGCAGCATGGATTGGCGGACACGGTAGAACACATCTGGAGTTTCTTTGACAATAGCAGCAGAGCAGACGAGTCTCGCTATGAGATCCATTTCCGTCTCCACAAGTGATTCATACACGATAGATTTGAGGGCCCCCCACAGAAAGAAATCAAGGCTCGATAAATCAGATGAGCGTGGGGGCCAGGCAACGGGTCCACCACGACCAATCCATCAATATTTAGCGGAGTTCATGTGGGATGGTAACAGGTATGGGCCGACTAAGCGGTCACCGACCATACCTGCCCACACATTTATTGCGAAGTGATGTTGTGCTGATTGAATAAGCCTTCTCGAGTGAAATAAGCCTCATCCGTGAACAAAACATAGGATGTAAAATTCAAGTCTTGAACACTTTCTTGGAGAAACCACTGCGCAAAAGCCAAACGTGCAGGATGATCTTGAGGGAGCAGTAACTGAACCCTTTGGAGATGAAAGGGGTGTAAGGAATCGTCATGCCAGACACGCTGTACACTGCAACAAGACACTCCTAAGGCAGAGGCAACGGCATGTGTGCTGATAGTAGGATTATTCTGGATGGCATTTAACACACTTTCTTCCATGGCAGGAGTTCGCGTCGAACGTGGTCTACCCGCACTACTCCTGTTACCTCTAAATGACCCATAATCGCACAAATTTTGATGCACACGTGCAAACAAACGGTGGTCCAGTACATATCTGTCTGGGAAGCGTTCTCCATAAATTTGTTGAGTGGCTCGTCCACTGCCCTCTGCTAATCCACACACTATGTGCATGTCTGCCAGCTCTCAGTTCGTATATCGATGCATGCTCTTCATGCAGCGACTACTGCTTGAATGAGTAAACCAGGAATTTTCTCTCTCGCGAACTGATGAACAGCGCCGTCTACCGACTTACGGTGATGTTTCCGGTTATGGTTTCCTATGCGATTCACATTCCTTTAGATGTTACCTACCTCCCCTAAACATTTGTACCAATATTTTTGAGACACCCTGTATGTATATATATATATTTTTTGGTTCATGCTGTATAAGCTTGCTTTCTTGCATGTGCACATGTGTGTTATGGGTGTTTAATGGTGCATAAGCTACACTGGCTATAGTGCGCCTGTCCATAGAGATGTGTTAGGGAATAATTCAGAATTGAAGGCATTTCGATTTCATTTTAGAAACTATTCAGAATCGATGATATATTGCAATTTTTTGCAGAAAACAGAAAAGTTCATTAATGTTTGTTGCCTGGTCGCCAAGCCAATAATATGCTCTAGTGATATTGGTTCTTGCAGTTTAGTCAGAGAAAGCAGAACTGATGTGTTCTGTCCTGCTCATATTGAGGACAGTCAATATGAGCAGGTTAGTAATAAGAATATGCTTGACTGATAGATGTACTGAGCAGTGTGGACACTAAGGAGGATCATCACCTGTGAGAAGGTGGAGGTGGGTCAGATGAGTATATCCTATTCTTGCCTGTGCAAGTACCACTTCTTCCTTTCTAGTTGTTTGGATGCTCGGGTGTCAAAATTTTGGTTCTTGTTTCAACTGGGAAAGTTTGTTATTATTAGTCTGTGCTATAGCACTTTCCACTGTTCAAGGCAGGCTGCTTTTATGAAGATACCATTGGTCAGAGGCTGGAATATGGATAGAGGTCAAATATAATGTGGAGGGATTTTTTGCTGATATATCTACCAGTTCATTCCCCTTTGTCCCTGAATGTGCTGGAATCCAACAAAAGTTCACTAACTGTTCAGGTTGTTCAATTTTCAAGAGCAACTTCCTGATTTGGTTTAAAACAGGGTGATTCGTATAAGAGGGATTTTGCATTGCTCTAATTGAGCTGAGAGTGTCTGTGTAAATTAAATATTTTGAAGATGGGTAAAGATTCAAATTTTCTAGAGCTAACTTTATTCCATGTAGTTCTGCAGAAAAGTTGCTATACTCAGTTGGAAGGGAAGCTGAAATAATAGCAGAGGGAAACACTGCTGCTGCTCCAATGGCTGATTGAGATTTGGACCCATCAGTATATATTGGCAGGAAATCAACATAGCTCTGAATATGACTTGCATGGAGTTGTTTCAGGTTAAGAGTCGGTAGAAGATTCTTACCCCACTGGGTAAGAATCTTCTACCGACTGAGCAGTGTGGACACTGCAATAACAGTTGAGGAGGGGGAGTCCAAGGTGGATGAAAGTAATTCATTATTTGTTGACTATTGTGAAGAGGAACTTTCCAACTCTGTAATATTTCAAAAAGCCGTAGGCTTGCTGGCCTTATTTTATTAGGTTTATTTTTGTAGAGATTAGTTAGTTGAGGACTGAAGAGGTATGGGTGAACAGAATGCAAACAGCAACTTTTTATTTTGGCTGCATACTTCAGTAGTAACATCTTTCTGCAGAGGTACAAAGTGAGTTCGTGAGCTTTAGAATGAGCTCACGAACTCACTTTGATGCACTGAGAGGGCATAAATTCAAATTGAGGAAAGACAGATGTAGGATAGACGTGCAGAAATTTGCCTTTAGCCAGCGGGTGGTTGGTTGGTGGAACAGACTTCCATCCCTTGTGGTGGAGGTTGATAGCCTAAATAAGTTTAAGGCTCAGCTGGACAGGTATTTTGAACGAACAGAGGGGTGAAGTGGAAGTGGGTTTTTTTTTTTTTTTTTTTGGCTGATGCTGCATAAGCTTGCTTTCTTGCATCAAATGCCTCTACTAATGCTAATGCTTTAATATATAGACTGTGAGTTGAAGATGTCCTGAAGGCTCCAAGTACAATCCATAAAGCACTGTGTTGTATAGGATCCAGTCAGCATAGTACACTCTTTCAGGTAGAATCATAGACTGGAGCATCATAATCCAAACGTGATCTAAGTAATGCTCTATATAGTCGAAGCAACAAGGCATGATCTGCCCCCCAAGACAGGGTGGATAAAGCTCTTAGTATGTTGAGCTTTTTGAGACAGGTATTACGTACAAATTTAATATAATATGTTCAAGGAAGTTTAACTTCTTGTTAAGGGTTAATCCCAAGAATCTGATATTGTTGCCAATCAGAATGGTAAAATCTGATATGTGAAGTTTGGGATCTGTATGTAATTTGCGTTGATTGCAAAAATGTATAGCAACAGTTTTCTGTTGTGAAAGACAATAAATATTGAGCACTGCCCACTTTTGTATTTTATTTAGTGATATCTGCAATTGACGTTCAATAGATCCCATGTTCTGAGAATGGCAAGAGAGAGAGAGAGAGAGAGAGATCGTCAGCATAAAGGTAAGCCTCAACAGTATTTGGAAGTTCTTTTGTAACGGAGTCAATTTTAAGGGCAAAAAGAGTTGCACTCAGTACAGACCCTTGTGGAACTCCTTCCTTCAAGAATGTCATAGAAAGGGAGTTAAAATATCGTACTTGATAAGAATGACTCCATAAAAAGTTCTTAATGAATATAGGCAGGTTGCCTCATAGACCAAGGGCATGCAGGTCTCTAAGAATGCCTTGACGCCAGGTAGTATCAAATGCCTTCTCTATGTCGATGGAGACCATAAGAAGGTGTTCATTTCTCACAAAGGCATTGCGAATTGCAGACTCTGCCTTGATCATGAGATCCAAGGCAGAGCAGTTTTGACAAAAGCCATGTTGACTATTACCCATTAGATTTTGGTCTTCAATTATCCAAACAAGTCATCTGTGGATAATTTTCTCAAGGATTTTACCGAGGCAACTGGAAAGAGAAATTGGCTAGTAACTCAAAGGACTGGAGGGATCTTTACCGGGTTTCAAAAAGGCCAAAACTGTGGCATGGTGCCAAAACATAGGATATATGTTTTCCAGAAATAGTCAATTATAAAATAACAGCAACAGCTGCAATTGTTTGTCATCAAGGTGCTGTAACATGATGTAATATATTCCATCAGGCCCTGCTGCACTGTTGCGTACTGTTCTAACGGCTTGTAAAAGTTCCAAATACTGAAGAGACCGGTTCTACGGTAAGATTAGAGAAGTGCGAAAGTCTATGGATCACCGTTCAGTGATGTTCTTGATTTTCTGGAATTCCGGGGAATAGCTTGATGCCGCTGAGACTTGAGCAAAGGTTTTGCCCAAAGCATTTGCTATAGTCAGAGAAGCAGAGAGTTCTTGCCCATTCCAGGAAAGGATTGTAGAGGGGATGGCTGGAAACTTTCCAGAAAGCTGTCTAATTTTCTTCCATATTAATTTGCAGTCAGTGTTTCTATTTACAGTGGACGCAAACCGAGTCCAGGAATCCTTCTTGGCTTGTTTTTGAATGAGACTGAGACACACTCTTGCCCTTAGTTTCTTATAGTTAACGAGATTAACTGTTGTTGGCGATTGTCGAAATGAATTACATGCCTGTTGGTGATCGTCGAAATAAATTCCATGCTTTATTTTTTTTTTCCCTCTTTGCTTTCATGCATTCTTCATTCCATCAGAAGTTAAAATGGCACCAGGGCATAGGATTCATTACTAGAATAGAGTTTTTAGCTGCTGATAACAAGTGGGATGTGATATATTCTGTTACTTCATCAATGGGCTGTAACCATATAATTTCCTCATCCAGGGTGATAGCTGACTGAAATTTGATCCAGTTGGCATGAGAGAATTTCCATTTCCGGCAGGATTCAGCTAATGGCAGTTGTGCAATGAGCATATTACAAGTAATTGGGAAATGATCACTGCCCATGGGATAATTCATAACAGACCATTCTCTGGTACTGTTTTCATGGCTGAAAACAGTACCGGAGAGCATATTGAGAGGTCAATTGCAGAAGTTTGTCCAGTTGGCAATTGTATATGTGTAAGTTCGCCTGTATTAAGATTGGTAAAATTTTGCCTATCCAGAAAGGTTTCAATCAGTCAACCATGTGTATCTAATTTAGAAGATTCCCATAAAGGGTGGTGACCATTGAAATCCCCCAATAGACAGACAAGGAAAGGGAAGGTTTCCAAGATTTTGGTAAGAGAAGGTATGATTTGGTGGCAGATAGATTGAAACTAGTGTTATCGCAATCTGAGCAATGAAATGCACAGCAAAAGCTTCAATTTCTCTTTGAAGAACAATTTGCTTCAGTGGAATATGCAAGTTGATCAATATGGCCACACCGCCACGGGCAGCATTTGATGTATTGCGATCTTTTCGATATATAGAGTAGTTCTTTATGGAGGTGGAAATTTGGGAAGTTAAATAGGTTTCTTGTAAGAGAAACCCACTGGAGAATAGTGATGAATAAGGTCATGGATATCACTGATCGCCTGGTCACAATTCGCTTGGCGCCTCCACAGCCAGGTGGGCAGGAGCAGCAGTGCGTAGCACACGCTTCTTGATTAGACCGGGGTTCGAGCCCGTGAGCCATCAAATACGGAGGGTGCGGAAAGGTCAGGGAATGACCAACGCATATCCCTGGAGCAATATGGCTTTAGTTGCTAATGCTCATAAAATCCAAAATAACAACAACAACTCGCTTGGCACCTGGAGCCTTGCTTTCTTGCATCATATGCCTCTACTAATGCTAATCCAAACTATTACAATAGGATCACCCTGAAAGTTAATGCATATACCCATGTGTATTGTATCTGTAAATTGTGTGTGTCCTCTGGTCGTTTTGCCTGTTTTGCTGGATGAAAAATCCCAGTTTCTGTGGGGGGGGGGGGATCTTGCTATCTATGCCTGAGACCAACTAAGCCATGGAGTGAAAAAAGCCCATAAAAGTTCCTTGCATCATTGATGGGATTCAAACCCAGGCTTTTTCCACCCTGTGTGTGGGGAGGACGGTGATATACCACTGTGCTACCCATGTACAGTGGTATATATATCACCGTTCAGACTAAACTTTGTATAACAAAGAAAATAGAATGGGGCGTAAGCTCCTGCAGGAGCGTATTAATGGCAAAATATAACATTGGATTGTCAATATTTTTTTTTTTTTTTTTTTTTTTTACGTGCAGTTAATAAAATTGCCTCATTATTTCTGCATTAAATATATTAAAAATAAAACTTTCTAGATAACAGAAAAATCAAAATAACGGTGGCACCTTAAATCCCTGAAGGTGCCATTATTCTGAATGTCTACTATAGATGTCAAAATTATTTTTGTTACTGCATCAGAATATTCCATCAGACTGGTCACACAAGATCATCTCTTAACAAAGCTGGGATTGTCATATAATATCATTCCTGTCAAGGAGTGTGTGATACAGGACTATATGAGGTACTCAATATTGATCCTGTATACTCCACTAAGTACCAGTGACTCCATTATTTTCTCAGTAACAGAAGTTAAGTTTACAGGTCTGTAATTACTCATTTCACCCTTTAATCTACCTCCCCTGTCACATGGCGAGTCACTCTAAGATCTCAAATCCACAGGAACCACCCCAGAATCCTAGGATGATTAATTATTGCTGCTTTGTTTTAATATAATTGGTTAGAACCTGTCAGTGCCAGGTGTGCTTTATTTACCTTTGACTTCAATTTCTCATCCACTTTCTTCTAATTACCACAAAATCAATCATTGCAAGAATATTTGCTGATGCTATCAAGGCAGTGTTAGGTGAATCAGAAAACCGGTAGCGTGGGTGTATTCACAGACTAATAGATCAACAGTATCCTCAGGCAAAGGTGAAAGTAATTCTTGCACTGCTTCTATTAGGATGAGCAGCAGCCTGTAAAGCAAGGTGCTGTGGATTTCAAGGACTGCTGGGGGTCATCATGGAATATGTAAATGCATGGGCTGTATTAGGGTAAGTAAAAGTATGAACAAGTGCATGTATACTTGCATGTACACCAATGCTAGGAGTATAGTAAATAAATTTGATGAATTTGAAGTGCTGGTCATAACGTAAAAGGTGAATACTGTTGAGATATCAGTGATGTGGTGTCACACAGACATAAGGAATGCAGAATTGGAATTCACAGGTGGATGAAGATGTAGAATATTTATTCTGTTTTTCAGTGAAATGAACAGAATCATCACTAGTTATGTCATTTATACCTAGTGGGCCAATGTTATTCATACCTTCCTTCTAGTATTAATATAAGCAAAGAATTTCTTTGCTACTTTTGTTTGCATTTTTACCTAAATATTTCTTGTAATCTGTCTTAGCTTGTCTAAACCACCTTGTGATTTGATTGCAGACTAGTTTGTATTTAATGTAGGCTTCTGTGTCTCCTGCCAATTCATAACCATCCCATGCATTTTTCTTCTCTGCCACAAGTCTCATCAGCTAGTATAACATCTATTTTCATCTAATCCTGGAAAAATACCTCTTCATTGATATAAAAAGCATGGTATATTCTATGATTACTTCTCATTTAGAATATGCAGCTTGTAACAATATCATTTGGTCTCATGGAAGATAATATTAAAAATTGTCTACAACCACTGTAGTTACCTTTACATAAGAAAAATTCTTTTTTTTTTTTTTACCCTTGATAGTAGTAATGCCTTTAAGTAGCTTCCACATCAATATATTATGATCACTACCACATAGGGGTTTCTTAACCTGTTTATTCTTAATGCATGAAGAGTGACTGCTGATAATCCAATAAATCCAGAAAAGTCCTGTTACTTTGTGAGTGACTAAATATAAGTTCAAGTCAATATCTGAAAGTAAAAGTCCTTCATTATAAGACAATCTGCTTTATTGGTAAATTTGTATGTATAGTTGTTTGTTATACTCATCATACCCATAAGGCCTAACACACTCCTACTCTTAATTTTGCCTTCCCAGTGCCTACATCACACCAAAGTGACTCAACAATGCACTGGCCATCCACATCAAATGGATGCAGCTGTAAGATAGATGTGTGGAAATTTGCCTTGAGCCAGCAGGTAGCTGATTGTTGGAACTAACTTCTATCTGGTGTTGTAGAAGTGGGTAGCTTGAATATTCCATAAAGAACTAGGGAAATTGTTAGAGAGGATGGACAGGTGACAGAGAAAGTGTTTTTTGACTGATGTGGTACAAGCTTGATTTTCTGCATCATCTGCCACTACGAATATAAATGTAATTGTACTCATTATATTGAAATTCTGCAACCCTTATTTCTGAGTGGCACTATTTCACCAACATTCCTATGATGCTTGTGTTTGTGATCTAAATTCATCAAACATGTATTTTAAATTAATTAATCAGATTTTTTTAGTATAGTAGTATTATGTATGTTCAAGTATGCATGTACCTGTTTTTGATCTTAATAATCCTAACACGGCCCATGCATTTGCTTGTTCTTCGAGGAACCCTCCCCTCCGGGCAAGCTTTGGAATCCCTGTTTTGCTTTCTAGGCTGTTACATGTCCCAACAGAAGCAGTGCAAAAATCATTTTCATCTCTGGCTGCAGCTGCTGTTAATCTGTTAGTTGTGTATATCCCCCCCCACCTCAAGATAACAGTTTTCCAACCCACCTAACACTGCCTCGATATCATTAACATTATTCTTGACACCCTTCTATTCAAATATAGCTGATTCCAGTACAAACACTCTCACCTATTAACAAGCACAGACCTTGGTGAGAAAATCTCAGCCCATGAGTCTAGCAGTCTATACTGGGCCATGCCATCTGGGCAAAAATGGACAAAAGCTTTCAGGATCTATAACACTTAGTACCACGTTAAGTTGAAGAGTGAGAAGACAGAATATACTTGTTGACATTACATTTGAATTTCTGTAGATTGCACTTTTCTGGAAATAATATGAGAAGGAAAGTTGTTGCAGAAAGCAGAAGAGATAAATGAGGAAGAGAAAGAGTTGGTTCTGTGGAGTTTAGGTCTATAAAGTGAATGGCTGTTGACTGGTTGTGGCACATATTTCAACTGGCTTGAAATACAGTAGGGGAATTATAGATCCCAATTCTAAAGAGCAGTGCACACAGAAGTATCTACAGAAAAGGTATTTTTTTTTTTTTTTTTTTTTTTTTTTGATTTGGTAGTTGTTGGCGCATCGGCTTCTGTGGCCATATTGCACCTCCCAAGGTTTTTGCAGTACTTTGATCCAAGCCCGAGGCGGGAATCGAACCCGCGACCTTTGGGTTGCCGGGCAGGTACTTTACCCACTCGGCTAGCCCGCAGAAAAGGTATGCAGCAGAAATTGAACATCTATGAGACAGAGACTTTGTAAGAGATGAGTCATTAATTAACCTGATAACCCTCTTTTGAATACAATCTGGAAGCTTGAGAGAGATTTTGGGGCCTTTCTCATATAGTGTAAGGACTCGAATATAGGACAGATATGAGATTTGTACAAAGTGAGAAGTGAAGTTGTTTTGAAAAAAAAAAGTAATGCTAAGAGTTAAAAAGAAAACAGTTTTTTTTTTTTTTAATGCAGAGAAAGCAATATTTGCAATGTGCTTATGCCACGCAAGATTAGAATTAGGGGTAATTCCTGGTAGAGTTATGTCATCTTGTATCATCATATATGTCATCTTGTATCTCAGTGTCATCAAAGTTGAGCAAAGGAGTGGTAGACTCTTTTTTGTGAGAAATAAGACAGGATTGAGTTTTAGAGATATTAAAGTTAACCAAGTTTTCTTTGACCCACTGAAAAATTACTCGGAGAACGGCATTTAAAAAGTTGGTGGATGATTTCTTGGAAACTAGGCACCTTCACCAGATCTGATTGAGGTTGTTGTGTTTTGTTTGTTCTGGTGATTATTGGTGCATTTACAATGGAGATCATAGTGCAGCAGTACATTTGTTATATTATGTTCTTTGTATGTATATTATATTCTCTGTATCTTGATCAAATGTATGGGGGTTAAATATTTTGTGCAGTTATATGTATTATATCTTTATTTACAGTAGAGGGTAGACACATTGTCTGCATGAACCTGAAAATGTTTGATACATGTTCCCCGTCGCCTAGGATATCTTTGAGGGTGATGATTTTATTTACTTTATACAATAATGAGAAAATCAGTTGTTGATCATTTTCATAGATTGGGCATTCTATCAGTAAATGTTTGAAGAGTATTGCATGTTTGGCATCTTGGAGGTTCGTCAAAACACAGTAGAAAACCATGTGTGTTTGTGTGTGTCCAATTTGTAATCTAGTGAGAATGACTTCCTCTCCCCTTGATTTCCTTGTACTCATTTTCCAATGTTCAATTTTTGGCTTTATTTCATATAATTTATTTGATGTTTGTTTTTTCTAAGTTCTTGCCAATGGGTTAGACAGCATTTCTGAATGATTGGTTAGTAGTCTTTATATTGAACTGGGAAAGATTGGTTCTGGAGGTTAGTTGTTGATTTTACAATTCTTTGAGTTTCTATATTTCATTTTATCCCTTTGTCTTGGTATCCAGCAGAAAAGTATTTCTTGTCTTTCTTTTGTTAAGTCTGTTAATATAATAATAAGATTCTATATTAACATAAATCTTATACATTTGTGATTCCTTACACAGATAACCAGATGAATCTTACAATACATTGTTTATACAAGTGAACAATCACAGGGATAAAGAGTTAAGCTACATTACAAAGTTACGTAAAATAACGAATAGAGATTTAAAAAAAAAAAAAGTAATAGTAATTAAAATGAAAAAGGACTACAAGTTGAGGAGAACATAAAATGATATTGCCTAACTAGGCCCAGCGCTTACACAACTGTCCTTTACAAACAGAAAGACAGGCCAACATGTCATCACGATATGACTTGTCAACAGACCATAGGTTGATATCAATGTTGAGCAAGTTGAGAGTATCATTTGGGAAATATCCCTTGAAATTCTATAACCTCTGGAGCCTTGCGCACAAGGAGAGAGTACTGCGGAGTTCTTCCTGGCAAATGTCAATCAACCATGTTCCAGATGTTTATGTGATCATGCTTAGATGAGCACAGATGAAGGAATGCCTTTATTTTTAGCATATGGGCTCTGTGGACTGTGGCCATGTATTGAAGGTTGGAGCAGAGCGCAGATTTAGATGTCATGTAAATCTGATGAGACCCCAAGTTGGCCCACTTCTGCACCCAGAATTCGAGACCCCCATAGTATCCTGAGGCTGGTGAGAGATGTGACAGACCACCCCTCCACAGCATAGCAGAGCAGAGCAGAGCATACTAGTAAAGTACGTTGTAAGGTATTTCCTGATTATTTGTTTATTGTGAGTTTTACAAATCCATTTTCATTCCCCAGAAGGCTCTAAAGGCTTTAGAATATTGGGCGTGTTTATAGGTGAGATTCACATCAAGGATTACTCCTAGGAATTTAACACTGTCTGTGGGAATCAGAACATTTCCTGCTAATTCAGGAAGTAGGGAAGATGCAGTATCAGAAGAGGTCATTCGACTTGGGAGTAAAGATGAAATAGCTTGACTTCTCTGGATTAACTGAAAGGCCAAAAAATTTGGCATACTCACAGAATGTATTTAGGTAGCTGCTTAAAGTTTCTGAGGAGGTTTGTCTTGCTTGTGAATCATCACAAGCAGCAGACAATATCATCCGTATACAATCGGAACGCTGGAACTTGATCCATAAGTGAAACGAATATTGCAGCAAATAGCAGGGCTAAGAGAGAGATGAAGCATTTCCATAGATAGAAGATTTTTGAGGAGCTTGAGTATATTGCCGAATAACCCAAAGAATCAGTCGAGTATGGCAAGAAGGGGTGAGATCTGGACTGAGTCAAAGGCAGATTTCATGTTCAGAAATATGATGTGAAGATCTTTGTTGTCATTCCAGGTGTGACGTATTTTCTGTGATAAGGACTGTAGGCACATTACAGTAGATCTATTGGGCATGGCATAATGGGTACGTTCGGGCCTATGCACAAAAATTGCGAGTGCTACTTCATTATAGTAGTAGCATTTTATCCCTTCCTGAAATGGCATTTCAGGAAGGGAGAGGCAATTGATATTGGCCTGAAGTCACCCGGTGTTTTAGCATGAGGCTTCTTCGGAACTGCCACGATTCTGTAAGTCTACCAGCTTGAAGGCACCGGTGCATGTTGGAATACTTTGTTGTAGAGGTGGGTGAGCTCTCTGCTGATGAAATAGGAAGCAATTTTTAGACTAAAAAGAGGTTTTGCATCAATTCCTGTAGTGGACTTGTCAGGTAGTGAATTTATTATTTTTATTAACTTCTTCTGAAATTTCAATATTACTAGTAGGTGAAGAAATATTAAGCACTTTGTTCCAAGGACACACAGTGATCTCTCTTAAAATGCTCACATTTGGTGAGTATGGGCTTGGCATACTCAGAGTCCTGAGTTGGATATCATCATTCTTCTTTTTCTTGATGATTCCCTTCTACTTCTCTCTCGGGATAATTTTTTTTTTTTTTTTTTTTGCCTGGTGCAGCATAAGCCTCAGGCTTCTTTGCACTATATGGCTAATAATAATAACACCAGACATTACAACTACCCTGTGTACTTGGTAGCAGTACCCTTCACGGAGTGGAATCCCCCAATCAGTGAAAAATAATATAAGAGCAATAATAATAATAATGCATACATGCTCACACCATTCCTGGACATTTAAAAGTGGGGGGTGCAAGTATGGCTTGTGGACCACACACTTTTTCCCCTGGATAGCTGGCCGTTCATGAAATTGTCAATAGCTGATTGTTTACCCTTCTGGAAATCTATCCTTGCTTTGGAAAATTTGGCATATGACTCTTGTGAAGGCAACTTCCTGTAGGAGGCATGGGCTGCCTGTTTTTCCCTAAAGGCTTTAATCAGGATGTCATTCCACCGTGGTTTTGAGTGGGGACTAAGGATGCATGTTTTTGACATTGCAGACCTTGCAATGAATTCCATCCATCCTGAAAGCCAGCCTCACTGATGTTAAGCTCTGCCATCTATGTTACATGGGTAAAGTTGGAAAAGGGTAGTAACCTTTCAATGTTGATGTATTTTGGATTGTATACTCTCCTGACAGCGTTTGTAGCTTGTACTGGCATACATTCAACCTTAGGTGCCTGAAGTGATATTATGGCAGCAATCGGATCGTGATCGGACGGAAGGAAGTTCTTGGTTATGGTCAGGGTTTCCTTTACTAAACAGTTTGAGAAGATGTGCTGTAGGGTGGCATGGCCGTGTGAGGGAGGAACATCAATAAGACCAATGTCCATTTCTGACACATTCAATGGCAGTGTATCTAGGAGCTTCTTTGTGGCCGGCAGTGGAAGGTTAAAGTCTCCGAGGATGATGAACTTTTGACAATGATTGATTGTGGATGACAGCCATGCCATCAGATTGAGAACACAATCCTCAGAAAACGATGGAGGGAAATAAATGGCACACACTGAGATGAACAAACCAGCAACTCAGCAGATTCCAAGAACTGCTTCCATATATCCTCCTGGGTAAGTGGATGCCTTAATTAGGAAGAGTGAGCTCCTTTGACAGATTGCTACACTGCCACCTCGTCTGCCAATTCTATTAGCAGCCAGCATATGATAACCAAGATTTGAGGTGAAGCTAACAATTTCCATTTCATCTCCGAGCCAGGTATAAATCAGAATTACTGTCATGCTCTTCACAGGAAAGGAAATCAAGTAGGCCATCTAGTTTATTTTTGACACTCCTGTTGTTTTGTAGGAAAAATCAGATATTTACCTCCACAGAGGGTTGTACCAGGGTGAGATTACTCTCCAAACAGTATCTGCTTTTCATATAATGATCTGAAATCTTGTTCAGGGACCGGTGCCATGTTCAACGGGCTCTGTTGATGGATATTCTAAATGGAACACGACCAGTCTAATGACTCGTCATCGTCATGCTAGATATCCACAAACTGCACCCGCTCCCGGATGTAATTTGAGCGACTCCACTAGAAAAGTCAAGTAGCTATGCTGATGCAATTGTGCACTGCTGTAGAATGGGATTCTTGCTTGATGAGTTCTGAGCCTTTAGTCTTCCATAGTATGGCATCACCAACAGGCCTCTGGGCCAGTATTCAGCATTGAAGTATTGTTAATTGGGCCCATCAATCTGAATCCTGAAGGAGGCATAAGAGAGATGCTTGGTATTGATTCTGAAAGGCTTACCAGGTATGCCTAGTTCCTTCAATAGTGCCTCTATTTGTTCAACTTT
Organism: Mastigoproctus giganteus; assembly: GCF_048544385.1. Classification (NCBI taxonomy): domain Eukaryota; kingdom Metazoa; phylum Arthropoda; class Arachnida; order Uropygi; family Thelyphonidae; genus Mastigoproctus; species Mastigoproctus giganteus. Next base: position 121,189,750 of record NC_143583.1, on the reverse strand, counting down.
TGTCAACGGATCCAGCCTGCTAATGAAAATATTCGAGTTAGTATTGCCAATCACTTGACGATTTCATATTCTGAGGCTAGTATTAACTACTCTCATGCCAATCAAGGTGGCTTTGCTGTTTTTGGAATGCTGTTGGCATGGGGATACTTGCATCAGCACAAATCTGGGCATCTGGCATTCCTGGACTTCATTCATGTCTGCAATCTCGGAGTCCTATTTCACTTATTTTAGCATGACACTATAGGCACAGTCTTTAGAGGGTGCAACTATTTCCACTTCTGGTCATAGCAATGATTCAGGTGAGGGAGATGGGCATTTTCCTGTGGAAAAGACAGGATAGGGGAGCCTGGTGTTCAAAGGCAAGAGACCCTGTAGTAGGCTCAAGAACCTTCGTTGGTAATCTTCAAGCTGGCTCGGGCGTTCCCTTAGCAAACTATTTTCTGAGTGGTTTTCTTAGAATGGCTTCAATGGTTTCCAGTTTCTCATTGTTACAACTGCAAAAAGAAGAGCTGACTGAAGCTTGTGATTCTATTTGAGTACAGTTATCAGTAACCCCAGGCAAAAGCTTGCTGTTCATAGCCAGTTCACTGAGAGTGGAATCGTTGTGTGTTGATCTCATTAGCATCATTCAACATTCCAGAGGGATAGATTGTGATGGAAGGAGGGAAATGAGCCAAGGGAGCAGCCAATATGTCACCTAGGCGCCTCCGTAGCCAGGTGGGAAGGAGCAGCAGTGCGTAGCACACGCTTCTTGATTAGACCGGGGTTCGAGCCCGTCACCACCAAATACGGAGGATGCGGAAAGGTCAAGGAATGACCACCGCATATTCCGGAGCAATATGGCCTTAGTTGCTAATGCTCCTAAAAACCAAACAAACAAATAAACAACAACAATATGTCACCTATATCTGATGAGTCTCTTTTTTGTTTGTGGTAGTGGGACATCTCCATTTTGAAAATCTTTTTTGTAAATCCAAGTTGTAAATCTTTTATGCCACTACAAAAATTACAAAAAGAAGCTGGCATAATCCTCTACATTTTATCAGCCAATTGGAAGGTTTTTCGCAGATCGAGCAGGGTTGCATATTTTTTGACAGCATTGTACCCAAAATACACTAATCACTACAGGGAGAAATATGGCAAGGTTTCTGTCAAAGCAAAAACAAAAAGTATTTATTGACCAAGGAATGTTCCTTCAGGCTAGGATTAAGATGGGTGGCAAGAAGCTGACTGTCTAATTTAAGCAGTAAGTTGGCTTCAACTAGTAAAGAATGATAGTACACTGCTGCAACAGGATCTAGAAAAGTTGAGCAGGTGGGCTGAGAGGTGGCAAATGAAGTTTAACACTGACAAATGTAAAGTACTACATATGGGAAGCAGTAATCCCAGAGTAACGTATCAACTCTGTGGTACCACACTGACAGTGGTAGAGAATGAAAAGGACCTGGATGTCATTGTGCAGGCAGATATAAAGTTTTCTGAGCAGTGCAGACTGTCTGCAAGAGTAGCTCATGGTGTCTTGTCAATGATATACAGGAATTTTACTAGCAGGGATAAGGAGGTGATTATCCCTTTGTATAAGGCAATGGTCAGGCCACACCTTAAGTACTGTATACAGGTCTGGAGGCCTCATTTTAAGAAGGATGTAGAGCTGTTGGAACGAGTACAGAGAAGGGCAACAAGATTAGTGAATGGAACAAAGGGTTGCTCTTACTAAGAAAGGCTTAAGTTTTGCAAATTACAGTGTCTGGAGACTAGGCACCTGCAAGGCAATCTGATTGAGGTGTATAAAGCCTTGAATGGTTTGAGTATGCTCAATGCTGATGGGATTCTTCCTCTTGCTCAGAATAATCACCTGAGAGGGCATAAATTCAAATTGAGGAAAGGTGGTTGTAGGATAGATGTGCAGAAGTTTGCCTTTAGCCAGCGGGTAGTTGATTGCTGGAACAAACTTCTATCTGTCGTTGTAGAAGTTGACAGCTTAAATAGATTCAAGGCAGAACTTGACAAACATTTGAAGCGAGTGGATGGGTGAAATAACGGTGTTTTTGTTTTGTTTTTTTTTTTTTCTTGGCTAATGCTATATAAGCTTGCTTTCTTGCATCATGTGCCTTTGCTAATGCTAAGTACTGTGCTCACAATGGCAAACAACAAGGTCTGATTGAATTTTAGCAATACTGCAAGGAATTCTGAAATTACTGGATGAATTAGTATAAAAAACCACTTCAATAATCCTGCATCACAAATTGTGAATATAAATCAAAGACGCTAGATGAAAATTGAGATGGTTACACTGTTTTAAGAAACTAAAACAACTGAAATAAGTGAAGCATGTAAATCACGTGACCCAAACAATCACACACACCAAATATCTGTTTAATTTCCTGAGAACTGGATGAATAATATTGTTTGTGGTTTGTATTGCCTATATTGCACTTAATGAATCAGAGTATATTAATGTTCTCAAATGATAGTTGGTTCTGAAGTGCTCCAGGGCTATCTGAACTGCTACTAATTCTGCAGTGTAGACACTGCATTCTTATGAAAGGTTTCACGTCTGAGAAAACTGCTGATGCTCCTACATGGTTCTGTGATTTTGATTCATCTGTATATATTGGTACGGTTAGAATATTGGGGTCTATGTACTGCATATAGTTGTTTAAAGCTGATGTCTGACAAAGTATTTTTATTCCAGATTTGTGTGGAGAATTCACAAGCTGTGGAGTGGATTATCCATGGTGGTATTATGTGCCTTCTACATTTGAAACATTATCTACATTGAGATCATATGTTATCAGTAGCTCTTGTAGTCTGATGCCTAGGGGCTGGTTCACACTTTTGCGGTTCTTATATGTTTTCCCACTTTGGTGAGAATATGGATGTTCATATCGGATGGTCTCTTTTGGATTTTATCTTGTATGCACACAGTAGTGCCAACTGTTGTCTCCTAAGGAATAATGGTTGTTCAATAGCTTCTGTATAGAGCCTCTATATAGGGGATGTGCAGAGGGGCTCCTATATATAGGGGATCCGATTCACCATAGTGCACTATGGTGAATCGGATCTAATCAGATCCTATGGTGAATCAGATCCGATTCACCATAGTGCACTATGGTGAATCGGATCTAACCATTTCAGGGCACATTTTTGAGAATGCATAAACGGGTGCTCCATGATGTTGAGCAGGGTATAATGGTCTGCTCACCCAAGTTACTAAAGTTAAGACTTTAAGGATATTGAGTCGCTTCAGAAAGGGTGCAAGAATATTTCCTAATGGGATCGATGCAGTGTTAGATGAGTCGGAAACCTGTTAGCTTAGGGGAATACACAGACTAAAAGGTTAACAGTGGCCACAGGCAGAGGTAAAAGTGAATCTTGCACTGCTTCTATTAGAATGAGCAGCAGCCAGAAAAGCAAGGCAATGGAGATTTCCAGGACTGCTGGGAGTCATAGTGGAACAAGTAAATCCATTGGCTGTGTTAGGGTAACTAAGAGTAGAAACAGGTGCATGTACACCAATGCTAGGAGTATAATTAATAAATTTGATGAGCTTGAAGTGCTAGTCAAGACATCAAAGGCAGATACTGTTGGGATATCAGAGACATGGTGTCACACAGACATAAGCAATGCAGAATTGGAATTTGGGGAGTACAATGTGTACAGAAACAATAAACAAGACAGGAAGGGAGGAGGGGGGCTTTGATATTAGTTAAGAAACACAAAATCTAAAGAAGTGCATCCAATTGATGTTGGTGGACAATGCAATGTTGAGTCTGTTTGGTGTGACATAAACACTGGGAAAGGAAAAAATTAGAGTAGGTGCGTGTTATGGGCCTAATGAATCTGATGAGAATAATGAGGAACTGTGCAGAGAAACAGAGTGGGCCAGTAAATCAGAATGTCTTATAATGGGGGATTTTAACTTTCCAGATATCGACTGGAACTTGTGGATTGGCCACTCGCACACTAGCAAGAGTTTTGTGGATTTATTGGATGACTATTTTCTACAGCAACATGTTCGGGAGGCAACCAGAGGGAGTAATACTCTTGATCTGATTATCGGCAGTGATTATTCATGCCTTAAGAATATGCAGATAAAGGAACCACTGGGTGACGTGATCACAATGTACTGATGTGGGAATTACTTAAAGACGTAACTACCATCAAGGCTAAAGGGAAGGGCTATTGTATTGTAAAGGTGACTACAGGGGTCTCAGACAGTTTTGAAATTCTGTACAGTGGGATCAACTGATGATGTTACCAACGTTGAATTCTAAATGGGAAGCCTTCAGGGACTTAATTTTGAAGCTACTAGGCTTTTCATTCCAACTAAAAAATACTGTTCCAAGATTTAGGCTTAAATGGATGTCAGATGAACTAATGAGGCTCCTGGCAGAGAAGAAAAATGTATGGAATGCATATAAAGTATCAGATGACACAGAAGCCTATGGAAGATATAAACTAGTCTGTAATCAAGTCACAAAGAAATTAGGCAGGCGAAGGAAGATTACGAGAAATCCTTGGCCCAAGGATGCAAAGAAAAACAGCAAAGATCTTTACTTATGTAAAATCTAGAAGGAAAGGGATGAATCGGATTGGACCACTTAACATAGATGGGTTGACTATTGATAATCATGCTCAGGTAGCTGATAAACTGAATGAGTATTTTGCATCTACATTCACACATGAGGAGTTATTCAATGAGAGGAGCGCCAGAAGTTTATCAAACTCTAACAGGGAGCTAAGTGATTTTGTAATAACTGAGAGCAAAGTGGAGGAGAAATTGTTGAAGTTAAACTTAAAAAGGCACCTGGGGTGAATGGGATCTATCCAGTTATATTAAAGGAGGCAGCAAACCCTTAGCCATAATTATGAGAGCTTCCTTGGACTCAGGGGAGGACCCCATGGACTGGAGATGTGCAAATGTATCACCAATTAAAAAAGGAGGTTCAAAAGGTGACACAAGTAACTATGGACCTGTTAGTTTAATTTGTGTTCCAGGGAAAATAATGGAATCACTAGTTAAAGAAGCATTGCAGGATCATTTAGACAACACTGCAGTAATAGTTAAGACACAGCATGGGTTTGTTAAAGGGAGGTCTTGTCTGACCAATTAGATTGGATATTATGATGTGGTCACAAAGGAACTAAATGGCAAAAATAATTTTGATATTGTATACTTGGATTTCAGGAAGTTTTTGATACTGTTGCACATGGAAGACTGCTATACAAATTGGAGATATGGCATTAAGGGTAAGTTGCTACAATGGATAAAGCGATGGCTGAGTGGGAGTCAGCAGAAAGTGGTAATCATTGGACACTGCTCTTTGCGGACAAATATTATTAGTGGAGTTACCCAGGGTTTGGTGTTGGGCACATTGTTGTTTTGTGTATTTATCAATGATATTGATGAGGGTACATCAGGTTTAATGTCCAAGTTTGCAGATGAAAAAAAGTTTGGCAGGGTTGTTAACAACAGATAACAACCCTGCCAAAGATAAGTTGGGAAAATGGGTTTGCAAAATACTGCATATGGGTAGCAATAACCGAAGAGAAAAGTACCAACTGTGTGGTACTACACTCATGGAAATGAAAAGTGAAAAAGACCTGGGGGTAATTGTGTAGTCGAATATGAAGTTCGCTGAGCAGATGGGCTGCCAGAGCAGGGCATGGAGTCTTGTCAATGATATATAGGAATTTTGCTGACAGGGAGGTGATTATCCTGTTATACAAGGCAATGGCCACGCCACACCTAGAGTACTGTGTACAGGTCTGGAGGCCTCATTTTAGGAAGGCTGTAAAGTTGCTAGAACAAGTACAAAGAAGGGAAACGAGATTGGTGAGGGGAACAAAGGGGTGCTCTTACCAAGAAAGGCTTAAGTTCTGCAAATTGCAGCGCCTGGAGAGTAGGAACCCGCGAGGTGATCTGACTGAGGTGTATAAGGCCTTGAAGATGTACGGAAATTTGCCTTTAGCCAGCGGGTTGATTGGTGGAACAGACTTCCATCTTTTGTTGTAGAAGTTGAAAGCCTAAATAAATTTAAGGCTGAGCTGGACAGGCATTTGGAACGAATGGAGGGGTGAAATGGGAGGTTTTTTTTTTTTTTCCTGCTGATGCTGCATAAGCTTGCTTTCTTGCATTGTATGCCTCTACTAATGCTCATACATTTTATTTGCAATTGATTTAAATGTTCCACTAAGGTCAACTTGTCTAAAGTGAGAGTCCAAGAAATTTTACACTTTGCTTAACTAGTATTCTGTGCCACTGTATTGTTAGTTCAGGGCAGGGATGTAAATTTCTTTTCTCTACAGAAAGGTATGCAGACTGTTTTTTGTTGTGAAATTCTTAATCCATTTTCCTGGGTCCAATTACTGATATTGCTAATTGTGCATTGTAGTTGCCTTTCTATTGTTACCATATTTTGTGCTTGATACGAAATACTGAAGTCATCTTATTTATCCCAGATCTGGTGAGTATGGGCTTGGCACACCCAGGGTCTCTCTCTCAATACAGCATAAGTCACAGGCTTCCTTGTAGTATATGGCTAATTATAATAATAAAATAATATAGTCATTTATGACACCGTGGATAGCAGTTGTTTTGTAATGCCATTAATTTTTATGATGAATAGTATGCCACTCAGGAAAAACTCTTGGGGAACTCCTTATTTATGTTTTTTACATGTAAATATGTACTCTAACCTGAAATGTTCTATTTTTCAGAAAGTTTTGATTGAATAGGGTAAATGTTCTCTGAGACCTGTATTGTGGATGTCCTGTAGCATATCATATCTCCATGCTGTGTCATAGGCCCTTTCTATATCAAGAAATATGGCAACCATAGGTTTTGAAATTATAAATGCATCTCTTATATCTGTTTATATTCATACGAGGTGACCTAAGGTGGATCTATTATGTCTAAACCCGCATTGCATACTGTAGAACCAGTTGGTTGCTTCTAAATACCAGACTAATTTTTTGTTGATTATCTTCTCCAAAACTTTGCTAAGGCAGCTGGTGAGAGCTATCGGTCAACAATTGTTTGGGTTGTTCTGATCTTTATTGGGTTTTTGGAAAGCTAATACTGAAGCAAATAATTGATATCCTCAAGCATGATGCCATGCTTCAGAATACTGATCTTCTAGGAAAATGCAATCGTATAGTTTAAGAAGATTTTCTACTTCCTTTTGCTTTAGCATATTGTAGTGTATGTTGTCTGGTCCAACTGCACTTGGTTTTGTTTTTGATAATGCTATCTCTGAAGGTTCAGTGATGTTTTCTCCATTCCAGTGTAATACTAAGGATGGTTGGTTTTTGCATTTCCCATTCATTTTCCATATTTTATTCTATATTGTCTGTGCATTTGTTGTTGTATTTATTGAGGAACTGTATGGAGGAATTTTTTCTGGCTTATTTCTGAGTATACCTAACTATATGCATGAGTGCTAACTCATGCTTGTTTATATTTTAGGAGATTATCTGTTGTAGGATATCTCCAGAACTTATTCCAAGCTTTGTTTTGTTGTCTTCTTGTTCTCATGCAGTCTTCATTTGACCAGGATTTGGGTATAGTGGAAAACGAGTTGAAGTTATGAGTACTGCTTGTTCAGCTGCCTGTATTAAAGTATCTGTAACGTGTTTCAGTGCTTCATCGACCGATTTTTCTTGGATGATCTGTGGATTAAATATTGTCAGTTCTCTAAATTTTTCCCAGTTTTTTTTTCTTATTTTCCAGTGTGGTGGTTCTGCTGGGGTGACAAGGAGGATTTCTGGTCAGTGTGGTGATTACTGGGTAATGATCACTGCTGTATGGGTTTTCTATTACTTGCGAGTTTAATTCTGGTAGAAGTAAAGGGGTGCATATAGTTAGGTCTACTACTGAGGGTGTATGACTAGGAAAGTGAAAATAAGTATGTTCACCATTATTTAGTATAAAAAGGTAATGGTAATCTATTATTCTCTCTATTATTCGTCGTTGTCTGTAAATGTCATTATTTCCACATAGCTGGCTATGTCCATTCAGGTCTTCCATTATACAGAAAGGTGTCAAGCGTTGGGAGATTAGTTGGTCTATTTCTTCAAATGGTATATTTAATCCTGGTGGAGTGTACACTGAACAGATGGTTACCCTAAATCTTAGTGTTATTCTTACAGCTACTGTTTCTAGATTGCTGTTTAAAGGGATATGGTTATGGACCAAGATGGCTACTCCTCCACGTGTTGGCTCTTCTCTTATTCTGTCTTTCCTATAAATTGAATAATTTTTTTATTGAAAGTGTCTTGTTGCCTAAGGTATGTCTCTTGAAGACAAAAACACATTGGCATAAGGTGTATTATTAGGTACTGTACATCATCACAAATGGTTCGCAATCCTCTATAATTCCAACGGATGAACTGATCCATTATCTGGTTTTCCTCGGGCTTTTGGGTTGCTTCCAAACTATAATATTCTTACATTGTGTCTTTTCTTTTTTCAGGTAGATAGGCCAGTCCATGTCCAATTCATCTTCTGTAAAGATTTCTAGTACTAGTTCTTCGGATGTGTTTATTTTTCCTATGTCCCTGTTTGGGTTCTTTGGTGATTGTAGGTCTCCATTGTGGTGCTGATTTGTGGATATCTGTCTGTGAGAATAGATATTGGAGTATTCACTGTTTTCTCCTGTTTTATTGGCTTCACTAAAACAGGAATCATTTACTTCCAATAAATGCATTTTTATCTTAATAGCCTTATCACATTTATTGAAAAACAAAAGTTTATATAAAGGATTAGATTTTAAGGTACAATGCTGAAGAAATTATTTCATCCCTACAAGAATAACTTCATGGGCATAATCTGAGCAAACACTGGGTTAAGAAGATTTCAAAACACTAATCCAACCATGGAAGATAAGAATAGAAAAAATTGCAGATCACCCCATTTTGAATAATGGCAAACAGCATGAGGATGAGAATGACTACGATTGACTGATTTTCTATTTTATTGGTGCAAAATCAATTGAGTTTATAGTGTGCCGTGACTATGCCATAAAAAGTACAAAAGAAGAAAGGTTCTGCATAACCTTTCAGCAAGGTTACCATTTCAAAAAGTATACACAAATAAAAAGCAGTATACAAAAACTAAAAATAAACGTTCAATATTAGATATATTTATAAAAATTTAAAAACATCTGACAAATGGTCCTTGTCTGATAAAATCTGACAAGGTGTATAAGGCCAAGTCAGATGGATAAAAGTGGCAAAATATATGTTTTGAGCATAGGTAAAAGTAGCACAGTCAATTAAAACATGTTTTATAATTAAAATAGTGTCAAAAGACACACATAGGAGGTCATCAGCCCTCAGCAGGAAAGAGTGTGCAAGAGGACTGTGTTCCATGCAGAGCCAAGCAGGACCAACCTCACTATGATTTCTGCGTAGACTAGACCATGGTTCAATTACAGGATTTATCTGATGTTATTTATTTGTTGCCTGCCTATCCATTCCATGAATCCTGACATTGGGAGTATATCGTTGTGTATTATTTGCCTGTAATCTGTATAGGGGACTGACAGGTAACAATTATTAATGGGACTTGTTACTTTGACTGCAGTATCATCTAAATCTTTTCCCCTAATCCTAATGTGGCTAGGAATCCAGCAGAAGTGGATATCATATTCATGTTCAGAGAGAGTAACTCTTCTGCTGAACTTGGGACAGAAATGGATGAGAGCTATACCTCACCGATAATAAAGCCTGCAAGATGCTCAGAGAATTGGAGTATATAGAGAACCACTGGTACTGGTGAGTACTGATATGATCCAAGGCTAACTCTATAGCATGCAGCTCAGCAGCAAAAATACTTCATTCAGGGAGAATCTGCTTGGATATAGTAATGTTTGGAAAGACAGCGCCAGATTCTATGTATGATTCTGGCTTCGAGCCATCTGTGTAAACTGGCAAGAAGTCAAAATGTTCAGCTTGGTGGGCTGAACAGGGCTACAGGTAGATGGAACATCAGACTTTACACAGTTCTTAAGGGGAAAAGCTGCATGCCAGGGTGTAAGGGATTACTTTGATTATGGAACCTTGGCTACCATGATATTAAGCTCTCTGAGTAGCTCTTGGACACAAATACTGAACGGAATCACAGTCTGACAGGTGTTATATAAATTTTCCCATTGTGGCTCAAAAACAATGTCCATATAGAATGGTCTGGCAGGGATTTCAGTTTTAAGCATATTTTAGAGACAACTGCTTGTGCTAAACAATAACAATGGTTCATTTGCTTCATCATAGTGGCTCTGGGCAGGAGATGTTCAAAATGCTCCAGTAGAAAAACAAATAGACTGATGATAAATAGGTACCAGCCACTGAGGTACACTGTTTCTGGCTGTTATACTTAGGACCTGTAGTCTAGTTTGGATCACACAGGTGTGCACAATGGATGCATAGTAAGGTCCATCGGTCTGCACCCCAAGATGTAGAGAGAGAGAGTCTTTCAATAACCCTTATGTTGCATGACTGAGAAAATATGATAAATTTATCAACATGGAGGGAGCTGTTTACAGCTGGAAGAAGTTGTTCTGTGATGGAATTTACTTTGATGATGAAAAGTGTAATGCTTAATACTCATCCTTGTGGTACTCCCTCCTCTTGGCAAAAGGGACAAGAGAGTGAGGATCCTACACAAACTTGGAAAGGCCGATTGGCTAAAAAGTTTTAATAAAAGCAGGGAGATGCCCTCTAATACCAGGCTATACAAATCATTTAAGATGCCAAATTTCCAAGTTCTGTCATATGCTTTCTCCGTATCAAAGAATAAAGACACCAGATGTTCACATTTTAGGAAAGCATTCTGGATGGATGTTTCCAGTCTAATTAAATGGTCTAGTGAACTGGTTCCTTTGGAGGCAGCATTGCATGCTGCAGAGTAAGTCATTTTATTCTAAATACCAGACACGTAGTGACATTCTCTCTCCAGAATTTTGCACAAACGACTAGTCAGAATGATAAGACAATAATTAGAGGAATTATAGGATCCTTTTTTGGCCTCACATAGGCAAGAATGGTTACTATGTGCCACGCATCCAGAAACTACTTTTCAATAACAATTCTGTTATAGAGAAACAGCAGGTGATTCGTAGGTTTTTGTGAAAGATGCTTAATCATTCCATAATGGATGCCATCTGGTCCAAGTCCAACAGCACTTTCCTTAGAAAGGGTTAGAGCTCTTTTCAGCTCATGTATAGTGAACGGTCCCATTGCAGCAATAAACGCCCTTTGATGTGAAATTAAGTGCCTGTTTTTCACTTTTATGTTTCAGGACCAGGAACTCTGGGGAATACAATGATCTTTTAAGGGCACAAAGAGTGATATTGTTGTACACGTTGGCACTAATGACATTAAGGTTACAAGATCTATAGACTTACTTAACAAGTACAGGTCAATGTTGAAAATAAGTCGTGAGTTAGGATTAAATTTTAAAGTGTCTGCAATTCTGCCCAGAGGAGAGAGTATATGATGAGAACCTTGTCAATCAATTCAACCCTGGAGAGACTGTGCAAGGCTCATGGGGTAGAATTTTTCTCAGTGTGGTGCATGCTTGTTAACAGAAGAGATTGTTTCTACAGGGATGGGATACACTTAAATAGAAAGGGTGCAAGAATATTTGCTGATGCTATCGAGGCAGCGTTAGGTGAGTCAGAAAATTGCTAGCTTGGGGGGGGGGGAATTCACAGACTAATAGATTTAACAGTAGCAGCAGGCAGAGGTAAAAGTAATTCTTGCACTGCTTCTATTAGGATAAACAGCAGCCTGGAAAGCAAGGTGCTGGGGATTTCAAGGACTACTGGGAGTAATCATGGAATAAGTTTTTTTATTTATTTTTTTTTTTTTATGTAAACCCCAAACACAAGAGGTATTAGAACCTATAGTACTTAGTACCGTGCTTGGGTTGGAGGTTGAGAAGACGAAAGAAGATATTTGTTGACATTGGACTTGAACTTCTGTAGACTGTAATTTTCAGGAAATACGTATGAAGGAAGGAAGGTTGTTCCAGAAAACGGCAGTTCATTGAATAAACAAGGAAGATGAAAAGTTGGTTCTGTGAGTTTGGACAGTAAATGGATGTTGGCGGCATGTGTTCGGACTGTTTTGAAAGAGAGAACGGGAATTACATAAGCCAATTCAGAAGAACAGTGCCCATGGAAGTATCTGTAGAAGAGGCATGCAGCAGAAACAGTATGTCTATGAGACAGCGAGCGGAGAGACTCTGTTAGAGATGAATCATTAATTAACCTAACTGCCCTCTTCTGAATGGAATCAAGAAGCCTGAGAGAAGTTTTGGGGGAACCATCCCCCCCCCCAGATCTTGGAACAATATTCCATGGCTGGGCGGATTTGCGATTTATACAGAGTGAGCAGCTGTTTGGAAGAAAACTAATGCTGAGAGCAAAAGAGAAAACCAAGTTTTTAGATGTAAAAGAAGCAATATTTGTAATGTACTTGTGCCAAGAGAGATTAGAAGTCAGGGTAATCCCCAAAAGAGATATATCATTTTGCCTAGAAATCGGAGTGTCACTAAAGATAAGCATAGCAGCAGAAGAATCCTTTTTGCGAGATATAAGACAAGACTGAGTTTTAGAAGGGTTAAAATCAACTAAGTTGTCTTGGCCCCCACTGGAGAATTACCTGAAGATCGGCATTTAAGGAATTGGTAGTAGATTTTCGAGAAGTTGAAGCTGATTGAGCAGGACAATGTTTCTCAAAATGGAAAGTGGAATGCAATGTGCTATCATCGGCAAAACTATGGATAAGATTTCCAGTCAATGGAAGAAGGTCATTAATATACAAGAGGAAAAGAGTGGGAGAAAGAACCGAACCTTGGGGGACACCGGCATTAGTGGAGAAGTTAGAAGACAGAGAGCCATCAACCATCACCCTCAGTGAGCGATCAGAGAGAAAACTGGATAACCAATTACTAAAAACAGTTCGCAAACCATAAGATGGAAGCTTGTTTAGAAGACCTTTATGCCAAACATGATCGAAAGCCTTCGAGATGTCAAGAGCAACTACTTGTGTCTCACTGAACCTTTCCATTGAATTAGTCCATAAATGGGTAACATAAGCCAGAATACCACCAGAATCATACTGGCGATCGTTGATCAGACGGAAGGTTTCTAGGTAGTTTAAGAGTTGGCGGTTAATTGATTTTTCAATTACTTTAGAAAGAGTAGAAGTAATTGCAATGGGACGATAATTGAATGGGAGGGATTTGTCACTCTTTTTAGGAACTGGCTGGATATGAGCAAATTTCCAAGCAAAAGGAAAAACACCTTTGGAATAAGAAAGTGAAAAAAGGCGGCAAAGAATAGGAGTAAGTTCAGGAGCACAGGTTTTGAGAACAAGTGGAGAAATACCATCGGGACGTGGAGCTTTCTTAGCATCAAGATTCGTCAAAATCCTTCTGGCATCCTTCTGATGGAAGACCACAGCAGGCATTGAATGGAGCGTGTTGAGAATGGTGGGAGGTGTTTTTTGAAGTTCATTAATACATGAGTTGGAAGAAAAATGGGATGCTAGCAGGTCAGCTTTATCCTTGGCTGAAATGACAACAGAACCTATCTGGTTTGGACAGAGGTGGGAGCAGAGATGGGCAAAAGTTGCGGCCAATAGCTTTGGCAAGAGACCAGAATGCTTGGCTACCATTAGGGCAAGAAGCAAGTTTTCTACTCTTAGCCTGGGCAAACTCTAGTTGGGACTGATTAATAACTGTTTTACAATTGTTGCGAGCTTTGGTGTAGGCAGAAAATGAAAACTGGAGAATTAGAAACAAGCCAATTACGATATGCAACGTTCTTCTCTTGAACAGCCTTAGCACATTTATTGGAAAACCAAGGATTATTTAAAGGACGAGATTTTAAAGTAGAGTTTGGGATAAAGGATTCCATTCCTGCAAGAATAATTTCACTGACACGATCTGAGCAAACGCTGACATCAGAAGTTTTGAAACAGTAATCCGACCAAGGAAAAGAAGAAAAGAAGTCTCGCAGGTCATCCAATTTTGCATTCTTGTAATGCCAAACAACACGAGGTTGGGAATAGCCATGAGATAAAGGTTCCATTGGAGAAGAGACAATCAGCAAGTTCTCATCTGAAGTGCCTAAAGGACCTCTCACTTCGACCGTGTACTTAGAAGGGTTATTTGTGAAAAAAAGATCATGCATATTGGCTGTATGATTAGGATTGTCTGGTATTCTTGTAGGTAAATGAACAATCTGTGCAAGGTCATTAGTAATTGCAAAATACTCAGCATCTCGACCAGCTGGGTCAGTGTGACTAGAAAACGGAAGCCAGCTGGAGTTGTGAACATTAAAATCACCAAGGAAAATTGGACTGGAGAAAGTCAAGTTGCAAAGAGAGGAAGTCAAGGAGCTCCAAGTGATTAGTGGAGTTGGGAGAACGGTAGAGACAACAGATGAATTTGACACAGTGAGGTAGAGAGATTTCAAGCCAGAGAAGATCAAAGAAAGGAGATTCCAAATTGCAAGTCTCTGACAGGTTGGTTGGTTAGGTTGGTTATTAGAAGTTTAATGGCGCATCAGCATCTAAGGCTATCATGCGCCAAGTCTGACAGGGAATACCAGAACGGACATAAGCACAAGTACCACCTTTGAGGCGAAAGGAAACATACAGCGAATAATTTGGATATCTGAGATGAGCAGTAGTTGAATCAACCGATAACTGAGATTCTGTCAGAAAAAGTACATCGGGTTTGGCAGACTAAAAGTAGTAGTAGTAGCATGTGATGCAAGAAAGCAAGTGTATGAGCTTATGCAGCATCAGCCAAAAAAAAAAAAAAAAAAAACACACCATTCCCTCCAAATGCCGATCCAGTTCCTCCTTAAATTTATTCAACCTATCAACTTCCACAACGACAGATGGAAGTTTATTCCAGCAATTTACCACCCAATGGCTAAAGGCAAATTTCCGCACATCTATTCTACATCTGTCCTTTCTTAATTTGAATTTATGCCCCCTTATGTTCGTAATCTGAACAAGTGGAAGGATCCCATCAGAATTCAGCGTGCTCAACCCATTCAAGGCCTTATACACCTCAATCAGATCACTGCACAGGTGCCTAGTCTCCAGCCACTGGAATTTGCAGAATTTAAGCCTCTCTTGGTAAGTGGATCCCTTCATTCCCCTCACCAATCTTGTTGCCCTTCTCTGTACATGCTCAAGCAAATCTACATCCTTCCTAAAATGAGGCCTCCAGACCTGTACGGAGTACTCAAGGCGTGGCCTGGCCATTGCCTTATACAGAGGGACAATCACCTGCTTTTACCTGCTAGCAAAATTCCTTTATATCATTGACAAAACCCCATGACCTGCCCTGGCAGCCTGTCTGCATTGCTCAGAAAACTTCATATCTGACTGCATAATTACTCCCAGGTCTTTTTCATTTTCTACCACCTTAAGTGTAGTACTACACAGTTGGTACATTTCTCTGGGGTTACTTCTACCCATATGCAGTACTTTGCATTTGTCAAGGTTAAACTTCAGTTGCCACTTCTTAGCCCATCTGCCCAAATTATCTAGATCCTATTGAAGTAGCACACTGCCATTACCAACCCTGCCAACCTTTGTATCATCTACAAACTTCAACATTAAGCCTGATATACCTTCATCCATATCATTGATAAATATACAAAACAACAGTGGACCAAGAACGAACCCTGTGGGACTCCACTAATAACATTAGTCCACGAAGAGCAGCACCCATTGATTACCACCCTCTGTCTTCTCCCACTTAACCATCCTTTTATCCATTGTAGCAACTTACCCTTAATACCATTCTGCTCCAATTTGTACAAGTGGAAATGGACATCGTTGAGATTAGAATTCAGACCACATATATTTGTGAAATGGATTAGGAAGTGCTTGGAAGTAAATACATGTGTTAGGGTAACTAAGAGTAAGAATAGGTGTATGTACACTTGCAAATATGCCAATGCTAGGAGTATAGTAAATAAATTTGATGAATTTGAAGTGCTGGTCAAGACATCAAAAACGAATATTGTTGGGATTTTAGAGACGTGGTGCCACACAGATACAAGCAGTGCAGAATTGGAATTTGGAAAGTACAATGTGTAGACAAGAAGGGAAGACAGGGGTTACACTGTTCATTAAGAAACACACAAAATCTACTGAAGTGCATCCAATTGACATTGGTGGACAATGCAATGCAATGTTGAGTCAGTGTGGTGTTACGTAAGCACTAGGGAAAGGGAAAAATGAGAGTAAGTGTGTGTTATAGGCCTAATGACTCTGATGAGTATAATGAGCAATTGTGCAGAGAAATAGTGGGCCAGTAAATCAGAATGTCTTATAATGGGGAATTTTAACTTTCCAAAACATCATCATCATCATCCATTTTCAATCCACTGAAGGATGAAAGCCTCTCCAGTTCCTTCTGTTTTGTGTAATGGCCATCCATTTACTACCCACAAACTCGTGAATTTCATCTGTCCATCTCCATCGTAGTCTTCCAGCTCCTCTTGGGTACCATTCGGTTATTTTCTTAATCCATCTGTCATCATGTCTTCGAGCTATGTGTCCTGCCCAAGACCATTTTAGTTCTTTAGTTTTGATAAGAATGTCCTTTACTTGAGTTTGCTGCCTAATCCATGTGTTATCTAACAGTCTGATTTCCAATATAATTTGTTCCATTCTTTGCTGTGTAGTTCTCAGCTTCTATTCCATTCTTTTGGTGGGTGCCCAAGTTTCACTTCCATAAGTCATGGTGGGGAGTCTACATTGGTTCATTATTTTACGTTTCAGACAAATTGGGATATTGCTCCTCAGTATGTGACTATATTTCCTGAATGCTACCATCCAAAATTTATTCTTCTCTTGACTTCCAGCAATTTACCATTATTACAGCTAATGACTTGTCCCAGATAAATATGACTCCACCTTTTCAATTACTGCACCTTCAATCATTATATCCCTTTCTGTGGCATACTTGTTCATAATTACTTTTGTTTTAGCCATATTCATCTTTAGGCCAAAATCCTTACTAACTGTGCATAACTGATTAAGATTTTCCTCTAATTCTTTGGGATCATGGGTTATGACCACAGTGTCATCTGCAAATCATAAATGGTTTAGGTACTCTCCATTCACAGTGACTCCTGAGACTAGTCTAATCTTCTGAAAGCTTCCTAAAGGGCAGCAGTAAACAACTTCGGAGATATTGTGTCTCCTTGTCGAACTCCTTTCTCAATTTTAAATTTGCTACTATCTTTGTCTAGTCTAATAAAGAAGGCAGTGTTCTCATATATTTTCTTCAAAATTGTAATATCTATGCCTTGTCTTTCCGTTGCCGGAAACATTGCCTTATGCTGTATTAGCATTAGTAGAGGCATATGATGCAAGAAAGCAAGCTTATTCAGCATCAGCCAAAAAAAAAAAAAAAAAAAACAACCACTACTCCCATTTCACCCCTCCGTTCGTTCGAAATACCTGTCCAGCTGAGCCTTAAATTTGTTTAGGCTATCAACTTCAACAACAAGCGATGGGAGTCTATTCCACAAACCAACTGCCCGCTGGCTAAAGGCAAATTTCCGCACATCTATCCGACATCCGTCCTTCCTCAATTTGAATTTATGCCTTCTCAGGTGATTATTCTGAGCAAGAGGAAGAATCCCATCGGCATTGAGCATGCTCAAGCCATTCAAAGCCTTATACACCTCTATCAGATCACCTCGCCGATGCCTAGTCTCCAGGCTCTGTAATTTGCAAAACTTAAGCCGTTCTTCGTAAGAGCAACCCTTTGTTCCATTCACTAATTTTGTTGCCCTTCTCAGTACTCGTTCCAGCAGCTCTACATCCTTCTTGAAATGAGGCCTCCAGACCTGTATACAGTACTCAAGATGTGGCCTAACCATTACCTTATACAAGGGAATAATCACCTCCTTATCCCTGCTAGAAAAATTCCTGTATATCATTGACAAGATACCAGGAGCTACTCTTGCAGCTCGTCTGCACTGCTCAGAGAACTTCATATCTACCTGCACAATTACCCCCAGGTCCTTTTCATTCTCCACCACTGTCAGTGTAGTACTGCAGAGTTGATACGTTGCTCTGGGGTTACTGTTTCCCATATGTAGTACTTTACATTTGTCAATGTTAAACTTCATTTGCCACCTCTCAGCCCATCTGTTCAACCTTTCCAGATCCTGTTGCAGCAGCATAGCGTCAGTGGTGTCCTTAACAACCCTGCCAACCTTTGTATCATCTGCAAATTTGGACATTAAACTTGATATCCCATCATCAATATCATTCATAAACACCGAAAACAACAACGGACCCAACACTGAACCCTGAGGAACTCCACTAATAACATTAGTCCACGTTGAGCAGTGTCCATTGATTACCACTCTCTGTCTTCTGCCACTCAACCATCCCTTTATCCATAGCAGCAATTTGCCTCCAATGCCACACTGCTCCAATTTGTGCAGCAGTCTTCCATGTGCAACAGTATCAAAAGCCTTTCTAAGATCCAAATATATAATATCAAAGTTATTCCCTGCATCCAGTTCTTTTGTGACTACATCATAGTATCCAATCAAATTGGTTAGGCAAGACCTGCCCTTAACAAAACCATGCTGCGTCTGAGCTATAACTGAATTCTTATCTAGATGATCCTGCAGTGCTTCTTTAACCAGTGCCTCCATTAATTTACCTGGAACAGAAGTTAAACTAACAGGTCTATAATTACTTGTGTCAGCCTTTGATCCTCCTTTGTGAATTGGGGTTACATTTGCACATCTCCAGTCTATGGGTACCTCCCCTGAGTCCAAAGAAGCTCTCATAATTATGGCTAGGGGTTTGCTTACCTCCTTTGCTGCCTCCTTTAATATAACTGGATAGATCCCATCCACCCCAGGTGCCTTTTTTATGTTTATCCTCAACAATCTCTCTTCCACTTTCCTCTCAGTTATTACAAAATCATCCAGCTCACTGCCAATGTTTACTTTACCTACATCATTCTCCTTCCTACGACATTCCTCTGTATGGAGTCGAATGCCTTTTCATAATCCACAAATGCCAGGTATAATGGTGTTTTATATTCATTTGCTTTGTCCATTAGTTGTGATATTACATGAAGGCAATCCATAGTTGAGAATCCTGTTGAGAATCCATCACTTGTTGTTGAAGTTGATAGCCTAAACAAATTTAAGGCTCAACTGGACAGGTATTTCGAGCGAACGGAGGGGTGAAATGGGAGTGGTGTGTTTTTTTTTTTTTTTTTTTTTGGCTGATGCTGAATAAGCTTGCTTTCTTGCATCATATGCCTCTACTAATGCTAATGCTATTAGAGAATTAGAAGAGAGTGATTTTCCTTTATCCCAGAAATTTATCTGTTGTTTCGCAGAAATGAGTCATCCACACTTTCACCTGTCTCTGTTTAGATGGTAGGTACAAGGTCCCTAAATCAGTTTTGTTTTAGCTGCTGTGCAAGCTTAAAACAAAACCTCACAATGTACAAGAGGAAATCCTTGAGAGTAGCAGCAGCAGCAGAGGCATGCCAAGGATGAGGCGAAACGAGGCTCTTGCCTCAGATTAAAAGCTGAAAGGGGCAGCAAAAGAAAGATTAAATAATTGCCAATGTTGCCATGATTAACAGTAGGGCACAATTTTTCATTCTTTCTTCAGGTACTAAAATGGCTCAGCATGGGCCTGTGTAGTGGAAAAAGTGGAAATATTTAACAGTGTAGATCAGGGTGTTAAAAAAAAGAAATCACTTTAAAATTTGGTATCTCTGCTAATAGTGTGTCAACCATTCTAAAAAACGATGCTTCGATTCTCAGTTTGAAGAAACAGGATCCAGTCGGAAGCGTGCGAATGGAGATGTAGATGAAGCCATTTTTAACTGGGTGAAGTTGATTCAAGACCAAAGCATGGCGATATCACGGCCATTAATAAAAGAAAAGGCTATGGAGCATGCATCTTTTCTAGGGCATAAAAAAGTTCTGATTGGTTGGACAAATTTAAAAAGCACTATGGCTTATTCAAAAAAGTTATTTCTGGTGAAAGAGGAGTTGCAATCGAAGAAGACTGTATCCATTGGAAAGAAACAGTTTTTAAAAACATTATGGAGGACTACGAGCCCAAAGACATTCATTCAATGTTGATGAAACAGGTCTATTTTTTTTTTTAAATGTTTGCCGAAAAAGACACTGGCTTTTAAAGAAGATAAATGTTTAGATGGTAAAAATGGTAAGGAAGAGTCTCTTGGTTGTAAGGTACAGTCTTTGTTGGTGCAAATATGGCTAGTAACGAAAAACTGAAGCTTTTGGTAATAGGCCGAAGTAAACAACCCCAATGTTTCAAAGGAGTAAAGTCGTTCGAGTTGGACAACAACAAAAAATCTTGGATAACAAGTGAAATTTTTGAACAGTGGATTTTCAATTTTGATAGAAAGATGATGAAAGAAAACAGAAAATTCAAGTTGATTTTCAACAACTGCCCTACACACCTTCACTTAGTAATTTTGAAACTTACAAGTATGAAGCTTGTTTACTTCCCTCCAAATACCTTGTCTAAACTGCAGCCAATGGACCAAGGCATTATCAAGAATTTTAAAAGGCACATACTGAAAAAAAATTATACTGAGAATAGAAACCAACCAACCTATAGATTCTGTTATAGATTTGCAAATCAAAGTTAGTGAAAATGTACGGTCAAGATATGATGGAAACAACTATTAAGAATTGTTTTGCAAAAGCAGATTTTGCTAAAATGCCAATTAACAGTGATGAATTACTACAAGATATTGAGCAATCTTGGGAAGAACTCCAAGCAAGAGGTTTGATCAGTAGTGAAATTGTTCTTGACAAATTTTGAGTTTTAATAATAATGAGTTGATAAATATCCATGTGACTCCAACATTTTGGAGAGTATTCAAAGAACTAGTGACAATATCGACATTGAGTTGGATGAAAATGAGGGCAACGAAGGCAATATTAAACCTTCCAAACTTGAAATGGTGGCAGCAAAACTTTGCATCAAGGCCTTCAGTGTGAAGAAAATGTGTCAGAAAATATATATGAGTGTTTAAACAAATGCAAACAATTTTATGAATGATGTACAGTAAAATCCAGTGCACAATAAAAAATAACCAAATATTTTATGAAATAATTCTTAAAAATGTACTAATATACTGTGTGCATCATGTAAGTAGTCATTTCTTAATATGTCATTGTAGAAGTTGATTGCTTAAATAAATTCATGGAAATTTTCAGGACAAATGGATGTTTGAAATGGGTTTTTTTTTTTTTTTTTTGGCTAATGCTGTATACGCTAGCTTTCTTGCATCATATGCCTAATACTAATGTGTCTTAATAAATTAATTATCTTAAAACATTAGAAAATTTATTCATTCTCACTGATTATTTCCCCTCTTTTACTATTTTTCTGAAGGTTAAATTACAGTATTTTTCATTGCTGAAAAGGTAATATTTCTTTATAACGAAACTTCTATGTAACCAATTTTTTTTTTAAAGCGAACGATCGATTTCTTATATAGAGGTCCGACTGTAATTCTATTACCCTACCCATTAACTAAGTTAATAGCAAAATGAAAAATTAACACCACTGTCTATAGATTATAAAAAAACACTACTATATACATAAATATATATATATGTTAGAATATTAAAGTATTAACCATTAAAAATATAAATGTAAGTAAATAATATATATATTAATTTCATTTCATAAAGAACCATACAATTGCTCAGTACTTATTGCGACATTCAATAGTCTATTCCTAGCGAACTAAAATCCAAAAATATATTAGCCATCGCTGCCACATGTTTTTAAATACTATAATTTTTTTTAATATATAATTAAGAAAGTAAGACAAAGGAAAAAATATAAAAAGGGATTACAAAAAAGTAAATGAAACGAAAAAGAAAAGCAATAAACTGGCTGCCATTCAAAATATATTTCCGGCAGCTCTCATAATAATCTTAAACACATACTCATCCCCAACAAATATCTACTAATAATGTTCATTAGTGGATAATAATTTAAATCACTACTTAATATTAATTACAGTACAATTATTGTTGTGCAACTATACTCTTAACACTTATTGTAATAGCATATATACCCGTAGTATTCATACTGACCTTTACTGCACTCATTCGTGCTGAACTTAATTTAAATACAAGGAATTCTTATCATTTTTACGTTCGGAGAATCCTTTAATTCCTTTTTATGTGCGATTGTTAAAACTTGACAAACCAAAAGGGAGGGTGTTCTACCGGGAATCTCGTCATCGCTAAACCACCGGCAAATCCAAGCAACTCCGAATAAAAACACATTTCTAACTAAGCAATCTCCAGGCCATCATTAAATGAAAATTTAAATATATGCATTTTGCTAAGCAGAAGTATAGCCTTACCTGCATAATGTAGCTGTCTGTGATAATGTGAAAACAACGTAACGTCAACCTATCACTTTCAACAAATCGGACTGATGTTTAATCTCGCGTCTAACATACTGCAACCAAAATGGTGGACATCCACACAAACTTGTCTGCCACCTAGCGGGAGGTTTCCATCCGGATGAGAGAACAGAGGTTGATTGGGTGTGGCTTTAAAGCATTTCTCTGGATTACTTCACAACCTATGAAACAGCATGAAATATAAATGTTTATATAAATTTCTTTGCATTCTTGTTTAGCTATAAATATCGTATATAATTAAAAATTGTGAGGTATTGGTATTGTGAAGTTAATATAATAGCAAAACAGATGAGGAGTATATGCAATATTTTTATTGATTGTTAGGTTATCAAAGCATAAGATAAGAAAGATTGCACCAACAGAATTTGAACACATCTTAAATACGAAGCAACGTTACGTGAACTGGTCATTCTCTTAAAATTAATAAAAATGGACTTACACTTAATTTTAGAAATTTTTGTATAATAAATGTATACATATTTTTGTTTTGTAATAAACTCCTATTTAAAAAGTCTGATGGGGGAAATGTGAGTCTATTATTTGTATATATATATATATATATATATATATATATATATAACATTATTTAAAATGTCCCCTTATAGTGAGATGATATATCTAATTTTAACTATTTCACATTGAAACAGTTATAAAACTTTAAAATAAACAAAACTGTTGTAAGGTTCGTCACCGTGTGAGGAGGGGAGAGAGAGAGAGAGAAGAGTCAGAGTTATGGTTAAAGAGTATGGGAGTAGAGTATTTCATGGAAGCCTTAGAATTTGTAGTTTCGCCGAGGTCTTGAAAAAATATCCAAGAATTGTGGTTTTATGAGTATAGTATACACTGCACAACTGAATGTTGCTTATTAAATTATTACAATATTTGTGAATTTAAAATTTCGATCATCCAGTGCTCACTCGCCAACTGGAGAAAGGAAAACTTTTTTAAATTCATTATATAAACTTGTGAGATAAAATTGCGTATTTTTCATGGCTTAAGGATTAATAATTAATTTTAAAAATGATAATCATTATTCCTGTAAGGAACCGAATAAACGAGTAGGTTCGTTTGCCATTATCATGACAAACGAACCTACATACACAACCAGAGAAAATGCATTGCAGTTCAAGAGAGAATTTTCGTGAAAGTGAAATATCTGTAATGGCATCCCCCGCCCACTTCCGCCAAGGTGTAAATAGTTCTAATATTTTAAAATAATAATAATGTAAACAATATGTATGGAAAAAGAAAAGAAGCACTTCTATTTCTGTAATAGAAAAATTCTTAAAAGTAAAAGAGCTTCTCATCAGCCATTTCAGCCTGAATAACATGCAATTAGTCTGAAGATTTGCATTTGTACAGTCTTGAGATATACGAGGTTATAAACAAGCCGGTGTTAATTCTAACAAAAAAATGCTAAAGAAAACAGGTCATATAACACACCCATGGGTTCAGAAAACGGCGGAGGGAATAAGATGAAAAGTAAAGGAGCTTCCCTGTTGTGCTTTTATCACTAAGATTTAACCGTATAATAGAAAATCCATTAGGTGGTATGTGAAGTCATTCCTCCCAACTTTTATGATTAGAATATGGACAAAACAAAAAATATTGTATAACAAGTTCATTAATAACTGACAGAGCACAAATCCAGGACGGGACGGATTGCCAAAGTGCTCTAGCCTCCATCACCTCTGAAAACTTTAATTTTTTTCGGCGAATCTAAAGCTTACGAATCCCTGTTGTTGTTATTGTTGTTATTTGGTTTTCAGGAGCATTAGCAACTATGGCCATATTGCTCCGGGATATGCGGTGGTCATTCCCTGACCTTTCCGCATCCTCCGTATTTGGTTACTAATCCCTAAAAACGCTTATGATTTCGAAAAGCATTTTTTATATTCAAAATGTAGAAGGAAATTTCGGCGAGAAAATAGTAAGTTTAAACTTTACAAACTTTGGTTAAAAAAATTCTCCGGCACACCAATAACATAGATTAATACTACTAGTTATAATAAGAATAATAGTATTTAACTAGTTCTCGAGTTAGCTGCAATTGAAACAGGTGAAGTCAGTGGCAATATTGAATTTGTAAATGCGCTTATAGCAAGGGGGGGGGGGTTGACGAACTCATTGTAGAAAGGAGAATGCCCTCAAGTGGAAAACCTGGATCCGGACCAGGGCTGACAGTTTGCTCCAACTATTTTTGTTATCCCCCCCCCTGCCGCAAATTAGGTAGTAATGAATAATGCTAATATCAGCTCACTGAGCACAAATCATTCTCAGGAAATTGACACGCGGAGAAAAGAAAATGCAAAATGCCATTTGCTGAGGTGCAAGCTCTACTTTCATCCCCTTGATAAGGTAGAAGAATGGCAACCGTTAGCAGTTGGAAATTTATTAGTTGCAGTTTAATTTCTGGAAAGAAAAGATTAAAAAAAAGTCATTGCTAGATTCCCTTTAGCGTTGGAGATTTCTCTAGATCTCAGTTCGTGAAAATGAGCGACTACTGCAAATAAAATGATAAATATTATTAATATTTATTATAGATGAGACGGGCCTTATTACTATATAGGGCCTATGCTCATCTCCACTGCACTTTTGGCTCTTTTAGAGAGATTTGTCGAGCATCCGAAATTTCATAAAAATCGGACTAATAGAAATTCAGCAATTATTTCTTTTTTCATACATATCACGTAAGTTATCCATATATCGCATACTTAGTTGAAGTTCTGAATATATATTTGTTGCTGTGCGCTAATTGGAGGAATGATGGGCAATATAGCAAATGAGCAGAAACGAAATGTTCTAGATTCGCGCATGTCATTGCTTTTTTCACCTTTTTGTTATGAGTTTATTAAATACATAAATCATGAATGATTATACTATTTTATTATTACGTTAATTAGAGCAGAAACGCTGAATACTTGTTTTATTTCAATTGTTATTAAAATCCGGATATAAATAAAATATTGCTTTACGGTTTACAGTATATGATTTTTTTAACTTATTAAATCACAGAGCACGAAATATCTGTTGTATTTCATGTAACAGATATTTCGCACGAAAATGTTTCATTAGGTGGTATGTGTGAAAACAATAATGTTTACATATTATTAGTTAATCAGTTGATTGGTAACAAGACAGTTTAGTTTTCACAGAAAAAGGAGGAAAAATCAATTAATTTAAGAAACAAAAATTAACGCGAAACCGAAACTGATCCCCATAGTTATCTGCATGCTAATGTTCGATTCATCGAGACTTTGATGGGACTGACTTTGTAATGTATATGTAAAAACGAAACCGCTTTCTTTACAGTAATGACACGGCTGGTTGTGTTTGCCAGTTAACTTCATTTCAAAGGTAAAGTGGAAGTTACTGTTCATTTCCTGACAAAAATTCAAAAATACGAATCAGAAGAAAATTAGATTTGTCTGAAATCAAGTTGAAATTTTAAAGCAAACATGAAATGAAGTCGATACACTTCAATACTTTAATTAAAAACATAGCGAATTCTATAAACTAAGACCTGCCTAATAAGGACTCATTCGCCACCGCTCCATCCAGCACCTGATACCTTGACATACAAGTATATCTAATTTCCTGTTGGGAGAAGTTAAGGTGCAGTCGAACCAGAACTCATCCAGTACTTAGCGAAAGGTCCAATCGATGGTCAGGGGCGGCCATCTTGACCACACGTCAATTTTAAAAATACTGTATACATGTACAGTCAAATACAGTACAGCACAAGAATTCTTCATGAGAACATTCTTCTCTTTCTTGGTGATTCCCTTCTACTTCTCTCTCTCTCTCTCTCAGGGTAACTCGGGAATTGTTTTTTTTTTTTTTTTTTTTTTGGTTGGTGCGGCATAAGCCTCACGCTTCCTTGCACCATATAGCTAATAATAACATGAAGAATTCTTGTGCTGTACTGTATTTGACGGTATGTACTTACAACTTCGAACTACTACTACCACTCATTCCAACTAAACGCAGTGAACAAAGGACCATGCACTGAATGCTAGGAACCCAGGACATAGAGAGAGAAAGAGAGAAACGTTAATTTAATGATATTAATATAAGATCCCAAAAACAACTACGAAGGTGCACTCAGACTCAAGATACCACTGTTCTGAGGGGATAAGACGAGACATCTCGACATGGAAGTGTATCTAAATTCATGTGGAGTGAAGTTAAGGGTGTGGTCAAATCAAAGTTATCCAGCGCTTAGCAGAAAGTCCTATAAATCCTGCATTTTGGGGGTCCGATTAGTTCCATAGACATAGAAAATAAAACACTCTTTTAAAAAAAAAACGATTAGCAAAATCTGCTTTACTTTATATAGCATTGCAATGGCAAATGATGCAAGAAAGCAAGCTTATACAGCATCAGCCAAAAAGAAAAAAAAAAAAAAAAAAAAAAAAGACACCTCCCATTTCACCTACTTCGTCCTTGAATTTATTTAAGCTATCAACTTCTATAACAACAGATAAAAGTTTGTTTCAACAATCAACCACCCGCTGGCTAAAGGCAAATTTCCGCACACCTGTTCTGCAACCATCCTTTCTCAATTTGAATTTGTGCCCACTCGTGTGTGGTCTAAGCAAGACGAAGAATCCCATCAGCATTAATGGGATCTTTCCCATCATATTTTGGAATTTCAACATAATCTTCTTAATTTCCCTTTCACGATATTGTGTGTTAAAGTTTACATGTCTTTTCTGTTATATTCCGTTTTATTTCACCATTTTTATTCTAATTCACACCGCGTGTGTATGTCAGCAGTGATTTTGTTAGTTTTCTGCTTTCCATTTTTTTGCCTAATTTAAGTTTTAACTGTTTGGCTCGCTAGTTTCATCTTTTATTTTTCTCTAGTAACTTATTTCGTTTATCTAAATTCATTATATAGTTTGTTTCAAATATACAGACGCAGACTTTCGTTATTTAATTTGAATTTTATACATTTTATTGGCAATCTCTCTATTCATTTCCGTTAACCTTTTTACACTTTTCATGTTTCTTCTTATTTTTTTTTATCTGTCATTTTATTTTTATTAATTGCAAAATTTCTTGTTTGAAAAAAAAAAAAAAAAAACCGCCCCTTAACAGATGCATCGAAGGTCGAATTCTCGCTCCTGCAACACACTTCCAACAGTACTTGATCATTTAGTTCCTAATTTATTCTTTCTCTGAATTCATTTCAGCTTGTGATAGCTTTAATTTGGTAAAGGAAACATACTGCATCACCAACATTTTGAAATTTATCACGCCTAAAAATTACATTTCTTCGTTATCCTTCGTCCTTTTACTTCATACGAAGGGCGATCAAGAATTCTGTGAATGGAGTATAAAAAAAATCGAATTTTGTACCTGGTATGTGTTTTTTTTTTTTTTTTATTTATTTTTTATTATCTTGGGACCAGATCTGTGGGTGTTTTATTGTTAAAATCCATATTTAAAAGTAAAATTCGATGACTCAACTTTCCTCATTTTTTTTTCGCGAATTGTAGCTTTTAAATATTCCCCTGTTATTGTGGTTTTAGGTGCAAATGTAATTAACAATCCTTTTGTATCCCAGAAAATTGAGGTCAACACTTTTCCAGCTGATCGCTGAGTTCGACGATCCCTTGTGCTTCCACTGCATGCTTTCTAATTTGGATTCAGGATCATAAAAATGTAGCCAACTCTCATCGCAATCACCAAGTCAGATAAAAATCTATCTGGATTAGCAAGAATTAATTTTAAATTTTCCTTTGATGCTTCCACCCTCTGATGTTTGTTGTGAAGGGAAAGGTTTCTGGGAAAGGTCTTGCAAAAACTTTGGACATTTACAAACGTTCAAATATTATTGTCGAAATACTTCCATGGGAAGTGCTAAGTACTTGTGCAAGTTCAGACACTATAATTCTTCTATTTTCTATATATATATTTTTTTCCCCTTCAATAATGGCAATTGTTTCTGAATTGAATGCTTCAGCTGGTCGACCACACCTGGGACCATCGTCAACTGACTTCATTCCTTTGAACTCCGCCGATTATCTTGAAACATTAGCATAATTGGTGATAACCCCCAAACGCTCTAGTCTCTCTCTAGATTTCTTAGAATTTCTGACGTTTTTTTTTTCATGTAATTTTATAAGAAATTATTCTATAAAAATTCTTTAATACATTTTGTATACCCTGTTCTCAGAACTTTTTCACCCCTCACTCGTATATTAGTGGACTTTATTTTACCTTTTAAAATATCATTTAGTTTTCAGATTTTATCAGCATACAGAGGCAAACGTCTCAAGTGACTTTTTTCTAATATTATTTCAGCGTTTGGGCTTCAGTGACAGAAAGAATGCTATACATTTTCTACACTTTTTTTGTTCCTTTTGATTATGCATATCTACACAATATAATATTAAACATTGTTGGTATATTTTTATAATTATTTCTACTGCCTATCACATTGTTTTCTGGTATCTAATTTTGGAGTTAATACATAAAATAGGATTATTCGCCAACATCCGTGAATAATGTACATAATATCCGCCAAAGCAACCCACGTTATAAAGGAGAATACCAAAACGTTAGCTTTCTAATGATTTTTCAATAAGTGAGCATAGTATGACAGCTAACGATTTATACATGGTAATTCACACATGCCCTAATAAAATAGTGATCTGAGAGAGAGAGAGAGAAATATATATTAAATATAAAAAATATGTAAATATAAACACATATATATATATATATATATATATATATATATATATATATATATATATATATATATATATAATAAAATAGAACATATATTATTCTATATTTTTTTCATTGAACTATATTTGAAAACTGTGTCTTTACAGAAAATTTTTACTAGAAATAAACGCTACAATAAAATAAATTGCCAACACGTAATTTGCCTAATCATATTATCACATGGTCAGTAAGGTGAAACATAGCAATCGGACACAAAGTAAAACCTCTTGTAAAATCCTACAGTCCTAAACACTATGGGGGGGTAAGGTTGGTCCGTTAAATCCGATTGTCCATTAAATCGAAAGAAATACATATAAACGCCGAAGTTGCTAGAATATAATAGGAACAAAGTAGCGGATTACGTTAAGATTTCAACGGGGGGTCTCTAATATTTGGAAGATCAGCTGAGGGCAGCGATGTTTTAAATGAACGAAAAGCAATGGGCAAGTAAGCGAAAAGGATTCAACAGAAAACGAACAAAGGAGAAAAAAAAATCTCCACTGGCTAAAGCAAAAAACAAATTCACAGGATGTGTTATGGTGGTAAACAACACAAGAACATTGTCCAAATTGTTTATACAATAATGTGAGGAGTGTTGTCAAGTAAGTTTTAACTTCTGGTTAGAACAGCTAAAGGTGGCCATAGACACAACGACGGTTTACTTCTGTCCTAGAGGCAGTCCTTGAACCTCCCGCAGCTAACACGTATAGAATTGCAAAGGTGGCCATAGGCCTTACGGTTTGTCGCAAGGTTTGACAGGGCAGGCACACCTACTGGCAAGCTGTGGCATGTAATGGGTAAGTAAGCGAAAAGGATTCAACAGAAAACGAACAAAGGAAAAAAAAATCTCCACTGACTTGATTGTTTGCTCGAAAGCATTAATGGGTGCAAATTGTAAAGTATTGAGGGTGGGAGAAGAGGGAGAGAGAAAAGTAAGATTTATAAAAAAATTTCCAATCCATAGTACCAGATAATGTTCACTTTTTACACCTTATTTCAAAATGACAACAAATTTCACCAACATAAATTTTAATGAATGTGGGAAAGAAGTCATTCTTTATGATTTTTGCAACATTTTATTAACACGATTTTCAATTCGGCATTCATAAAATATCTTTGAAGGGAGTTATTACTATCCTGTCCTATTATGTTTTTGCAGTCAGCAGGATTTCAATTGTTTAGTTAATGCAATGGCTTCGTGGTTATCACATTGATTACGATCAGCGTCATTTGATGTCGTGTGAAAAAAGGCGTTCTCGACAGGGGCGAGTGCCGTAGCACACGCTCTTTGAGTGGATCGGGGTTCAAGCCCGTAACTGTTAAATATGATTAACATTTGTATTGATTGATTTATTGTAAACTCCACTGACCTGGTGGTCGTGCCGGAACAGAAACTTTTCTTCTGTTTTTTTTTTTTTTTTTTTTTGTCTAGCAAACAGACGAAGAATACTATACAGACGCCTCATCACCCTAGTTGCTTTGGCGCTTAACATACATCTACCTAACACAATAGTTATTGCAATGGTCTTAATGCTTACAGTAGAACAAACAACCCAATATTCATAATGAACTGCCTCTTTAGTTCTTTTTAGTTCTTTAGTTGTGATAAGAATGTCTTATCAAGTTTTGATAAGAATAACCAAGAACTAAAATGGTCTTGGGCAGGACACATAGCTCGAAGACATGATGACAGATGGACTAAGAAAATAACAGAATGGTACCCAAGAGGAGCTAGAAGAAAACCTGGAAGACAAAGGCGGAGATGGATAGATGAAATTCACGAGTTTCTGAGTAGTAAATGGATGGCCAGTGCTCAAAACAGAAGGAACTGGAAAGTTGCTGGAGAGGCCTTCATCCTGCAGTGGATTGAAAATGGCTGATGATGATGCCTCTTTAGTGCAATACAGGCAACTCGATCAAGACCTTTTAAAAGTGATCGACTGCAAAGTATCGTCCGATGGGGCAATGTCTCGGAATATGACAGCTGTGGCATTTTTTTTTTTTTTAACCAAGCTCCTCGAATTTGTAAATACCTTTGTTTTGATGAAAGCAAACACACTTTGAATTAACCAAACAAACAAAAAAAATGTGTTTTTGTTGCAACACACTGAAACATTTCCAGTTGTTGGCAGTAACTATGATTGCCTGTTGGATTTATTAGAATTCTCCACTTCAAAACAGACATATCCAAACAAATCCACATTTGTTTGGATATGGATTAACACGATTTTCAATTCGGCATTCATAAAATATCTTTGAAGGGAATCTACTATCCTTTGAAGGGAATTACTATCCTGTCCTATTATGTTTTTGCAGTCAGCAGGATTTAAATTGTTTAGTTAATGCAATGGCTTCGTGGTTATCACATTGATTACGATCAGCGTCACATCACTTGGTTCTGGAATAGGTAACTTTGCTTTGTCAAGAGTGGTATCCTTCAGAAAAAGCTTCATATATGTCTTCACAATATAATGTAGCAGTGTCACAGAATTATGTTTACTTTTTACATCTTTTAACTTTGGTAAAATTTGCAGACCAAATCCATCTGCTTGTCCTCTATTTCTATTTCCTCCATTCATATAATTTCCTAAGCTCAAAATAAGTAATATCGTAGTGTGCTCGAATCATTGATATTATCTCACTATCGACAACGTTTAATATTACAGAAAATCATCCACTTGAATTCAATCCGGTAACAGTTCGAGTGAATGCTTGGTGACGGAAATGCAAATGTCTAGTCTAGTCATAGTGTCAGATTTTTGGATAATTCGTATGGAATCCTTTTTTCAAGTTGTCACTTTTCACAGTTAAGTGGCGATAAATAGGAGGATGGGCCGAATTGAGTTACTGAGCAAGTTCTGCAGCTGTGACTATAGTGGAGAGAAACTCTAAAGGAGGGTCAAGGTCATTCGTTAGCTGCTCTCTTCTCTTAATCTATATACCTTTCACCCACATAATTCGTGTTACCTACTGCAATGCGTTTCATAGCCCAACATTTTACTGATGAGCGGTAGAATTGTATTGTGAATGCGTTTCGGAATAGCTAGTGGTTGACACTGACCAGCCTGTAGAAATTCTGTCAACTACAGCTTCAAAACGGTTTCTTACTGCTATTGAATTCACCAAGTCGTCCCGACTGGGCATCATATCTAATCTGCTAACTGCAGACCTGAATTTCTGGAACCAACGAAAACAATTCTTCGCTTTCCCCTCCACAAACATGTTTAATGTTTTGCGCTACTACACTCTCACATCCTTGAATTCAATTCGTACAGCACAACATGGTCCTCTAAAACTTACACATTGTTTTGAAGGTCACAGAAAAATTAACGTGCCCTTCAGTAATCAAAATTTGCTGATAAACTACCGATTCATTTATACACAATAATACTAGTATTTCTTGGCAAAGAAATGCAGAAAAAACGCAATGAACATATTATTGTCTTGTAAATGCAAGAACTCTTCCAGTAAACAATCAATGGAGATTTCAGAGAAGCTCGTTTTCCAGTCAGCACTTCCGGCTAAGTTACCCACACGCATTTGAGCTTGCCGAAGGCATGTGTGACAATCCTTGTCGTACACCTTACAGCATACCCTAGCGTCTATGGCTACTTTAACACCGACATAATAAAGCTAACCGAAATGCCATGGAAATGTGCCGTGATTGGTTATTGTACCTTATCTTTCTTATCTTTTACATGCAATAAATATGTATAAGTACAATGTATTTAGAAAAATAGGAATTGCAGTGATATTTTTTTTTATCAAAACCAGCTTCAGTGCAACAAACGAATTTCCATGATTCTCATCATCAATTACATGATTCTGAACTTATGCATGCCATCATTGAATCTGTGAAAATGCCGCAGACTTGAAGATCGTGAAAAGCATGGCAAGAGCCTCTATGTACAGATAAAATGGAAAAGCAACTATGAATGCTTTCTTAAGGCCCTTATTAATTGGACATGGGTACAAAATTTTTACACAATTGTTATTTACATCAATATATGACAGACTAAGGCCAAGAACATTCTAGACCTAGTCATTACCCACGAACATGAGGACTGACAGTACAGGAGCCCTTAGCAGAGAGTGATCTCAATACTGATTTGGACGAAGAAGAAAGAGAGCGCAGTTGCTAAAGGCAAGAGTTTTAATTTCAGAAAAAGGAGACTATGTTAGTTTAAGATGCTATATGGCCTCTAATAGCGGGGCAAACGTAAGAGGGAGGTGAATACTATTAAACTATGGAACACCTTTAAAGAAGTATTCACAGAAATCACAAATGCATGAACACCATTAAAAAATATAGCACAAGGCTGATGACAAGATGTATGAATACAGATGTGGTCACTTTAATAGAACAAAAAAATAAAAGTATGTGCGTGTAATAGAGGGTGATGAAAAGTACTGAAGCCTAAAACAGATATACTATGAGTGGTCATTTTATTAGGCACACCTATCCTTTTCATAAAACGGAGCGCTCACTAAAAGCATTTATATATCGCATCTTCGTACTATGCGATATCAAGCATAGTACGAAGTATAAAATGAGAAAGACGACAATTTAAGTGACTTTGAATGTGGCATAGTATCGGCGCCAGTGCAGTATGAGTATCTTGACTCCAAAACTGCTGTCCTTTTCACGTAAGACTGTGTCTCAATGATCGGGGAAGATCGTGAAGTCTGTGGTTACGATTACAATACAGGACAATCTCGACAGGAATAGCATCCTTAACTGATCAAGCATGGGTTTGGGAAGGGGAAGACAGCAATTAGAATGTGTGTTCAGGTCTGGAGACTACACTTGAAGAAAGGCAGAGATCTTCTAGAAAGGGTTTAAAGAAGGGCAGCGAGATTGGAAAGAAGTGCTAATGGATGTCAATATGAGGTGCAGATTGCAAAGTATAGGAACTGAGCATCTTAAGGAGGACGTGACAGAGGTATAAAGGCACTGAAGGGAATCAGTAAAATGAAAGAGGCAGGTACAGCACAGGCAGACGAGAGAGAAGAACCAGGCGACATAAATACCAAATTTTGTGGAGGAACAGAAGGCTGGAACTCATGAAATTGACTTTTGGGTAGCGTGTTAGTATTCGTATTAGTAAGGACAAATGATGCAAGGAAACAAGCTTATGCAGCATCAGCCAAAAGAAAAAAAAAAAAAAAAAAAAATCCTCATCTATATCCTCTAACAATTTGTCTAATCCTTCTTTTATTCAAACTACCCACTTCCACAACACCAAATGAAAGTTTGTTCCAATACTCAATTACTCTCTGGCTGAAAGCAAATTTTCGCACTTCAACACTCCCGTCTAAAATTTTGAAATCAGACTATGAAAACAGTTTTCGTTCTTTTTTTTTTTTTTTTTTGAAACTAGCTATGATATGAATGCAAGGTTTAATATGAAAAATAGCAGACTACAAAGTATTTTAAGGATTTTTTTTATTAAGAATTGAAAAATTCACAGCAAAAAGATATTAAAATGATTAATATTAAGAACTATACTGATTTTTCATAAAACTATCCTCCATGATATTTTATCACTGACTTACACAGACGTAGCAAATTCTGACAATTAATTTTATAATAGTGCCTTGACTGACATTATTCAAAGGGTTCTGCATGGTTCCATAAATTTTGTGCAGATGGGCAGACTTCACGGTCTAGATGATCCCATTAGTTCCTGCATAGCTTAGATCTTTCCTTAAGGTCATTGTATTTTGATATAAAATTTCTTCCACAAAGTCCAGAGGATATTACATTATGTTCAAGAATGTTTCTATAGCCTTTTCTTAAAATTCCATCAATTCTGACAATGTCACCCACTCCAGAAAAAAGAAGCAACCTCTGATCACGATGGAACCACCACCGTACTTAACTACAGGCACTAAAAAACGTGGCACCTTTTTTTTATTCAGTTGATCGTCTCACATAAACTCTACGTTTGAATCCAAAAATTTCAAATTTGGATTCATCCACCCACAATACTTGTTTCCACTCTTCAATCGTCCAATGTTGATGGCCCTTATCCCAAGCCAACCGTTTCTTTCGATTTTCCGGTTTTAAAGAGTACAACCATGAAGTCTGCTTCTTTAAGACGAAGTTTTACAGTGGATTACACGCAGGAGTTTCTCTGTTATTATTGAACTCAGCCCAGATTTCAAGTACAGCAAGTCGTCGATTGCTTTTTGAAATCAGTGTTAGGCTGTTATCTTGTGCTTCCGTTGTTACGCGCGCTCGTCCTGATCGAATAGTAGTTTGTACTCCTTTAAATGAAACACCTAGTTTTTGCCAATACTTCTAGTGGAATAACTTTCTTTATACAGAACTATAATATCACTTGTTTTTTCAACACTCAGTTCCTTATTTCTTGCCATGTTTATCACGAAACGCACCCAAAGCTTACACCAAATACTTTTTCTGAATGACGAGTGTTCGATTTTTAAGTTACAGCCATTATTCCTCAGTTTATATTATTGCAAAACACTCTAGAATCATCTACAATATTGAAAATTCTATATTATATTCTACTGAATTCTACTGTATTGTACAGTATAATACTCCCATTTTATAGAATCCTCTACAGCGTTCTGACACATTTAAGAATCGTCTACACCTTTCGGGAATATTCCAGAAAATTTTTTGATTTTTATGCATAACGACGAGTGTTCGATTTTTGAGTTACAGCCATTATTCCTCAGTTTATAATTATTGCAAAACACTCTAGAATCATCTACAATCTTCTATAATATTGAAAATTCTATATTATATTCTACTGAATTCTATTGTATTGTACAGTATTTATTTAAATTTTTTCTGTTAGTTGTTGGCGCATCGGCTTCTGTGGTCATAATGCACCTCTAAACGTTTTTGCATTTTACTATGATCCAAGCCCGAGGCGGGATTCGAACCCGCGTCCTTTGGGTTGCCAGGCCTTGTACAGTATAATACTCCCATTTTCTAGAATATTCTAGAATCATCTACGTTCTGCCACATTTAGGAATCTTCTACACCTTTCGGGAATATACACAAACATTCCAGGAAGTTTTTTTGATTTTTATGCATAACAGAAATTATTTTAATAAAAATTAATAAACACAACTCCAGTATCTGGAGTTGTGTACGTCCATCCAAGATAACGCCTCCCCAGACGAGAACACCTCGGCCGCCATAATAAAAACTTTAAAAATTTAATAAAAATGAAATTTAATAATTTCATTTAATAAAAACTTTAAAAATTAAGGAAAATGAAACGTGACTCCAAACCTTTAGGCGGGAGTGTATAATTACCCTTAGGACGTGTTGTTAATCGTTGAAACTCTGTCAAAGTGGTCTAGGTGCATATTTTGCTAACGTTCAAATCAGTGTGGCATAGTCACTTTTTTGGAGAAGGGAGAGGGATGAGTGATAGAAATTCTATTTTTTTCGGTAGACGTAGAAGCGTCTGCTTCTACGTCTAAATTTTGCACACGGGTGTGCAAAATTTAAGCACCAGTCAGGTTTTCACCTGTTTCTTCTCATAGGAGTGGCCTGGATTTGGGAAAAGCATACCAAAGGAACCATGTGAGGTAGAGAAATGATGAAGGACACAACAACGGAAACAAAACGGTACAGAGGGACTTTATTCAAAAATGGCAACATAGCACTGGCTGCCATGATACAGTTGCATCACTGCCAAAGATGGAAAAAAGGGAAGAGGTGGTCCTCAGTAGGAGATATGGCCATCCCTAACATCGACAAAATTGTTCCATACTTAGAACAATGCTGTTGATAAGTTCTTGCGGTAACGTCTTCCGTTCCTCTGTCAGCGCCATCTTCAGCTGGTGAACATTTTCTGGTGGGTGAAGACGTGCCGCTAGGCGTCTCCCCAGAGCGTCTCATATGTGTTCGATGGGGTTTAGATAGGTCGGGTGAAACGGGCAGGCCAATCCATACGAACAATGTCCCCACTTTCCAAAAGCATATCAACAGCTGCAGTGCGATGGAATATAGCGTTATCATTCATAAACACGAACTCGGGGGGCCAATGGCACCTCAGAACAGACGCACATGGGGAGGGATTACCTCAGTACAGTGGCGTGCACCGGTTACAGTACCGCCTTCCAGTATCTGGAGTTGTGTACGTCCATCCAAGATAACGCCTCCCCAGACGAGAACACCTCGACCGCCATATCGATCCCTATCAGTGATGTTTGCGGGGTGATACCGTGTGCCAACCTCTCGCCAGATTAGCTGACGACCAGAATCGCTGCTGAGACTGAATCTAATATCAGTAAAGGGTACTTTAAGTAAATATTTTGTGGTTGTAACCTTCATAAATAGTGTTGGTCCTTAAGTTTTGCACACCAGTGTATTATTAATATCTGTTTATTTCAAAAAGAATGTCCCTTTACAGATATGCAGCTAGAGGACACGGTTACATATAATATGGAATTAAAAATGACAAACTATTTACAGTTTATTTAGCCATTATACTGATACCGTCTGTGTGAAGCAGAAGAGTTTGAAAATTTTCTGTGTTCGATATTAGTAGCGGAAACTCTGAGTAAAGTTCGTAACATCTAAAGTGACTTAAAGAGTTGTAAAATATCCTTACTGGAAGTTCAGATAACTCTATACTGACGTCAATCTCCCTCAGCAGGCTGTTGTAAAGCAGAAATGAGGAAAATGCTGGCTGTCTGGCAGTGAATATATTTTAACTGATGGTACACCTTCAGTTTGTGACAATTACGGGATGGTGAAGTGGACGTTGTCCGTTAAACTCGAAATGAATAGTTTAGTGTATAACTACTAGTAAGTTATCGTATTATCTTAAAACCGATTTTTAAAAGTAATTTCTTGAATATAAAAAATTTGGTTCATTTTTTCGCCTTTTCCTATTTTTAATGAACTACTTAAAATTTAGTCTGCCTGAAAGGGTATTTCGGGAGCATATATTATATATGATCCCGAAATTCACTAAACGGTAGTGTAATATCATGCAACTCGTTGTGAAGATATTCACAATACTTTATATGGTAAAAACGAATGCATTTTACTATTTTCAGTAATTCACTATGTACAAACATGATGCTACGTTTTAATGAATTTCCCGTAAGTTGAGGCTTTAGTCCTAAATCTTTTCAATCTATACTGTTGTACACCACCTGGCATCTCTCATATTGTGGGATTATACATCATAACTGGGTTGTCACTTATTGCAACACCAGGGTACCTAATCATCCACCGATGAGTAGCCAAACAGCCTTTAAACGGCCAGGGCATATATTAGGCCTAGGCAAACTAGGCATATGTCAAGGATCCGTACTTTGAGGGGGACCTGTAAATGGCAATGAACACAGCCAAAAACAATTATATCCAGTAGTTTAACTACGAACATGAGTGCTCGAGTTCCTTATAAAATTTGCAAATAAAATTATCATAGTATTTGTCTATATAATTGAACTTGATTTTGATACCAAAAATAATAAATGTTTTATTAGAATAAGTATGTATTGTGTATTATATTCTTAATTTTTATCCTTAGAAATATGTGCAAATATATTTGCTTTACATTTTTATATTAACTCTAATTCTAATTTCGGATTTTTATTATTAAAGTAGGGTGTGGGGGCCCTCGAAAATGTTTTGCCTAGGACCCAAATACTCCAAAGATGGGCTCTGGTCTGGGTGGTGGTATCCATTGAGAATAAATAAAAATAATCTTCTCCACTGGTGAAGCGTTACTGATTCGCGATACTGCAATATCAGTTGTGAATGTATTCACAATATGAGATATAAAGATGCCCTTTTACTATTTTCGGTAATTCACTACGTACAAACATGATGCTAATGCACTAATCTGTTAAGGTCGTCTACTTACTTGAGCGAGCGTTAATTAGCACGATTGTATTTTTATCAAACTGACTTGACTATCATGTTGGAGCGTGTATATGTCTGGCCTTAGACTCAATCGCATTCTAATGTATGAGTTTGGATTCCATCAAACACAGGTTCTTCTGTACTTTCTAAAAGCTACATTTGGCATGTTTTTATTTATTTATGTGGTCTATATTGTAAAATTAAAATTTATGCGCAACCTGTAATTATGAAAATGGCGCCTCTGTAGGCAGGAGCAGCAGTGCGTAGCACACGCTTCTTGATTAGACCAGGGTTCGAGCCCGTGACCACCAAATACTGAGGATGCGGAAAGGTCAGGCAATGACCACCGCATATCCCCGGAACAATATGGTCTTAGTTGCTAATACCCCTAAAAATCAAATAACAATAACAACAATTATGGAAATATTTAGTTTCCAAGGCAACTTCATAAATTGCTTTACGAAAATTTTAAATGTTTGAATGAAATTGAACCACAGTGAGAATTTCAGTGTTGAAATCAGAGACAAAAGTGACTCGGAAAAATAAATAAAAGAATTAAAACAAACAAGGAAGAACCCAGATATTACATTTAGGGCGCAGTAGTTTTTTGTACTTAGATATACACTATTAACACTTCCATTTTTTATCTATGCTCAACGATAAGTTGACTACAATTTTCCAATCGCCATACAAAATACAAACTTTGTACTTGCTATCTTTCTATACATTAAAATAATTTTCCTCCTAGTGATATTTATTCAGCCAATGGGAGAAGAGAGATGCGGGTTACGTGGTAAAACGTAACAAACACTAAAATACATAATAGAAGCTTGTTTTACTGTGGTAAAACAAGCTTCTGTTTAAGCGTGGTCACGCGCTATGTTTATCTAACGTGACCACGCGGTCCATGCTTGATTTCCATATGTAACGTATTTATGTATTCATAGCAGAGGAAGAGACACACAGTGTCGAAAGCTTCTGTAAATATTTTATTTTACTTTATCAAAAGAAGCAAAACCCCCTAGTATTTATATTAAAATATAGCCTACAGACCATAAACTGATTAAATACAAATAATTGTTTTGGAAAGGTTTATAGTGTTTTTTTCGTCGGTTCTTTCCAAAGTCATTTCAAATCAAAAACGCAGTGCAGTAACCTAAAATTTACTAAACTCTTTACAGGTATTCGTCGAGTTAACACGAGTTGAAGATACGTGTTTTCGCATATACGCAATTTTTATTCTTAGCAATATTTTTAAAAATGCGCGACGCTTCAAGTTTACACGGATCTATAATCAACCCCAGCAGGGTTTTTTTCGGAATCTTCAGAACCGTGCATATCAAAATAAAAAGCTTTTGGAAGTGCATAAATATTTTAGAAGTGTACATATAAAAACAAAAAACAACGCGTGTCCATGGATAGAACGCATCTTCCCACTTTTACATCCGTGTTTCACTGTCTTTTCACAGCATGCATGCTTCCCTCCCGCATTCTTAATTTGTACTGTATCCCATATATTTATTATTAATATTATTTTCTATGGGAATAATTAGTTTTATTGGAGCGCTACAGTATATATGCCGGCGTATACCTTTGAATCAAAAAAAAAAAAAAAAATCGTCTCAAATTTTCACGTCGACTTATAAGCCGACTATAAAATTGTAATCTTCAATTAAAAGTTCTTAATTAGAGTATAAATGATACCATGAATCCAATATATTTACACTTTACTACATATATTTTTGCAGAAATATATTTTCTTATCTTTTAAAATTCAAGAATTTAGATAGTTCATGGGATTCATCCTGAGTTATATTTTAGGGTTCACTGAGACTATACTAATCTTGGGAATAACAGTGACAACAGATAATACTGAGATATATATTCCCTTTATTGGATATGACTCACAAGCCAATGGAATTATTTCTTTGCATAAAAAGTCTCCCCCCCCCCCCCAAAAAAAGAAATCTTCGCATTCACGAGTAATTTGTCTATTTTAATTAATTTATAAAGCACGTTATAAACACATGCTTTATTAATTGCGCTAATTTTGCTGCAATGCTTCGGCAACTGACTGCAACAAATGTTATAGACCTCAGCTATTTTTACGATTTATTATTATTTTTTTTTAATAAAGAAAAGGGCTTAAATGGCTTTTTGTATAACAAATTCCTGTTAGTACCTTTACTTCTGGTTTCTTTTGCACGCTCAGTTTGGTAGTTATTAATATCCTCCCCTCAAGGAATCAGCTCATTTGGCAACTTCATTATATTATTTTAGTTGCTGGAGCATCTCGCTCTCACTTAAGCTAACATTAAAGTTAACTAAATAAGACAACAGAACAGACCCTTAATGTTGCAAGAATAGATTTGGTAGGTGGTAAAGCTATTTTGGAGGACTGCTATGCTGCCGTTTTATTTCAGTTCAGATACAAATGACTACGTTACAATAAAAAAGAGAAGGAAATGCTTATAGTTAAAAAAAAATATATATATATATATAAGTACAAAGATTTATTTCGAGTTAAAAGGAATTTTGTGTTAGCCTTATTTACTAACTAGCATACAATACAGCGTAGAAGCCAGTACGAGATTGATAACAACAGCTGAGTTGAGCTGGCTTATTTTCTCATCGGTTCTCCTATGACAAAGTTCATTGAGTTCAGTGGCAATACGAAATGCCACTAAATTACGAGAGCAAGGCTTTTTATTTTTCCAATATATATAAAGAAGATTTTGTGGAATATTCATAATTTAAAAATTAAAGTATTCATGTGGGAATACTATACTAGTCACATCTGCAAATCTCCCACCATTTTTATTATTCTGCAAGTAATCGAACATTCTTTTAAAACCTGAAGACATTGTTTCATTTCTTTTTAAGTATCAAATGTTGAAGTTTAGGCCAATCATGCGCTGTTCTTATATGAATGGTTATTTTATATCTGAATAATCTTAAAAACATCCTTTATAGTTGTCTCGCAACCCACTGGAAAAGGTAGGGGTTCGATTCAAATTATTAACTGGAAGAATTTTTAGCTGCTTTTTCGCTTGGAACTGGATTAGTTGATATCCAGACGAAATGTAGGATTCCCCAGAATTTTTGTTCCATTGAAGACACACAATCTACAGATACCAATTCCTTGTAGAAATAAAACAGGTGTGTGTTGAGTCAACCGGACTAATTTGTCGTAGAAACTCCCTCTAAGAGAAAAGGAAGAGGAGGGTTCCAATGTGCCTATTTGGTTAAAAATGGGAAGGGGTACATCTTAAAAGAAAGCCGAAATGAATCTGTCCGTACTTTTTTTTTTTTTTTTTTTTTTCAGTACGTCTTACTTTTTCGGAGAACTTTTTTTTTTTTTTTTTTTTTTGTTTCAATGAAAAGTAATTTTATCCTTACAGAACCATGAAATTTGAAGTCGAGACCAGCACTTCGAAAGGAATGCTAGATGTTGAGCTTATGTAGGACAAGAACCGAGATGACTGCGTAATAACTCGGTTACAGCAAGGTAGCCAATGCAGTTTCATTAAGGTAAATGGAATGGTCGCTAGGCTTTGGTTGGCGAGAAACGCTGCGCACCTTTATTATTTTGTATCAGTGACTGCAATTTAGAGTACCGCGTGTTATGGCGCAGCAGTCAGGTCTAAATGTGATGAGAATGTGGAGTACATGTTTTTAGATCCGTAGTAATTTTTTCTACGTGTAATCTTTTCCCCCGTAATTCGTGGAAACATAGTTTTCAGTTTAAGGGTGAATAAACTGGAAAAGAAAAAAGGAACAATAATATATATATATATATATATATATAAACAGTCATATCCGTTTTAAGCATTAATAAAACTAAACTACTTGGGGTTGCAAGAGAGAGAGCGAGAGATATGTAAAATCCAGTTTACTTCATTTTTTAATTATTAGAATACATTCCATGAATAAGGACCCAAAATGTGCTCAATAACACCAGGAAAAAGATGGAACCATAGCAACATGCTAGTGTTGTACTGCCTGTATTTTATTCGAAAAATATATTACATCATAACGAGATTTTGCGAAAGTTAAATCGATTTATTTCTTATAAGCAATATAACACTGTTTGAAGTAATGTGCAGGATTACAAATTTAACACGTTTTGGAATAATATTTGGCTGATAACATAGCGATCGACCACTGATGAGTTTCTTCACCATCAACACAGATCATATCGGGAATTGATTGGATTAATTCAGAAGAGATCCAGTCAATGGGATAATAAAAATGCGAAACGATTAGCGATATTTACACGCAGTATCAAATAAAAACAGCAATTGTTCAATAAGGAATATCTGTAAATCTTAAAACTTCTTCAAAAGTTGGAGCTATTCTTAATATTTACATAAACATTTTGTTTATTGCTATCGGAAAACAATTAAGGATGCTTATTTTACAAAATTCCTTTGTAATATTAATTTCAACTAATTAACACGAGATCATGCACTAAAAGGAACTGTTGACAGGAAGAGATAACGGTCACATTCCGAACGTTTTCCTTTGGTTGAAAAAGTGTGAAAGCGGTCTCGATAACAATGGGATAGGAAAACAAATGTATTAAACATGCAGCTCATGTGTATTTAAATGCAGCAGGCTAACAGTCATCAACGAAATATGATCTTTTAGCGATCAACCGACATTAATATTCATGACACTAGGACTGAAACCATAGGAAGCATTAAAAGAAAA
Source organism: Mastigoproctus giganteus (assembly GCF_048544385.1). NCBI lineage: Eukaryota > Metazoa > Arthropoda > Arachnida > Uropygi > Thelyphonidae > Mastigoproctus > Mastigoproctus giganteus. Next base: position 121,145,912 of record NC_143583.1, on the reverse strand, counting down.
AAGAGAGAGAGAAGGCATTGTGGAAATGAACTTTTGTGTATGTACCCTTCTCAATTACCTGCTCACGCCACTACAGTGTTTTCTAAATGATATCACTAAGTTATAGACTCTTAAGTCTAAAAGAGTGCTTCTAACTGATTTTATTTATTAGAATGCCGTTTTCTTCAGAGGGTTGAGCCAGGCAGGAAGAGGTAATGTGCTGGTATATAGTTCCAACTTACAGTAGGCCATTAATAACGCGGTAGCCACTTTCGGCAGGCAGTATATGTTACGAGCTACCACTGATGAATTGTTCTCCTCCTCCTCCTCCTCCTGGTCAGTGAGCTCAAATCAACGATAACAAAATCTGGATAAGTTTTGCTCGGGCCTTTCACAGATTCCACAAATTCATGTGCAACACTGAAAAAAGTTGCTTTTCGTTTCTTTATCGGCTTCCGCATTCATAGTGTTTTAAAATAAATCTGAAATAGTAGAATCATTTTAGAGTATGGGAGAGTGGGTACACAGTTCAGGTAAAATATTCTTATATTTTCCTAATTTATTTATTTTCTCCAACAAATTTTTAAGTAACGTTTCAGTTAACATATTTTCATTCGTATTCAAAGATGATGTTTCAAAGATGGATATATATCTTCTTCTTTCTCAGAATCGGTTGATGTGCATAGTTAAGCATTATTTGACAATTAGTGTCGAAGGTGAAAAAACAATGTTTGGGACAGAAAAACGTCTGTATTAGCCACGTAGCAACAAGTCAAAAAACAAAAAAAAAAAACAAAAAAAAACAGAGGATTGCTAAACATATCAACACCAGAAAACAGGATGAATGTCACGTGCAGTCAGAATGGCAATCTTACTGTGATTATGATCCTGAACTATACAGATGTCTTATTTAGCGTATTACCATAAAGATCCTTAAAGATACAGTATTTGTAGACGTGATGCCATATTTAGAAATCGTATCCGTAATCTTATGTTCTCTTTATTATTTGGCTCAGAATGTACAGTAGCAACGTCTGTTATAAGCAACAGAATATTTTAATGGAATACATTTATTATTTTAAGTAGTTAAGATAATAACAGCAGCAACGATAATTTCATATTCTTAAAAATTAGGTGAAAACTCTTAGTAAGACTTGCTTTCTAAAACGGTCTCACCATCTTTCTCCAGCTCTCATTGAAGAAATGATACTTTTTGATAGGCGAAAGGCAAACGTGCTAGCTACAATTCTTAACAACAGGTTTTACTAATCATTTAAAGTTTCTTCCTGCAGTTCCGCCCGTAAAATATATACTGGCTGTCATTCTTCAGCAAGTGCTTAGCAAATTCTTCAGCAAATGCTAAAGAAAGCATCCAAAAGTAGTTTCCTTTTCCCCATCCATCTATCCCCAGGAAGCAATCGTGGCTATCAGTTTGCAACAACGCCGACACATCCGTTTTCCTCTTATAATAACAACCATAACTACTGTTTAATCTTTGCGCGCACCGGAACTTATTCACGTCAGAAATCATAGGGGTCATCGTAGACAACTTCCTCCAGTACTGCTCCGGAACTATTAAAATACTGCAGGTTTTATCTACTCTTATATGCAATTTATAATGATAACGAGCGTTGATTTAACAGGTCCATAACCTTCTTTTTTTTTTAATAAATAACTTTTTCCCCCCTTTGGGAGGTCTCATCTCCTTCAGGGTTTGAAAGAAGTGAGACCTCCCAAAGATCTTTTGGAGATTCGTCATTAAAGAACGTGATCGAAGAGGAGAAAAAAAAGAAAGAAAAAAAGACCGGTAGAAAGATGTCCACTTTCTCCGTAATATTCTGCGTATACTTTGTAACGAGCAAAAATTTATATTTCCATTTTCTTACTTAACAAACTGATGCTACATAAGAGACTTATCGGCTTTACACAAGCTAAAACAAATGTTCTTCGATTTTTAGGCCAAATTTTCCACACTACTTTAGCATCAGCATTAGTAGTAGAAGCATATGATGCAAGAAAGCAAGCTTACGCAGCATAAGCCAAAAAAAAAAAAAAATCCCAAATCCCATTTCACCTCCATTCGCTCCAAAAGTTTGTTCAGTTCTAAGGTATCAACTTCCACAACGACAGATGGAAGTTCGTTCCAGCAATCAACTATCCGCTGGCTAAAGACAAATTTCCACACATCTATTCAACAACTGTCCTTCCTCGAACCTGAGGGGGCATAAATTTGAATTTATGCCCCCTCAGGTTCGTAATCTGAGCACGCGGAAGAATCCCATCAGCATTGAGCCTGCTCAAATCATTCAAAGCCTTATATACCTTAATCAGATAACCTCTTTCTTTTATAAGAGGACCCCTTCGTTCCAATTACCAATCTTGTTCCTTTTCTCTGTACTTGTTCTAGCAACTCTACATCCTTCCTAAAATGAGACCTCCAGACCTGTACGCAGCACTCAATGTGTGGCCTGACCATTGCCTTATACAAGGGGATAATCACCTATCCCTACTAGCAAAATTCCCGTATATCATTGAAAATACCCCATAAACAATGATTTAGAATCAGTTTAATGTAATAGGTAATAGTAATGTAGTGATAGCTATGGACTCAAATGCAAAGTCTAACTTGTGGCACAGTGGATTTCATGACCAAAGAGGGCGTATATTAGAAAATTTCATATTACAGAATAATTTTTGTGTAGTGAATATACCAGGTCAGCCATATACTTTAAAAAATTTACATGGCAAGTCTAACATAGACTTGACATTGGTGGCTCATGGGTTATATACAAAAATCTGTCATTGGAGTGTATAAAAGGACTATACAAATAGTGATCATGGATCATTAGGCTTTCATATAAATTTAGAGGTTTTAAATACTTTAAAATACACATTTAATTATATTTCCATATAGGAAGGTTAACTGGATGTTTTGTAAAGTCACTTGATTTAGATTTTTCATATGAAACTCTGATGTCTCTGAATGATTGATTCAAATGCTAGTGAATACGCTTTTTATATTCAAAATGCTATCCTTAAGGCTTTGTGTTGTGAAACTGTTAATTGGTATTCACCAGAACTGACCAGGTTGTGGAAGCAAGTATTTGCAAGTAGGAAGTTGTATCACAGGTTTAGGCAGTGGGGGCCAGATGAGACAATTCATTACCTAGCATTATATAGAAGTAAAAGGAAAACTTATTTTAAGGCCTTATATGAGAGTAAACTACAGGCACGGAGGAATTTGGTTAATACAGTTGGCAATACAGATCCCTGTGGGTTGATTTATAAGTTAAGCCAAAATAAAATTAAATCGGGTATATTTAACACAGTGATCGTTAATGGGAGAGAAACCTCAGATTGGGTTACTATTGTTCAGGCTATTATTTCTGAATTTTTTCCAAGTGAGGAAACAGGCGGGAAGGAAATGTTGAGCAGTATAATATTATAATACGTAATGCATCATATAGTGGAGAGGAAGCAACTGATTTGTTTACTCAACATGAATTACAAAATGTGCTTAAAAAGGTAAACATTACAAAAGCTCCGGGGATAGAACTAGTGGAGAATGTTGCAATCCTTAAAATGGCAAAGGTTTACCCTGGTATCTTAGTTAATTTATATGATAAATGCTTGCTCCAGGGTACATTTCCTGGGATATGGAAGGTGGGACTGGTAAAGCTTTTGCGGAAACCAGGCTAGGCACTGAATGATCCAGGGGGGGGGGGGGCTATAGGCCTATTTCTCTTTTGCCTAATCTTGGCAAAGTATTTGAAAGATTGCTGTTTTTAACGATTAATCAGGTAATGGGTGCAAGGGGGGTTAAGTTTGCCCCGTCAATATGGTTTTAAGAAAGCACACCCTGCTGAGGATGCTATTAATGGTTTAATGTCTTTTACTAGGGAGGCTATGGAAAAGTATGTTCTGTCTGTGTTTATAGATTTTACTGATGCCTTTGACACTGTCTGTAATGACAGTTTTCTAATGGCACTTAGGGAAATGCAATGTCCAATACTACTGTATCGAACTATACAAAGTTATTTAACTGGAAGGAAAATTATACTTAAGGCAAAGCATTTAAAATATGAGAGAAGTCTTGGTAGACGCTGCCCATAGGGATCTGTATTGGGACCATTATTTTGGAACCTGGTGCTTTAACCTATGGTTACAGTTACAGATCCCTAAGATACCAGGGTAAACCTTTGCCATTTTAAGGATTGCAACATTCTCCACTAGATCTATCCCCGGGGCTTTTGTAATGTTTACCTTTTTTAAGCACATAAAGTTGCGTGTGCTGATGATTTGGTGTTGTGTTAAGGGTAATTCTAAGTCAATGTTAGAGAACAGGTCTCAAAGGTTAGATAGTTTAGCCAAGTGGGCTAATTTGCATAAACTAGTAATTTCTAGAACTAAAACAGTAATGATGCTTCTTAAAGGGAAGTTAAATTATCATCGTTCCTCTAAGGCATTAATTAATGGGGTACAGATTCCCTTGGTAGCAGAGGTTAAGTACTTGTATTTAAGAATAGACGACATGCTTTCATTTTACTACACTTAAATTATTTACCTGATAAAGTTTAAGGCTTACCTCTGCTATAATCAGAATAACAAAATTGGAATGGGGCTTCAAAAGACGGGTACTCAATTTATACTACAAAGCTGTTTTTTTTACCAATTGTAACATATGGAGCGTCTGTGTGGTATAATTGAGTAATTATCATAAAGATTAAACAGAAATTGTTGTCAGTTCAGAGGTCTATGCTTTATGATATAATGAATGCGTGTATAACATTTTCAACCAATGCTATGAGGCGCTAGCTGGCCATTTATCATTGGATTTATATATAGTTTATCGGGCATATTGTTATTTTTTTAAGAAAGGTGTGACTATCTCGTTTATGAACATTACTTGTGATCTAACTAGTGATTTGGCCATGGCCAGGAACGATATATTACAGCAGCTGATATGTAAATGGCTATTTGTTATTTGGTTTTTTAGGAGCATTAGCAACTAAGGCCATATTGCTCCGGGAATATGCGGTGGTCATCCCTGACCTTTCCGCATCCTCCGTATTTGGTGATCACGGGCTAGAACCCCGGTCTAATCAAGAAGTGTGTGCTACGCACTGCTGCTCCTGCCCACCTGGCTACGGAGGCGCCTGTAAATGGCAAGAAAGGTGGGACTCTAGTGACACTGAGGAGGTAACTAGGTTATTTGTACCCAGTATCACTTTTACTTTTTATAATAATATTAATAAATGGTTTTTTCCGGCAATGGAAACATCATATGTCCTTACCGGCCATGGTTCACTAAACTTCAAGTTAATTATTTTAATATGGTAAGTTCTCCATTGTGTATTTGTGGATTGCCTGAAACTTGGAGGCATATTCTTTACGACTGTAATTATATACTGTACAAAGAGAAAGTTAGATGTCTCAAATTGAGGATTTTAGCTATGGTAATGAAAGTAGTTATTTGTCTAGTAAATTTAGATTCGAAGTATTACAACAATATTATGTTGCCTTGTTCAAGAGGAGAAGACACTGGATTAACCTAGCAATTACGCATTAAGGCGGTTACTGTTTCTCACTGTATTTTTGTTGATGGAGGGAGGAAAAGATTTTTTTTGTGGCACCCACCAGTCTTGCACTTCACTGGTGGGTGCGGGATGATTATGTTTAACTGCACAGACTGAAATAGTGAACCCAGGCCCGGCTCCTAGTGCTAGGGACGGAAGCCGGGTTGCGTTTGTCTATTTGATGGTTTTTCTCTGGTGGTAGAGAGGCCTGTTAATGCCTCCCAACACACACACACACACACACACACACACACACACACACACACACACACACTGTGTGCGTATAATATGTAATATAATTGTATACACTTACAGGCTAATACGTTTGAGAATTTTCTTTTGTTTTTGTATACAGTGCACACACAGGTGGAGATAGGCGTAAGCCAGCCAGGGTGCCACCGACGACAAGCTTATACATAAACATGCTGGTGTGCCTCAAGGGTCCTGTCTGGCGCACTCTTCACGACAATCATAGTGCCGTTTCTGGCCAACAAGGTCAATTGGGTCACATGCTGACGATGTCAAGCTGCTTACTAGGATATCGCCATCCGACTCGGCAGCAAAAGTCAAGCAGGAAATCAACAGGAAACTACAGGGCATAGCTGACTACCTCAATGCATTCAACCTCCAAATTAATCCTCTGAAATCGGCGCATATCATCTTTTCACTAAAGGGCAGCCTAACAATGCTGGAGCCTGCGCTCAATAGTTCCTCAGCAGTGGCAGATCCAGAAAAAAATGACAGGAGAGCACCATTTTTGACAGAGGGGACACCATTTTGTGCACTAGAATGTCGATCACATTAGCATCAGTGTTGCCAACTGCAGTCAGTTGAAAATATCTGAGCCACAATGCAAAAATAGATAAAATCCTATGTTAACAATGAAAAAAAATTTAAACGATTGGTGTATGTTTTCCGAAAAATGGGGCACGTTCCCTCCCAGGGGTGGGAAAGTGCCCCGAAGTCCCTACCCTGGATCCGCCACTGTTCCTCAGTTACAAGTGTTCAAACGCACAAATATCTGGGGGGTCATTTTCGACTCCAAGCTATCCTTCACCGAGCACGTTAACCTCATACATTCGAGGCTGACTTCACTACGCTGGGTCGCCAAGCAACAGCTGCTCCACACCTGGTAAAAAAAAAAAAAAAAAAAGGTACATCGTATCAAACCTATACCCGACAGTACTATATTCTTTAGATATATGGGCCTCGACTGCCGAATCCAACCTTAAAAGGATATTCGCTGCCGAATTTGGCTGTTAAAATGGGCCGACATCAAACTCCACCTTCTTCCAGCTCTCAGAGCAACTGAGTTAACAGATGTCCTTCAACTGAGCAGGCTTCGATCGTACATAGGAGAAAGAAGGTTGCTATTCACACTCAAGATGACCACGGGTAAAATCACAGAGCCGAATTTTTGGGATTACTGCTCTTGGCGCATTCCTGCCCTTTATCTCCGGTCTTCAGCACATTTGCTAGCAAACCATAACCGGCTAGTACTAACGGACAGATTCCTGCCAAAGCAAATGCTGCCTTCGCTGCAAGCAATCGATGGTGACCTCCAAGAACTGGTCAACAACAAAAAAATACAGAAAGGGAATCCTCGCTGAACTGAAAATTTAGTTCCCGTATATTCTATAACATGTGTATATTGTATATTCTATAGTGTATATTCTATAACATGTATGTATTTCTTATGTATGTGTATCGCTTTTGTATGTATATCTCTGTTGTCGGTTGTAAATATGTATTGTGAACCCCCAGCACCACCATGCCGTGACGGGAGTAATTGTATGTAGGTCATACTACAATTAAAGATTCCATTCTATACTTTGAATTTGTCAATATTAAACTTCTGTTGCCACTTCTCAGCCCCATCTACCCAACTTTTATAGATCGTGTTGCAGTAGCATACGGTCATCACTGTCATTAACAACCCTGCCAACCTTTGTGTCAACTGCAAGCTTCGACATTAAGCCTGATATTCCTTCATCAATATCATTGATAAATATATAAAACAACAATTGTTTATTATTTGGTTTTTAGGAGTATTAGCAACTAAGGCCATATTGCTCCGGGATATGCGGTGGTCATTCCCTGACCTTTCCGCATCCTCCTTATTTGGTGGTGACGGGCTCGAACCCCGGTCTAATCAAGAAGCGTGTGCTACGCACTGCTGCTCCTTTCCACCTGGCTACGGCGGCGCCCATAAAACAACAATGGCTCAAAACCGAACCCTGGGGTACTCCACTAATAACATTGGTCCAAAGAGCATTGTCCATTGATTACCACTCTCTGTCTTCTCCCACGCAACCATCTCTTTATCCATTGGAGAAACTTGTCGTTAATGCCATTCTGCTCCAATTTGTACAGTAGTCTTCCATGTGCAACAGTATCAAAAGCTTTCCTGAAATCCAAGTACAATGATATTATAATTATTTTTTTCATCCAGTTCCTTTGTGAACACATCATAGTATCCAATAAAATTGGTCAGACAAGACTTCCTCTTAACAAACACATGTTGTGTCTGAATTATTACTGCAGTCTTGTCTAGATGATTCTGTAATGCTTCTTTAACCAGTGACACCATTATTTTCCCTTGAACAGAAGTCAAACTAACAGGTTTGTAGTTACTCGTGTCACCCTTTGACCCCCATCCCCTTGTGAATTGGAGATGCACTTGCACAGCTACAGTCAGTGGGGACTTTCCCTGAGTCCAACGATGCTCTCATAATTATGGCTAAGGGTTTGCTTACTTCCTTTGATGGCTCCTTTAATAAAACTGGATAGATCCCATCCACCCCAGGTGCCTTTCTTATGTTTATCTTCAAAAACGTCTCCTCCATTTTGCTCTCAGTTATTACAAAATCATTAAGCTCTTTATTAGAGTTTAATAAGCTTCCTGTCCTCCACTTCCCTACAGAATTCCTCATGTGTGAATGTAGATGCAAAATACTCATTCAGTTTGGCTATCTAAGCAGGATCATCACAGTGGAACCATTTATATCAAGGGGACCAATATGATTCATCCCCTTGCTTCTAGAGTTAGTATAAGTAAACTTATGGACATAAGTTTACTTATACTTACTCTAGTATAAGTAAACTTATGTTTTAGCATAACTTAAAATGTTTTAGCATTTCTGCAAATATCATCGATTCGAAACCCCAAAGAGACACTTTTTGCTATTCTTCATTGTAGAGTTCATTATCGTGTAAATATTATTATACCAGATATCTTATTTTGAAGCATTATGAGCGACTGTTTCTGAATTTTATGAAAGCTTGTTTTCGTGAATGACGATCGGAGGTGGTTTCCCGCAGGCACTTTCATGCATGTGCTTAAGACAGTTGTAGAAGGGAAAAGGGTGGTCGGCTAAGGTTAACGATTCGCCCACGCGAATGGTATGTATTCTGAATGAGGAAACTGAGTTCCATTTAAAAATGTCTTCATGAGTTTCTTACATTATTGACAGGATTTTAAGTCGATTCTAAACGGGTGCGAGACAATAGCCATTATTCCATGTTTTACAACTGCCATTGTTAGTTTGTCTATAAACAACTCGAGACTTGAAAGATTTAAAAAAACAAATACTGTATTATTAAAATATTTAACATTATAAACATTCACAGCGTTCATCGATAACAGTCAGAGTATACCTTCTGCTAATTTTACGACTACAGCACTGCACGTAGGTATCTATATCCAGTTAAGCTTTGAATTTCTCTAAGCTGTCACAGCCACAATCACCCATGGAGGCAACTTATTCCAATAATTAAAAAAAAAAAAAAAATGGCTAAAAGAAAACTTCCTGCAATCCAATGAAAAGTCCCCCCTCCCGAATTTGAATTTATGGAACCATTTAAAACAATGAAAATTTCATCCTCGTCATTTTGCTCTAACCTCTCAGCGCCTTAGCTCAATAAAGTCTCCTTTAAGAGATCTAGTTTCCAAGCTCTGCAGCCCATATGTTCGAAGTCTTTAATCATAAGTCCCTTTGCCGATCTTACCAGGTGCGTTACCCATCTCTGAACCCTTTCAAGAAGCCGGTATCTTTTGTTTTTAGGTGCGACCTCCATACCTGTACACAGTACTCATAAGGAAAAACTCGGAGAATCTCGACAATTCCTGACATTTAAACGCATTATAGCAGGTTTGGCATAATATCAGTTGAAGACTCGCTTGTGGTATAACAAAGTGGTGGTTGCAACATGAGTTTTGATTTTAACCTCATTTCAAAAACCATTACGTGTAATTTTTTTTAGATAAGGTTTTTTTAAATTTTTTAAATTTAAATTAAATTCATAATTCTCGTGCATTCACAGAGCTACTGATTTGCAAACATTTTGCAACTCAACCAAGCTTCACTACTGTGATTATATAGATATAAATATTGGTTTCAATGGCCCCAAAAAGGTACGTTTAACTGTATGTGAACTGTCTGTAGAAGAGCGTGTTCACTGGCCGAACACGCTCTCCTACAGACTTCCACCTGAGATCAACATGCTGCAACTTCGATTGAAGAGGACGTTTGAAATTCTTCCAGTGGCAGAGGAGTCACAGACCTCTTCAAACGAGACGGCGGACAGCAATGTATTGTTCCAATTAAGCTGCCACTGAAGACACCTCTGTAATCATGCCCGGAAATTCCACTGAACAGTGGCTACCACGATTATTGCTAGTTTGCTGCAACCCTGCCGCAAGCCGCCACTGCATTTATGCTTCCATGTTGTGCTCTCTTCTGCTGTTGCTATTAATAGATGATCAAATTTCCTCCCTGAATCCACCCTCAGTTTGCTTTGTTGAATCCTCAAACTTCACTAAATCAAGGTTACTTTTTGAGGGAATCGAGCAGTAACTGTTCTGTCGCTTATTTTTTTCCTTCTATATACATCCTGTAATTTATTTTATCATATAACTTTACCTGATGATTCTAATGAATTTACTCATGTGTACGTGATCTGAAAATCATATACTTTCTTCCTAGCAATGTAAAGAGAAAAATACTCAACAAAAGTTGTACAATAATTAAGTGCCAACATCTACTTATCAATATGGTTACTGTGAACGCAACCTTAAGTAGATGATTACTCCTTGAAAATTGCAAACCATAAATATATTATTAACTATCGTCCTGATTTTTCTGAGTTGTCAGCCACTAATTTTGCTATCATTATTTTTAAATATTAATTATTTTCAAGCGTTAGTAACAGTAAACTAGCTAGCTGAACTGTTTAAAGCAGGTTCTCAACCTGTGGTGTGCACACTAATGACAATCTATGAATAATTTATACACTAACTAAACAGGTCTTAAGCGAATTTCATTCCTATTCAGATAAGTCTGTTATTATAATCAAAACCCATTATTACAATATATACAAATCCTTTTAATAATTAAATAGATAATTCCCCTGTCCGATAGTCCAACTGCTTTCCCCGATTGCTAGTATTAAACTATTACAAGCCTATAAATATAGTGAACAGAATGTTCGACAGTATTTAGTGTTGGGCTATGGTGACGAGGCATCGAACAGCTGACTCAATTCTTCAGGTGCGTGTGTGTGGTTGGTTGATTTAATTTTTAATGGTGCATTGGCAGTTTAGGTACAAGAGGAGTGTCATCAATCGTGATCATTAATTAAGAGAAGGGCGAAGGAAGATTTATCCGTTAACTATTTTAAATAGGAGATCGAAAATACATTGTGTGTGCCCTAATTAAGGAAAGTACTATGGATTTCACCTCCCTAATAATGAGCCATGTCTCGCTTTGTACCGTATTAAGTTTGTGTAAGGAAAGTTAATGTAGGTGTTACCCAAGGCGGAGTTCTTTCTGGGCTCCTCTTTACGGCTGCCATCCACCCATTCCTGTGCTAGCAAACGGAATTTCAGTCATGCAGACGATTTTAAGCTCCTTTATCGAATCCACGGCACCGCCCGACCTGATTTACTTCCGAAACCATCATTAATAGCCTTAAGATACTTATTACATACTGAGCACAGTTTTCTCTTAAGATAAATCCAAATAAATCCGCACAAATGATGTTTTCACTTAAATCAAGAGAACAACGCAACTAAACCTGGAGTCCATGGAACTCCGGTCACCCCAGTAACCAAGCACAGAGCTCTCAGCGTTATCTACGACCCTAAACTCAGTCAAACACTATGTTGCAGATATTCACAACAAGGTTTGCAAATCCAGATGGCTTGCCAAACAACGCCTCCATGTCATAGAGCCCAAGTACACGCTCCAATGCCTATACCGGTTTCTGCAGCCAAAGAAAAATTATTATTTTTAGGACACCCGAATAATTAAATTCATCTGCCGTGCTGTGTGTCTTATGTCCGTTAATTGCGTGTGTTCTATGGTCGATTTGTCTGTTTTGCTGGACGAAAAACCCCAGTTTCTGGGGGAAAAGCCTTGTTATCTACGCCTGAGACCGACTAACTCAGCCACGGAGTGATTGTTTGTTTGTTATTTGGTTTTTAGGAGCATTCGCAACTAAGGCCATATTGCTCCGGGAATATGCGGTGGTCATTCCCTGACCTTTCCGCATCCTCCGTATTTGGTGGTGACGGGATCGAACCCCGGTCTAATCAAGAAGCGTGTGTTATGCACTGCTGCTCCTTCCCACCTGGCTACGGAGGCGCCAGCCATGGAGTGAAAAAAACCCATTAAAGTTCCTCGTGTCATCGATGGGATTCGAACCCGGCCTTTTCCTTTCCACCTGGTGTGGGTAGGACGGTGACGATACCACTGTGCTACCGCGCGCACGGTTTCTGCAGCCAGTCATCACCTACAGATCTGAAAACTGGGCGTCGGCAACGAAAACCACTTTAAAAACCATTGCATCTGATGAGTACTGGCTTCTTCGCTGGGTCCTCTTCAAGCACAAACTTCCACCCCTCCAACACACTTCCATATATTACCAAACTACTTAATTACAGAAAAGTCTCGAACTGGATCTTCACCCTCCGCTTGCTCTTCTCAATTAAAATGAAAGCGGGTAAAATCAATACGCCAAGTTTCTAGCAGATGTGCAATTGGAAGATCCCCCCCGAAACCCTTAAGAGCTCTCCCCTCTATCTGCAGAGTGTGGCGTGGAGGCTCAGGATAGGTGACAGATCCCTGCCCATGGAGATGCTCCACAATGTCCAGGAGATGGATGTCGACTACAAAAAGTTCATAGAGAACAAATCCTACAGAAGACACATCATAAGGGAACAGCTTTCGTCTTCAGCTGAGTGACTGCCATGGTTTTTTCATCGCCCTTGGTGAAGTATGGAAAAAAAAAGTTCTTTCATTTCGCGAGTTAATAGGTTTACTTTGATTGCTTTATGTGGACTTTGATTGTTTTATGTATTTTTTCCTGTATTGGTTAGTTTTTATATTAAACCCCTAGCATTCGCTGTTATGGGTATTGCATTAAGCACCCATGTAACTATTCACTGATCAATGTGGACATGTGTAAATGTCAAGGGCGGCTCCTAGAACGTCAGTTGAACTCTGCCTCCTATCTCTGTGAAGAATAGTACCACTATAAAAGGGTCAGACATGTGACTGGTGTAGGTTTGTGTGTATTATGTGTGTGTTCTGTTCTGGCCGCTTGGCTAACCAGAAGCAACAATCTTCTGGCGAGATGATTCTGGGTACTCGTCCACACCACGGGAAGGTGGACCACTCCATGTTCCCGTGGTGTGAACGAGTTGCAATAACTGCAATCAGTTATTGCAATAAAATTCAAATTATAATATTAAGGTCACCCGTAATTTCTTACATAAACTAAACCTGTATTTGTGTCTGTAAATTGTGTGTTCTCTGGTCGATTTGCCTGTTTTGCTGGACGAAAAAATCGCAGTTTCTATCTACGCCTGAAACCGACTAATTCAGCCTTCCGGAGTGAAAAAACCCCATTAAAGTTCCTCTCGTCATCGACCGGATTCGAACCCGGGCCTTTTCCTCCCATGTGTGGGAGGATGGTGACGATACCACTGTACTACCGCGCAGACTTGATTGCAATAAAGATATTATTATTAGTGAATTTTGATTTTTTTTTTTTTTAACCAAGCGGCCCCAACCAGCGTTTTCAGCATCCCCGCCACCTATTTACAAGACTGAATAGTTTTCAGACATATCTGCATACCCAAGCATGAGCCGCACTCTACACTCACATAGCAATGGAATACAATTCTGAATCATAAAATATACTCACAGAACCTGTTCATCCAGCTGCTGTTCAGATGGAAATCAAAGATCGACATTCCAATGCACCACAAGGAGATGAAAAAAGGAACACTGAGATAGCGGTAATTCATCCCTTAGAGTGTTCTAATCATGAGAGTAGTGGTGTTGTTGTTATAGTAGAATGTTTAAGGAGCATCAGCGACTAAGGCCATGTTGTTCCGTGTATATTGTCTGTAAATTGCGTGCGTCATGAGGTCCATTTTCTGTTTGCTGTACGAAAAAACCCGAGTTTCCAGGAGAAAAAACTATGCTAAACTCGCCCGAAACCGACTAACTCAGCTACGTTGTGAAAAAGGCCCATAAAATTTCTTCCCGTCATCGACGGAACTCGAATACAGGTATTTTTCACCCGGTGTGGAGATAATCATGAGAAAAGACAGATAAGATGTCCCAGTAGGATTGAAATAATAGAAGCCAACTGCGTCACAAGGAGACGCAACAGCAGCAGAAGCGATCGAGGATCATGACTGTGTAAAAGTGGACTTTGAAAACCAGATTAAAATTACAGTATGCTTGTCTGGAAAGAACAGGGCCGTACATGAAAGTTTGGAAGAAACTGCATCAAGGCGCCATTGCACAGGTGCAGAAAAATGAATACAGTATACTGGGACCTTTTCATGTAGTAGGGTGATAGAGACTATCTAACAGATTTTTAGCGGGTCACGAACTTTACGATTTGTCCAATGTATGTTTAATTGGATATAAAGTTTTCGAGGCAGCAGCATTTTATGTATTTTATTCATGGTCTTTGTAGTGAGGAAGCAGGATTTTGTATGCATTCAAGTCTTGAAGCAGACCTGCTAACGGGTAGGGTCATTTAGGACTCTGGATTCTTGAGTCTCCCAAATAAACATAGGAGACTCAAGAATCCAGAGTTCTCATAGTTAAACTGTACCATCAAGTCTGCATGTTAGAAAATAATGTAAAGACAGGAATCTACAACTATCTCAAACAGCTGGTGTAAAACATATCACCTGTTTCTTCTTACCACTAAATTTACATTTTAAAAGATTTTGTTACTCAGATAAAACGCCACTTTTAGGATACTCAATTGCGTCACGTATTCATAACCATTAAAATATCTTCGAAGATATCTTTTGTGGTTATGAATATGTGGGATACGGAGTTTGGTAACTAGGCACCTTAGAGATGACCTTATTGAAGTGTACAAGCTCAGAGTGGAGAGAGTCAAATAAATGATGGTGAAATTTTCAATGTTATAAATGACTCAATAACCAGGGGACATAAATTCAGATTACGGAGGAAGAAGTTTAGACCGGATTACAGTGTTTCCTTTTAGCTGGGGGGGGGGGAGGAATTCAAAGAGGTGGTTTGTTTTATTTTAATTTTAATTTTTCCTGATTGGTGCACCAAAAGTCTCGGGTTTCCTTGCATATGGCTAATACTAAGATATTCCTTGAAGATTTTCTAAAACCTTATTTTTCTGTTGGAAGCTTGTGGACCGTCTCTTATGTGTGGAACGATTCCTTATGTAATGAGACGGAACTGTACTCTAGGCACAAATACTTGTTTCATAAATTAAACAAATCCTTTATTTTTCAAAATAAATTATTCCATTCCCTATTCCTATGCTTTTAAGATTACCTATGCTAAAAATGCATAAGTAATACCCCATCTCAGTACTTGACTTAAAAGCTATCAAGTAATTCAACTAAAAAAAAAAAAAAAAAAAAAATAGCTGCTTTAAACTTAACTACTTCGCTGTTCAATAAACCTCTTCTTAAGTCGAAGTACGTTTTATAGAATTGAGTTAATACTTAACACGTCTGCAAATTAAACAATTACAATCACTGAATAAATATTCAGTGTAAGCAAATATAGAAACTTTTGAATATATGCACGCTATATAACTATTTAAATTTTCTGTAATAAATAAAACAACGTATTTCAATCTCTCAGTCAGTTTCCTTCCTTAAACAGAACTTTAATAACAGCCCTGTCAGCGTAACGGATAAACTTATATTTCTCTGTCTGGTATAATCGATCAACGTCTACTATAGCACACAGAATGTACTGTATCCAATTAAACAGCTAACAGTATTTTAAAGTGGAGCTAAAATGGTTTCCCATTACGTACAATACATTGTCACAGACAGACTTTAATAACTTTTTAGTATTGGGTTGTTAGGCTAAGGTCAAAGTAAAACCATTTCAGAAACAAATACATATGTATGTCAATATATATATATATATATATATATATATATATATATATATATATATATACAAAGAATATAAAGACATTCCAAACAAAATAAATGAGAAGATAAGAAATATAAAATAGGCGTATTAGCCCTCGTGGGTTTGGTTTCGGGGTTTTTTTTGGGCATAAGAGCCCTCGTGGGTGGGCTCTTTTGCCCAAAAAAAGACCCGAATTCGAGTGCCCTCGATGACGGGGAAAATTGGGGAAAATTATTTTAAATAATTATGTATAAGCGAAGGGCAGCAAGTATTAGTAAACACAGAAAATAAGATTAATGAAGAAGACATAGAATTAAATGAGGAATACATTAAAGACATAAGAGGAAAACGATTAAAACAGGAAAGTGCAGGTACAGATCAGTTGCTAAAATATGGAGAAGAAAAGTTAACTACAAAATTTACAGAAATAAATTTTTAAAGAAAATGATTTGCGAAAAACATAGCAATACCAATATATAAAAAAGGAGATAAGCGATTGCCAGAAAATTATAGGGGTTAATTAATTAAACATCACTGAAACTGTATATAAAAGCTAATAACCAAAAATGAAATACAATTATTAAGTGATGAGTAGCATGGATAGGAAAAACAGAATCGTTCATGTATGCAATATTTATGATAAAGCAAATAGAAAATTTATTAGAATATAATAAACCAATTTATATGTGTTTCGTAAATTTAACGAAAGCTTTCGATAAAGTTAAATTCAGAGATGTAATAGAAATCCTAAAGCAGCGCAAAGTTCCTCAACATTAATAGAAGTAATCAGAGATATTATACAGCGAACAAGTATGTAATCAAAACGAATCGAGGAAATAAAGAAGAAAAAATAGAAATAAGTAAAGGAATAAGACAAGGAAACTCACCGATTTCTATTCTCTTCAGCCTGATGATGGATTTAATGAAGTAAATAAATAAATTAGAATAAAAACAAAAATTAAATATAATCTGCTAAGATGATACAGTAATAATTGCGGGAAATGAAAACAATTTAAACAGAATACAGATAAACAGTTTAGAAATAACAGAAGAAGAAGAAGCAGAACAAGTATTAAAAACAAGTAGAATATGGAGAGATTAAATAAAATATTTTGGAACAATCCAAACATTAATTAGGACACTGAAGCTACAATATATAAACTATAGGAAGACGTTGTAGCAGAGACAAGAGATACGACAACAAAAATAAAACAAAACATTAAAGAAAATAATTAATAACACATTAAAAGATAGAGTTAAAAGTGAGGAAATTGGGGAAAATGTAAAATACAACCTATTAATGAGTTAATATATAATAGGAAAATTATATAGGATAGAAAATGACAGGTGGACAAACGTTAAATAACTGGAGACCCATCGGAAAATGAAGTAGAGAAGACCAAGAAGATGGAAAGATGATCATCAATGTTCAATTAGAGAAGGAGTAGTGAGGAGTCCAATGCTGCTCTTTCCCACGACATATTAGGTGTCAAAATGGGTCCATATACCGTACTTTTAGAATCGCTGTCCAAGGCAAGATTTTTGGAGTTTCGTGAAAATTATGAAGTCGAATACTACTTTTCATAACCCAAGAACATGTACCTCAACGGATAAAGACAGATGTTTGGATACATATTGATCATATCACACCAGAACGGAAAGTTCTGGTGTGATATGATCAATATGTATCCAAAATGAGTAAATAGACCTGTAGCAATTCATGTCATGTTGCCTCTTTGATCTACTTATCCCCATAGAGCAGTTTGTCTGCATTGGCTAACATGAAAACGAAGTGTCATAACAAGTTGGCAGTGTAAGAAGATATCCCGCTGTGCTCTGGGAAGGATGGCACCACGTTTTGAGTGCATCTTAACTCAGAAAAAGCAATTTCACGGTTCCCGTTGATTTACTATGCTGTTTCGCTATCCCAATTACATTATTTTTCTATTAAATTGAAGAATCTATAGTAATGTGTCTTTTGCGGCAGTTGTTATAATTTCTACGTGGCATCAAATTTGCATAAAAGAATAAAAATAAATGATTTAGTTTATCTTTATGTAGATTTTGCATTTGTTCAGCACTGTTTAATGAAAGGGTCCACAGCCTCTGAAAAAAGACATGCGGAGACAATGATTGGCCATTAAACTTTGGGAACCGCTAGTATAGAAGGATGTTAACAATTTTTTTATGGATCTCGTTTGTGAGTTTACGTTATTAACGAATTTTGTTTTTTCTTTTTATTTTATTATTTTTTTTTTCTGAAACAGACAATTGCTCATTAAGTTAGTTGGAATGCCAATAACTCTATTATTGGCACTTCTCATAAGCATGCTGGGAGCAGAAAGCGTATCAAAGAGGAGTTACAAAGGGGACGTACGCAGAAAGATTATCAAAGAGGAGTTACAAATGGAAAAAAAATTACAGGACCCAGAACTCAGTGGGGCAATGAGGGCGCCCGAAGAACTCTACCATTATAGTCTTATATTAATAAAGTTAAAAATTTTATCATAACTTTACAACTGATGCCAAGAAGCCATTTCATTGTTTTTTCGCCCATTTTCAGTATTTCTATTTTCAGTTTTAAGTAAAATTTTAAATTTTATCATTTGTGCAGTTGTAAGAAGTACTGTTAATAAGCAATTCAAAAAGTAAGAGGAATAAAAAGAATGAAGTAGCTAACTGACCTTAACAAGCGCATTTATTTTTCAACCTAATCACTAAAAACATTATAAACTTTCCGATATCAAATTCTGGAAATCTGTTGCGTAAAAAGAGAACAACGGTTACTGTCGTAACAAGTAGGGTTCATCATTTCAACCCCTTATCTGACAATATGGATATCGTTAGAAACGGAACCGTGGTCCACCGATTCGAACACTATCCAAATGTGCATTAGTACATGGACACTCTAGTTCACTTCCCATCGAAACAGTTTAGGGTTGTGCAGTCAGCAGAGAAGGTAATAAAGACTCTTTTCTGGGACTACCATATGGATTACGAATTTTTAAAAGTATGGAGATATGGTGAATGCTGCATCGTACTGCACACTTCTGGAAAAGAACTAAGAGACTCAAGTGGCAGAAAACTGCATGGATTTTGATACCCAGAGCACCAAGGTTGCATGGCACAAAGACGCATACTGTGTGTTCAACCTCAGACCATTAATTCTTTGGAGACGAACTTTTGTTGTCTATCCTACAGCCCTGACCTCGCTACTAGCTATTTACATTTGTTTTGTCAACTTCAACAACAGCTTGGCGACAACCGTTTTTCTGATGATGCGATGGTTAAGAATGATTTACATCAACTGCTTATCACAGAGGCATATAGGGGGAACCCTGGAGACCGCAATTAAACCAAACATACCTTGACACACTGCTTAGGCGCCTCCGTAGCCAGGTGGGAAGGAGCAGCAGTGCATAGCACACGCTTCTGGATTAGACCGGGGTTCGAGCCCGTCACCACCAAATACGAAGGATGCGGAAAGGTCACGAAATGACCACCGCATATCCCGGAGCAATATGGCCTTAGTTGCTAATGCTCCTAAAAATCAAATAACAAACAACAACAGTTGTTTGTTATTTGTTAATAACAAACAACATTTTTATTTGTTAATAAAAAATGTGTCTTAATAACACTGCTTATCTGTGGTAAGCAGTGTTATTAAGACACACTGCTTACCACAGAAACTGACGTCTTTTTAAGCAGCAAGTTTTCAGACACTGATGAAGCCGTGGAACAAGCGTGTACATGTTTTGGCGATATAGCTGAAAAATAATAACTATGTTCCGGTGGGTTTCTGCTTTCCCTCCTCACTCTGTGGCTGAATTAATTACTAACTCTCCCCATTATGACCACAGAGAAATATTTCAAGAAGAAATGATTTGTTTGTAATATTCTGATTCTTCCTTTGGTTAGTCACACTTATCATTCCATCCTTAATTTACTTTGTTGAATTCCCGCTTCCATTTTCCCCTATTTGCTCTTTCATGTTTCCAACTTAATGATTACAAGTTTATTTTCAGTTTTCTTGTGGTTATATCAGACTACTTTACTTCTCTTACACGGGTAGAGCAAAGCGTGGAATAAATGAGATTCACTTCTCAATTATCTTAATCTCACTCAGTTCATTTTCTAAATAGGATCGTCTCAGATCATGCATGGCGTTAGCCATAGCATAAAATAAACAGGTTACTGTTTCCTTTCATCCTTGTTTGTATTATTACTTTTTTTTTGTTTCTTTTCATCGCTTGGATTACATGCGCCTAGAAACAAGCAAAAGTGCTTCAAGATTACCATTTCTTTTTTTCTTATAGCTGTTTACAAAGAATACTGTTTAAAATACTTAATATATCACATTTCTAATAATATGTGAGGGTTGTTTAAAAAGTATTGGCAGCTCTGCCATTCACACGAGCTTGTGAGTACAAGTCATGTGGAGTAAATTATGCATAAGAGGACACGAGAAACTTATATAGGAGCAGTTTCGTAAGTGATGTGAATGGGAAAGTTGTTTCGCTGGATGGAGAAGTGTAATAGCTTGCTAAAAGCGTTTTGAGCTAGGTTTACAAGAAGGATCGGCGCTTTTTGGATAAAGATTGAAGTCTCCGTAGTTTGCAGGAAGCATGCGGGCATGATGCATTGCCCTGATGCACAGAAATAGCATTATTACGAAGTTACTAGAATACACCTTGAACGCTAAGCGGAAGTGAAGGCGACGTTTTTCTGAATGAATGAATAAATGAAATCGCAATGGACCAAATGTGCGCTGGATCTTATAAATGAAACACCAACCCAAGTTCTTCACTTCCAAATAATTACATACAAAGACTAGGGATACAAAAATGATGCTGATTATTGCATACGCATGGGATGCCATCATTCTAGATCGTGGTTTTTTCACAAGCCAGCACTGAAAATGCAGTGTACTACCACTTGTTGCTGGAAAAGCATTTGATCCCGAACAATACAATGAAAGCTCCCGGCACTGTAGCGGTGGAAACGCGAGATATTCTAGCTCCACCTTATTCTTTTGATATACTTTTTTTGTGCTATTAACTTTTATCAACAACACTTCCATTATTCTGTAATCTTTGAGTTTAAATCCCATCAGTGATGAGAGGAATTCTTAAAGGCTGCTTTAAGAATTGGGGTGTAGTTAACCGACACATGCGGAGGAACAAAGCCATCCCCCTTGAATTACTCTGGTTTTTTTAGCCTGCACAACATTTAAATTGACTCACGACCACACACACACACTGCACAGACAAAATGCACGTACCCCGTCTACTGTTATCCTAAGAACGAGCACTACGACCATGAAGTAGGTGCGCCAAGAAGTCTCTACTCAATCAACCAATCCTTAATCTTTTGCATCGATCGTAAGATATTTGAAGTCTAAAGTCACTTTACACGCATATACAAGACTGCTGTGATTAGATGGTCGTTGGGAAAGTTAGCTATGCGCATTAATTATTTAGTGAATAAATCATAACAGCATAACATTCGGGGAAAATTCTTTTTCATAAGTGTAAATAATAACATAGCAAAGTATACTACACTTCGAAAAACTGAAACAAATATACTGGAAACAACAAATAACATTCTGAATATTTTCTATTAATGGTATTCTTATAAACAACACGATTTCTGGCCATTCTTTTTATTCGCATTCGCAAATACATAAAACGCCTATTGTCATCACGAATACTGTCCGTTCGCATGAAAAAAGTCTTAATTTAAAAAGGAAATTTTAATTTAAAATTAAAAAGGATTTTAATTTAATTTTAAATTTCACTTTTTTGATTCGTCAAGTAGCCACGAACTTTACTATAAATTTGGGACATCATCTCCTATCTTTCTCAAATTTCAGATCTATTTAGAATATTCTTCTGGACCTTTCTACCAAATTTCATGTCGATGCGTCAATCCACTTCCTTATTGCATCTTTCTCTTAAGAAATACTGCAAAACAGATCCATCTCGTGGCTATCCATATTAAATACTTCTTGGATACATCACAGAAGTTTTTAATCCCCCAGGGACGTTATTTTATAATCGAACGCGCCCAAAAAATAACGCAAACGCACATTACCTAAAGTGTTTTTCCCTAAATCTTGAAACTTGGCGAGCATTTCGATTTACATGCCAAGATCATGAAATTATAAATACACTAAGTAATCAAATTAATTTGATTGAAATTTATTGGTCGGTAGCATTTTGAAATGAAACTGTCCTCGGTGTCATTCCATCAATAATTTACCAGAGGGCAATAATTACAATTGGACTGCTAAAGAAAGTAAGTTTTGTTTTGTTTTTTCTTGTTTCATTATTATCTTTCAGAAAATTAACACGAAATATGAGAATTTATATAAAATGATAAAGGATATGACATTGTTTTATATTTTCGACTTTAAGTTTTCAGTTTTATGCATGAAATTATAATTTATGTTTTGGGTAGAGTACTTAAAAAAGTCTGTGGAAGAGTGGAAAGGTTTGAGAGTGTGGGACTTAGAATTCCTGTAATTTTGCAGAACGATGGACAAGTGATTAAAAAAAAAACAAGAAAACAACTGTTTTAGAACCTCCACTGAAGCCTTCACTAATAAAACTTTTAGTTATTTATAAAATTGATACATGACCTATATTACAACGATAAAGAAGCTCAATAGAGAAAAACAGAATATTTGAATGGAGAAGAGAACATAAACTGCAAGAGACTGCCGAAACATCGTGATCGAACCAACAGTAAAGAATTTATTAAGCTTCTGTGGATTTAGTGCTTGCTCAAAATTCCGAAAGAATGACAATTCCCCTTGGCTGCTTGATTGCACAATGTGGGTTGTAGGCTCTCTCTCTCTTTCTCTCTCTCTATGTTTTTCGTTACTGTCATCAATAGAGTGCACTCCGGCACCGAGGCTATTCTGAAGCAGATCCTTTATGAGACTGTTTTAAAAATCATGCCCAGCAAGTTTATGAACAGTGTGGTATTTGTGCGCAGTGTCGTTATACATTTATTTCTTGAAACTTGGGAAAGCACTTATTTCGAGAAGCTATTTAAGGGGACAGTTTCAACGAAGAAATAAAACAGATGAAATCGTAGTGTCCAAATACAAGTGCTGAAATATTATTCGGGATGAAGTAAAATTGCTAAGAAAATGTTGGCGAACAGCGTCTAATTTTAACCGAATATTATTTTATTATTGACTCGTTTCTCTTAAGTTTTTAACACGCCTACAAAAAAATCTTAACAAAGATAATTTTTTTCTCGTCTTAAAATAAAAATATTTAATTAGATGTCCAACGGCATTTGTACCTTAAGAGTTAAAACTCGAAGCCAAATGAAAGTTAATGCATCCACCGCAGTTTTATGATTCATTGTAAAATAAGCATAACAGTGTCAGCTCCTATTCGTTTTGATTTTAAGATTTAGGTTATTTATTATACATTGCGTTTTAGCAAAGTCTTGGCATTAAGACCGAATTTTGAAAACTACGGTTCTTTTAGAGTTGCCTCAAATTATTTTTTCTAATAATTTGAGTCACTTTTGAAAGAACGCCATTGTCTCTTTTCAATGATGGTAATTGATGAAAATGAAGAAGCCAGTGATTTTAAATGAATAGCTGCATTCATTTTCAAAATAACAGAAGGTCGTGGAATTGTTAATGATTATAGATCGGATGTTTTCAAATAATAAGAGCCTGTTTCATGGCACAATGGAAAATAGAATGTGTAGAAACGCAAAAAAGGTTTACAGGGTTAATTCATGTCCTAAAAACGCACGTTTCTTTTTCTTTTTTTTTTTTTTTTAAAGTTGCATGGAAATTGGCCGCATTGATATCGATAACTGTATTAAATCCAGACATGATACCGATGGGAAACAAAAGGGAGGGACACTCCTAAGAAATAAAATATCACAACCTTACAAAATGCATGCGCCAAACCAGAGATTTGTAAATTGCCAGTGTGAAGACATAAGGATAAACATCACCAAGAATAAACTTTAAAGCAATTTTTAACAAACAATAATTCTTGAAAGAAGGCATTTTTCATACGAGCACTGGAGGAATTATATTATGCTGTGAGAGCGATGGTTAATAATATAAAACCGGAAACAAGAGTTTAAAACAGAACAAGGAAAAATGGGTGCACAACTTGTTTATGATGGTAAAAGGCTCAATGTTCTTACCTCCAGAGGAACATAACCAAATTTCAACTGCACTATATGGATGTCTTTTTTTTTTGTGTGTGTGTACGTTTCGTAGAACCACGTTATTCAGTGTAACACAGCACAATTTCCCACATTGACACTGAAGCTGATAAACAAAGCTGCTTTATCTTGAGTATCATGTATTTCAAGTATGCACTTGAGATAAATATGGTTTTTATCTCAATTGTAAATACCGAGATAGTTTTCTGACTTTCAAAACTATGAGTTTACTCTTCAGCACTTTGTTTTCATCGTTACAAAAGCTTTTCCGAGTTACAGATGCAGACTACAATTTCACTGTCATTTATCCTGAAGGGAAAATTCTTAACAAGGTCGTGAGTTTTATCTATAAATAGGACAAATTGATGAACAGTGATATTTTTCGCGAACAGGGAGTAATCCATGTTCAAAAAACACGTGTCGAAACGTTTTCAATCATGAAAATAAAAAAAAGGAAAAAAAATCAAAACTTCTCCAAGCTTGATGAGAAAAAAAAACGCATACATCTAGCTTCATCTTAAATTATTACTTTTACAGCATCAACAATGATGAGAACACTATTGAAGCTGCAAGAACATTCAAATTCATTGAAACGAATTCCAGGCGAGTATAACAATAATAAAAAAGAAAGAAAACTGAGAATTCCGCGAAACCATAAAAGAAATTCAATATTTGGAAGGTGTTCCCCAAATAAAAAAAAATATTATGTTTATTCTCCGGCAAAACTATATGTCAGAGGAATTTAAAACTAATAATTTTTACAAGAATACGATTATTATTGTATTTAGTAGTCAAGTGGGAATCAAACAAGGTAGGCCTGACCAGCTATGTCAGACATACACAATCAAGTTCATAAATCAGCCAATATAGGAATTAGAATATTAAAATTTGGATTTCGGCAGTTTTAATTTGGTCTTTACATGATTTTAATAAACAAATGACTTGCATATTTTACTTTGCATTTATACTCTGCTGGAAAGAAGCTGTACTCAATACTTTGCAAAGTGTATGATGCTCCATGTATTTTTCCATCTTTCAGAAATAAAATGATTTACTTATTTATTTAAAATATTATTTATTTTTCCTACCACACCACATACACACCCTATGTTAGCAGTATGTAATGTTACAATTCAAGTCTAATAAACTTGAAGCCTTTGGTTATATTTCAAGATTTCCTTATGTGCCACTGATAATTTCGTTCTTCATTTCTTCCTGATTAATACAAATATTTCACGTGCAAGTAATTTACTTTTTTTCCCCATTTCTGCAATCTGCGAGTCCACTAGACTTGAAGCGTAATGTAAATAAACTGTTACGTAGTCTGTTCGAGCCACATAATCAATAAGAATTACTTTCTTACGGATAAGATGTTTTCGACTCGGTGAATCATAACAGTGTTCATCAGAAGAATAATAAAAGAAACTATTTGTTGGTAAAAATTCTCAAAACCCTTGTTGCGGAACACAATTTAGAATTTTTACTTTGGATTCTTAAGGATGTGTAATTGGAAAAGGGCCTTTGTTCACCTTCTAATAATATTCAGATAACATTACCGGCCGAAAGCCCCAACCACGTTCATCACTCTCTTCACGCGTACTCTTTAAAAGTTTATCTGAATTTCTAGTACATATCTAACTGGAAACGGGAGAATTGTTCCGAGATATAGGGCTTGGGGCATGAAGAGTCTCTCAGCAATAGTAATCTACTAAGATAAGAGTACAGGTGTCGGCAATAATAATCTATTCCGTGTAAAATGCTGCAACAGCACGTTTTCAGTTCGAAATTAGAAAGTTGCATGTCGCATGTAATATTCATTGCGAAATGTGACTAACTTTATTAAGGTGAGTGAAAATATATGCAGACAGCAGAGAGAAGAAAGAAAAATTAAAGAGCGAGATGGAAAGGGAAAAGAAAGAAAAAACAGAGCAAAAAAATAAAAAGGGAGAAAGCGAAAATAAAAAAGGAGAGAAACTAGATAAAGAAACAAATCGAAAGAAAGAGAGAGAAAAAAAAAAGAAAATGCGTGAAAAAAGGGAAAACCTTTTGATACAGGAATATAATTAGTAGAAAGCTTGTCTAAGAGAACTGAAAATTGGTGAAATAATGAACAAGTAAATCTGAAGGTTTAATAAGTGCTGATTATTCCACCAATTTCCAGTTCTAGATATACCAATATGCAGCTAAAAGAATATTTAATATCTAAGAGGAAAAACTGAAAACAGAAAATGTACTTAACTGGTCTTTAAAGGATAGGTTTCCTCGGTCTCTCTCTCTCATTAACTAATCAAGGTACTAAATTACTCTCTTATGACGTTTTCTCCCTTTGCTTATTTGCTTGAACATCCTGACCACCGAGAAGAATTTGCATGTGATCAAGGGATCAGCATAGGTCCCGGAACATGATGCTCTTTATATAGATAATATATCGTGGAGTAACAGTGCTTTTTAAATTGCAGTTATATCTTAATGGAATTAACCAGCGAAGGTAACGACTTGTTTAAAGTTATGATTAGAAAAATGTACTGTGGTTAAGAGAAATAAACATTCGATAAAACCAAAATCATCAGCAAAATTGAAACAAAATCATAAATATTGTTTGAGCGTCAGGCCAGGTACCTAGCTAGACAATAGGAAAGTCGACCGTGATTAAATAACACTCACTTATAGACAGATAATTAGAAATATGATAGTTTAGAATAGCTCAACTATCTTATTTCTATTCTGCAATCACCGAAGAAGCGTAGGAGAAATCAAACGTAAAACGTATGCTTTGTAGACTATTTTTAAAGTGCTTTCAGTTCAAGTATTTAGATTAAAGTGCAAACTTGCTCAAACTTGTTTTGGCCATAAATGTTGCGTAAAGACCAATACTTCGATTTGAATGAACATCTGATGTGAAGAGTTGTCGTTACCAAATTCGATCTGCAGTTAAAGTGTATTATTACATTGAATAACGAGCTACGAACTGCATTACTACAATGAGTTTTGATTTCGTTTTAATCTACTGCAATAACCGCGAAATTAAGACTTTTAGGATTTTCTTGACAAATTTTAAGGTAAGATTTGAAAAATGTTCCTAATGTAGTTAAAAATAGGAATAACTGCTAGTTATTCCTGCTTTTAGCTGAATTTCAGTAAAACAGAGATATGATGTTGATGCATGACATCATCATAACTTCTATGCTACATGGCAGTCAGAATTCAATCGCGTCTCTATCCCTCCCTATCTCTAGCCCCTCCTTCAGCCCACGTAAATCAGCCTGTATAAAATCAATGAACATCAGAATTCTCCATCTTCGTCTTCAGCCAGTTACTTCTCTTAACAAACTCTCACTCTCTTCAGCACATGTCCAGTCCAATTTTTCTTTTCTTTCCTTATATCCTTTATCATGGTTCGATTTTTATCTACCCTTCTTACTATTTCATTTCTAACTCTAGCTGTCCATTTCACCCATTCAAACTTCCTCTGCACTCAGATTTCAAAAGCTCTAATTATTCTAATATCCTGTTTCCCTCGTGATAGTTGTAGCAATTCGCCACTTGTCTATTGTTTGGAGAGGTATGGGCTCCAATACTGTATGAGACTGGAGGGATTCTTAAAGGTCTCTTTAATCGGGGCTGCAGCTCACCGATCCCAGGAGGGACGACGGGAGTAGCGTTTATCCCAGTAAGTTATTCTGGATTTTTCAGCCAGTTCAACATACAAATCGGCCTGTGATTTGTATACACAGCAAATCGCGTGAACTACTAGCACTATGGCTGGAGTAGCCGATGCGCCAAAATTTTCCAAGAAGAGGATGTGTAAATGTATGCTACTTACTGTTTAACTACATACAAACAACGCGGTTTAAAAAGATCATGACAAGTTAGGAATATTTGAACAGTTTTCAGTGGTATCAAACAGGATCGAACATACAAGCAAAGATCCAATTTCGTGATCGTTAGCGTCATCGCCCTTGGGGAAGTCTAATAATTAAACTGGAAAGTTTTTTTCCTATGTAAAAAAGAAAAAAAAAATCTTCTTTTTGCGTATATAAGATTAGGTTTGGATGAAATCTTCTGTAATATTATATTAAGAAATTTGAATTATGGGACCATTCAGATAAGAACGTTAATAATGTAGTGATTTTCGGAAGCATCGTATATCCTTTCAGAAATATCGATTTGTAGGGCTGTGAGTTAGGGTAGGAGAAGGCAGAATTCAAGACATTGAAGTCGAAATGCTTTTCTCATTCGTTGTTTTGAAGGTCTAAGTGAAACTGCCATATTCATGCAGCAGGACAGTAAATATCAACGTAGCAAAACAAGATTAAATGAAGAGTCGTTGAAAGAGGGAATCAAGTTCTTCCTTTAAATCAACATTCTCTCTTACACAACACATATTCATATTTACTTTTTCCTATTGCGTTCAGATCAGAGTTTATTAAATTTTATTTGCTTTAATGAAATTCTTTCTTTATCAGTGGTACAGATGGAAACGAAGAGAACTCTCTCTCTGACGTATAGAAAACACACTGTGAACAAACGAAGTGATTTTTTTTTTAATCTGTGGAACTCAAACGGTATGCGTTAATTAAAACACTTCATGTTAATTCTCTTCTTGCAGTAATCGCGTGCTAATGAAAAAAAAAACAAAAAAAACAGGCACGTATCTCCTCGGCGAAGAAACTGCGTCCACCACGAAATAATCGAAAGAAGATTTGGTGCAACTAATGAAGCCAAATGGATAAATGCCAAAGTGGTAATGAAAGCACTTATCGTGCATTATCTATTCGCCAGTGTAAATAAGGTCAAGCGAGCCGCCATTAACTTGGCATGTTTAAATTATAAAAAATAAACAATTTTTTTTCGCTTCCTTTCAATGACATTAAAGCTAGCAAGCTTACTGAAGAATTATAAAAAAACTAATGGGATACCGAACGTTTCTAAGACTTTATTCAAGTTATTTCTTGTTGAAGCTAGAGATATTTATTATCCAAATTGCTTGTTCCAGGAATTACACACAGAAATCTTTAAATTGGCCACCTGTAATTCTGCTCCAAGGTGGGGGAAAAAAATCACCCTTTTCAAGTGGTTTATATTTTCCTTTTTTGTACCTTCATGAAAACTCTTTGACAACTATTTAATAGTTTGCCTTCTTTAAATATTAAGTTTTTCTCGTCACAACTTTTTTCTTTCACAAAATTGACTTCCTGAACTGGATATTTGGTAGGTTATTTTTTGTTCATCGTAAGAATTCTTTCCATAAAAAAAATCTCTCCAACAAAAGTACCTTTGATGTCACCATAATATACATTTTGCTTCTGCGATACTTAAGGAGAATAATTACTTATCCTTAATGTATTAATTATCTTTGTTCGCAAATAACTAATTTCAAACTCTTTTGGAATTAAGTCTGGTAAATTCTCATCTTTAAATTCATTCTTTGGCAAAACTGAAGTATTTTTAGACTTCACACCGCTTGGTGGGAATGCCTTTTCTCAATTTCCGTTTGATTTTGATAAAAACGATATAGTTTTGCTCATTTCGTCCTAACCAACGAGAACACCTATATTTGTCGTTTCAAAAAGCCAACTGTTTTATTCCAATGCTTTTTTTTTGCAACCTTTATAAAGTAATATAGTTTCTCTGTCGTTACAAACCTTCCTCTTTATTTTCGTCTACAGTCTTAAGAATGACTTACTTCTTATTTTTAACCAGATTCGCGTTATTAAAATCTGTTAAAACGTTTGTTGTTTCGGAGGTTTCTGGAGAATGGACTATTTTGGTCTATTTTTTGTACCAGTTTATAGTCTTTATCGCGTACTACATTCGGATAAGTCGTCAAGAGCCGATTTTCACGTTGTGCGGGATGAAAGATCTGGACAAAAGGTTTGACCTTTTGTCCAGAATTTTATACATATCTGCATAAAGACACTATCATCTTTCCTCGATATATGTTTGAGACCTGACTACCAGATAACATCTAGTTATATGTCTGTATGATTTTTACTTTCTACTCATGGTGGGTGTATTTTTTTTTTTTTTTCTTTTTATGATTTTTATTTTTGGCCTCTTTTCCAGAACTGGGAAGGGAGCTTGTGAGATAACTGTATGTCCCATAAGAACTTTCAGTTTGAAACCAAACTTTGGGTAGAAAAAGGAGTACCCTGACGATGAGTGTATTTAGGTCGATCCGCCATCTTGAAACAGAATGATGGCTGAAGCACACATTTAGATCTCTTGGGTCTAAATTAGTATTGCTTTGCAGTCTCATTCGTTCGACCCACCGACTATCTCTAGAACAGGGGTGGCCAACCTTTTCCTGCAGCAGGCGATATATTATGTTGGAAATAAGTCGCGTGCCACCTAGGGGCGGATCCAGAAGGTAAGGGATCAATATTTCCCTCCCCGTCCCTGGCGACTAGTACCACCAAATGTTTTTTCTAATTATATAAAAGAATTTTTATACTAAGCTTTGTATCAAAAAATATTAAAAACAATTTTACATTTATAAAATAAATTTAATATGTATAGGTTAAGAATAAATGTTCATCCTCATGACCTAGAAACTAATTAGTGCCGCTGTGTAACTGCCCTAAATTAACGTTAACAGGTAGTAAATATTAGCCAATAAATAAAGTTTCACATCACACTGAAACCAGAGTCATAATATCTAGCAGTAAAAGTTGAATTGAAACTATGCATGTGCAAAAATAATTCGACACCCCGCCCTTCTTATTCCTTATCTCTAAGCTGACGGTAAATGCAAGGATATTCAACTTTGCTCCGGGCCAAACTCATGTAAACAAGAGTAACAGAGAGAGTAGCTGTGAGTTTCTAGGCACACTTTTTAACCAAGGCAGTTTTTAAATTTGCTGAGTCACTTATTAGCTTTCAGAGAAAAAGAACACGTTCAGAGCTAACCGACTTCCGAGTAAGAAACATGCGAAGAAATAAATGTATCGTAATTTTTTTTATGTATTATCCAATAATTGCATTTTAATCCATCATTCAGGCCACAAGTGGCATGCATGCCGCAGGTTGGCCACCTCTGCTCTGGAATTTCTGATCATAAAACATCAGTATGACTGTATTACCTGTGTAAACATGAGCGGATTCTGTGTACGAAGTTTCAGTGTTGCCTATTATATTTACTTAAGTTTACAAAAGTAATGTATAGTTGAATACCTAATTAGCGATCATTTACAAAATCAGTATTCATACATGGGCGGTACCTTTCAGATATTCTGAATTACCAGCAGAATCTCTATAGAGGTTGCAAAGTGTACATTAGAAGAATGTTTCGTCTACAAAAACCCAAGTTCATTGAGTTGTCTGCGTGTTCCTGTTACTTTACGAAAGCAACCTATAGTTAGTTGTACTCTTGCCAGGAGAAGAACTTGGCACACTTCGAGCAGGAAAACTAAAACGTTTACTACATCCAAAAGATCTTGGCAATCAACTCGTGAAATTGCTACCTTGAATGATGACTGTACAGTAGGTCGTTAACCTGTTTCTCTTAGTATCAGGAATTAGCCTTACTATTAGACAGTCGAGTGTTTGCATTAAGCTAATATAGACTATTCTATC
The DNA here is from genome assembly GCF_048544385.1 of Mastigoproctus giganteus. Lineage (NCBI taxonomy): Eukaryota > Metazoa > Arthropoda > Arachnida > Uropygi > Thelyphonidae > Mastigoproctus > Mastigoproctus giganteus. The sequence continues at coordinate 121,114,132 of NC_143583.1, read as the reverse complement.
TTTTAATTATAATACTTTACAAGTATTTGACTAGTAATTTCAGCATTTCTTCTTGTTTCATCCTAAGATTAAGAACTTTCCACCAAATTCAGACTATTCTGGGTGATGAAAAACTGTTGTTTGTTTTGTGCCAAGACAACTAAAGCCATAAACTTTCAGCTTATTTTTCCTATAAACTGTGTGTATTTTATGGGTTGCTTGCCTCTTTCTTGGGAAAAAAAAACCGCGTATTTAGGAGGGAAAAAAAAAACATAGAACCCTCATCTTTAACCGATTTAGGAATGAGGCCAAGGTTAAAAGTCCATAAAAGTCCCTCCTTTTAAAGTTGGGGCCCAAATCCGCCTTTTCCATATGGTGCACTCCAATACGCATTAGAGGGAGAATCATTAAAATATAATGACATTCGTATTATTATTAATATAATATGTGGGAGTAACCTCATCATCATAAACACTTTATCACGATAAAGTTAAAAACATCAGACGTTATATGAAATAAAAGATACTGTTATAATCGTGAAAATTTGTTTTAAGATGTTTACTGAAGTGCTACCACAATCTACACTAAATATAGGTTGGCTACGTTTCATAAACGTGCTGCTGAACCCAATCTTCAGGCATGTATACAAATATGAGCTTCCTGGCACTGGAAGTGACGGCTGTAGTCAAATTTATTAAGTGAACATTGATCTGATAACACTACAATAAACGCTGTCAATAGATATCTAAATTAAAATAAATTCTCACATGGTATAACAGACTTATTTTATTTAAATTATAATAATGACAACCACGTATCTCTCGTTTTAAAACAATTAACAAATAGACAACTAACCTGACATACTCGTATATCGATGACACTTGGAGAGAATACACCAATACAAGTCAGATTAGTTGTAGGAATATTTCAGACACTCAATTTCTCCCATCAGAGTTTTGATAGGCGAATTTGAGTGTTTGAAAAAAAAGGGTTCATGCCTTCGAAGGAATAAATTTATTGATATAAGAGACAGTATTTAATCTCGTGTACTCATTACACATAAAATTATTTTAGTACCCATATCAACGACACTATCTGTGGATATAGATCAGACTAAAATAAAGACAGACAAATCAAGTTGATTTTTATTAACAAATCTTACCCATCTTATGATTTTAATAAATTTGATGTTGTACGTTATGGAATGTGAAAGGTAAAATAGATGCATTTGATGAGTTGTATATTAAAGTGCATTTTTCCCCACCCAAAAGTTCGAAAACAAGCAAAGAAAAAAGGGGTTTATCGTGGATCTTTGTTTAAATAAGAAACAGAGATCCAGCATGCCTTTTGGGATACACAGAAAACCAATCAATAATTGTCATATAATTACCCCACAATTCATACAGCAGCGATGAGAAAAAAATGTATATAGCTCTTAATACATTAAAACGATCAATATATTTTAATTTTTTATATCTACAAATCTGTAACATTTGTGTCTGCAGAAAGCTAAGCGAACGAAGAAGAGGGCGAGCTGTTTTGATAACGAAGTTTACATTACTTATCTGTATCTTTCTATGCAACGACAAGAGAGCGTGACAAAGGGACACACAGATGAAAATGTAATGTATCCGCGAAGGGAATGCGGCATTAACTGTACGTAAAATAATGCAAAATTAAAGTTTCCTCCCTAAAGTGTGAGCTTATTGCCAAAGCAGGCTAAATTTTATCTTTGTACTTGTGAACTTTGTTCTTCTAATAGATGGCAAACACGTGATGGACAACCGAGAATTATGCACTTTCCATTACTGAAATACGAACACCCCTACTGGCGAATAATCTGGACCAGGTGGAAGCAGTAAGCGATGTAAGCAGTGCATCGATATGCTGGTGATAAGTGGTCGCTGGGGTGACCATTTTTTTTACAGAAACCCCAATGGGAAGACCTGCTTCAAAAGAATATTGCTTAGCGGTATCAAAGTAAGCATAAGACGATTCATAGGATCTGGAGCCTTTTGAATAAAGCAGTGTAGCAGCGATACAGAAGACCAGCAGGTTAATTCGGACAGAATTTAGCAGGCTATTCTGACCACGGCTGTTACTATAAATTGACGGGCTTAGAAAGGAACATGATCGTCGACACTACGTCGTGGACGCTGCTCTTCCTGCGCAATTTTTGCAGAGGTTCGAGGAATGGCTACCTATCAGCTTCGTTTTATGATTTTTTTTGGCGAATCAGCATCTGTGGTTGTAGTGTGCCACACATACGGTAAGTAATAAGGTATCCAAATTAAGAGAAAACAAGAGACTGACACAGAACTTCGACTTCATCCCAAACTGATCTTTGGGATTAATTTTATTTAATTTAGATACTCGTAGAGTTAATGGACTTAGGAAACTCAGCATGGAAGTTTTCACATTTGAGCATTATTAGATAATCTCTACAAAAAAGGCGCAGTGGTTATCAATATAGTTTGTTACTTGGAGTTAAACTGTCTGCAAAACATTCCAGAAATATAAGCATTGTGGGCTGAAACGAGGGTTAACTAGGAGGGGGGATAAACGAATGAAAGGAGAAGATTGGCATTGGGTTAAGAGGAGCACGATGAGAGAGAAGCTGACCTCCTTGCTATAACATGTGGACAAGTGTTATTGTTAAGGACGGCTCCTAGAACGTTAGCTCAAATTATTGTCGTATCACCGTAATTTTACAGACTCTGAAAAAATGGGCCAGACGTGTAGTAGAGTAAGGTTTGTGTAGTTAGTGCGTGCTGTGTTGCTTGTGCTGGCCTCTTGGCTACCCAGGAGCAGAAATCACCTGGAAAGCTGCTTCTGAGTACTCGTCCACACCACGGGAAAGTGGACCAGTTTCTTTTTTATTTTTTTTTTCTTCTCAATAAAAATTATTAGCTGTCTACTCAATTTTTACATCACACTGGACCTATACAAAGCCGCGTCAGCAGAACGTTTCGCCTTCTAAACATCTGATTAGCTAACACATGAAGCGTATTTAGATTAAAGGGAGTTTCAATAAGTTTAGTCTTTTGACCAGGAGAAATTTTAATTTTCCCACAGTAGTTTCAAATTCTGTCCTGATGTTCAAGTATTGAGGACAGTCACACAAAACATGGCTCCAACTCTCAGCCTCTCCACAAAAACAAAGAGGTGAATTGCTCAGGCCAAATTTATACAGTTTATCATTTAATTAACCATGTACTGTAAGAATATAAGAGCTGAACATGCTCATAGGGCACCACTTATTTGTCCTATCTCCATTAAAATAAGAAACCCGATGAATAAATTTCTTAGTCACTAATCCAACTTCGGATATATCCCAACTGTCCTGCCATTTTTTCACCAACTCATTCCAACATCTTTGTTTCTCTCTCAGCATCTTGTGTATCAATCTCAATCCCCATAAATGTAATTGTAATCTGTTTACGGATATGAAAACGTAGTCCACAAAATACTAAGAAAAAGTCCAATGGTAATACTCCGGCTAATACCTGCAAAGCAGTCGTTGATACTGTTCGACAAACACGTAGAATAGCCTATGCTGTGGTACCATGCACCAGCAGCATAGGTAACCATAGGGAGGAAGACTGTAGAATAGTATAACTTCAAAGTTTTTATCGAAAATCTCCACTCTGTTCTTGATATCCTAAAAATAGCTGCAGTGACCTTCTTAACTTTACTAAATAAATAAGAAAGCTGTGCAGAGAAATTTAGCTTGTCATAAATTGTCACTCCTAAATAGTTCACTTTAGTTACAAGAGGAAGTTAAGTCCCATTAATTTTAATTTAAGGAGATCTGTTTAGATCTAATTTAGTGTTAAAAATAATCATCTTAGTTTTAGAACTAATGGTAAGCTTGTTCTGAAGAGTCCACTTATAGATCCTTTAATACATGGTTGGCAGAAGATACTAAAGCCCTTCGGGAATTATCTTCAATTAAAATAGTTAAATCATCGGCATATGCGCTAAAATGAGGTTGATAAGGCACATACTCAGAAGCAAATCAGGTTGATCACTACCAATTAGAGTATAAGAACAGCAGTCCAAAATGAATCGCCACCTCACCGAAATTACCTGAAATACATGAGCATCATGAGTGAATCACAGACAACATGGCGAAAAGTTTGGCTGGTACGCTAATCACACTACGCGGATGGTAGAGTATACGAGAAGGAAGCAACACGAATTTTCTTTCATTCATAGTGGAGACAGCATCGGCCAGTGGCATCAATTAAAGGATCTGAATGAAATTTTTTTTTTTTTTTTTTTTTGGGAGAGAATCCCCGAGACCCCTGAAATTCATAAACGCCAAATGACTATGGACTATCTGAACAATGCATTTAGCCAGATATATATACTAAAAATTCGAAAAACATTCAGACTGGTTTGCTGTGAATCTTTGGTGAGCTGATTTCTCGGATTTCCAGCCACTAGAATACATTGAGGATGAAGAACAGCAGCACCCGTAGCTGTGGTAATGTTGCCAGTAAATTAACAATGGCACGGTCGCTGCTCATCACTCATAACTGTTTTAACAACGGGCTCAGAAAACCATCCAAAATCTAATAAATAAGACTAGGATGAGCCCACGAAACGCAACCCTGTGTGAAAACCAGACCGAGAACTAGAACCCGTGACGCGAAGCACGTTATTAGGTAAATGTCAGTCTTTCCATGATGGATATGTGCGTATACACATGAGTTGTTTCAGTTTCATGTAACCCGATGTTACCTACAGTCCCACTACAAATGGACTCCGAAAGAGCTCATTACATTGAAGAAAAGTTATTAAAAGAATACATTAGAAAGTGATTTCATTTGTATACTAACAGAAATAAATACAAAATTTAATCACACGAATGAAAAAAAAAAAAGTTTGGTAACCCTATGTTTAAAGAACTATAAACAGGTGAAATTTGTTGAATATTTTGAAGTTCCAAGTCACTCTTTTCATTACTTGTTCCTAAGACCAGGCCCCGCTGGATGCTAAATGCAGAGTATGTTATATTTAATTTATTTGAACTGATAAGTTTGTGATTATGGCTAAATATTACTAAAACCAGGAGCAGTAGTAAAGATACTCATAGTCAAACACTAAGACGAAGATAATTTTAAGATCATGTAAGACAACTTGATCGTAAGATCACTAACCTTCAAAATTGTTTAATTAGAATGCTAGTTTCTTAGAAAGAAACTTACATGGAACCACGAGATGTCTTTCTTCCCAGGGGAGTTAACGGATCGTTGATTTAATTCAGTTAAGTTCATTAAAAACAGCAAACTTACCTTTTCAGACTAAATAAATTCTCCTCAGCCAACAACTGACATCATTCAGGTGAAAGAAGAAGCAGAACTTACTTTTCGGTTTTTGTGATGATGTCAGACAAGAAAAGCGAGACTGTGTGGAGGGAGGTATTCAAGTCATGCATAAGTTGTTTGCATAAACTTGTGATTCTTAACGGATTCGAGGTCAGTGACGTTTCCGGTGTAGAAATTAATTTCCTATTCTACTTAGTTCGATTATTTCTACCGGAATATTTGTTTCTAGTACGCGGATTTGAAACTGCTGTTTTCGATTTAATTGGTTCTGATCCGATGGCACAAAAGTCTTCGCACAGTCACATTATACAAAATTATCATATAATAACCAAACTGAAAGCTTTTAAGCCGAGCCCTGCTAAGGCATTATGCATAAGTTTTTACTTCGCGGCTATTTTGTCGCGAAAGTAGCGTACAAATTCAGTTATTGAGTTATTGGATTCAAATCCCCGCATCCCACATCGTTACTATTGCAACGTCCAATCGAGCACGCAGTAGCTTCTACGCAAACAATAACAAAACTTGCCGACACGTAAAAAGGATTACCATTTATAAGTAAGGCCATTTGGAGTGTCTTTACATGAGCTTTTTATGTCAAATAAGAATAATGAGAAGGCTATTCTTTCAGACAGTCCTAGAGGAGCTCTAACACTTTACGCTGCATACTAGAACAATCAGCCGCATTAATTTATTTTTAAAGCTCTTTGTTATCTGCGGTGATGCGTAATGTTTTCCTGTTTGCAGCATGTTCGAAAAATCTTCATAATCGTCAGTAGCCTCAAAGCATTCTCCCAAAGGCAAACAAACTGATTAACGTATCTATACATTAGACGAGAGCAACGTTTTGTAAACACCTCAGTTCGAATTTTATTCAAAGTTGCTTTTCTTTCCCTCTTTCCCCGGCCTTCAGAGGCCCTGAAGAAAACAAAATGACTAAAATGATAATCAGTGTAAAGTAGTTTAATTTACCTTCTTTGAATAAACAGCTCAAACTCTGCTAGGAAATATAACGTTTGTTTGATAATCTTCCACATTTACACAAGCTGTCGGCTTTTGCAAGCAACTTTGATAAGGAGAATACATTTGAGGTAGTAATTTGCAACTGAAGCTTAATTACAATGTCCTCGCTGAATAAAACACGATTACCAAACGAATATGCAAATAATTAACTCGTATTTCGTGGTTTCTATAAAGGGATAAATCATTGAAACTTTAGTACGATGATAAGATTGGTGCGCACACGAGATGAATGCGACCTCTCCTTTTACTAGAAGATGATGGATAGTCTTCAGTGAGAGCCTTAAGGCATTCAAAAGAAGATTTATACGTTATGATTAACGTATAACACACGCTAGTACAAAGTGACCAAAGTCGTTAGAGGAGGCCCTCACAAGTCCAATGATGAGGCAGCTCTTTCAAAAGAACCACAAAAGCATTACAAAAACAGTTTGAATAAGCCAAACCATATATGGATTAAACCAACATCGAGCTGTACCTCACAGAAATCATTTCTTAGCTCCTAACCCGGCAATTTCCGATGGATTCAAAAGGTAGATAGCACTTGAAAATCATCCTGTTTTCAGAAAATTGATAAATACAATGGCATCGATATCTTAGTGCGGGCTGCCATTTGGTACCGTCGCAAGACAACCCATGTTCATCGATACTGCAGTGTGAATCAATCGATACTACGCTTTAGAGGACCACTTCTTTCCACTCTATTATGAGGGGATGTTGTAAATGCATGTATGGGCTCTGTGGAGTAGTACGAACGTGTGTGTTATGCATACATTACTAGATGACTTGCAATACAACCAGAAACTAAACGGTGTGGAAAAAGCCTTACAGCATCTCATCGCTTTCGTGGGTTTCAACAGAACACTGACACACACACATGAATACTTACTGGAAAACCTCGAGAGGGTGCTATCATCTGCGATGTCCTGTAAGGTTTATCAGTTCGAGTACAGGCTCTCCATATCTGGACAACATATTACTAGTTTATTTTATCGTAGAGAATCATCAACGTTTAAAATTAATAAAATTCGTCGCGAGGATGCATATATGCGTTTTCGATGTATGGACTCTGTGGAGTAGTACGAGCGTGTGTGTGTTTAAGGATCATTTCAATTGTCTAGAAATCTTCACACAAGTGTTGCCATGTCTTATATACGTTTCCAAATAATTGATAGGTTGGCTGTACATGGATGACATTTCTTGACTATTGTAGCACCCTGCAGAATCTACTCTGCATCTTCCACCAATGCATTAGCCTTGTATAAGGATTTACAAATTGACCCCGAGAATCATTGCTCGAACAGAACATACAGAATCTCGATCCTGGCTAATATCTTTTCATTAGTCGACCTCTAATGATGTAAAAGAAAGAATATGCTAATTTTTTGGGGGATTATTATCTGTAGATATTATTTATAAATTGTTCTATAATTAATTTGTAATATGGTTGTATTGAATTTTGTTTAGTTGAACCAGAGATTATTAGTTGAATAATTCTATTGGTTTCGAACCAGAGATTATTAGTAGAATAATTCTCGGGAATTCTCATCTAGAGATTGATGAAATTGAATCCTGTGGTACGCAAATACGTATAGACTATATTACTACGTCAACAAAGTGAACTTAAATTTTAAATCTTTTTTTTTCACGATTTTTTTTTTTAAATTCTGATTTGATTTTTCACAAAATAATTTCATTCTGATGTTTGGCGATAAAGTCAAAATAAGAACAAATTAACATTGAAACAGTTTTATGGACAAAGTGTTCATTTTTACAAAATTTTTCAAAATTGTAAAAATAAACTCACTCCAGGCAAAACGCGATGGAGGTTCACCGCCTGTATCCAAAGAATTTACTGCCGCGGGCCCACGCGCTTCAGGAACTCACTCGTGACAGGATTAAAAGCAGAAGAAAAAAAATCAGTAGAAGACCAGACCTTTGTGATGACGTTGAACTATTACTGGAAACTCACTTGTTTGATACTTCGGCCACATTTAACTTTCATTTCAGTCAATACGACTGAAAACAGAATTACACGAAAAAAGTTATTACAAACATCGAAATAAACCAATGCATGTATTTCATCATTTTGGTAGCCACATCAGCTAAAAGCTAAGAAAATTCTGTGAAATGTTGTGGTGATGGTAATTATCACGTGAGGTCACCTGGAACTTCCTTAATTATGAATTTTCCTGATTTAATTCAGTTAATTAAGGCTTGTTCGTAAAGAGAACATTAGTTTTTATAAAAGAACCAACCTAATATTAACATAACACTGATGGTAAGTGACATCCGTGCATGTAAATGAAAGTCTGTGATGATACTATCAATCTTAAACTCGTGTATAAAGATTATTTCCAGCATCTTAAAGACACCAAAGCGAATCCACGCAAGCCACACATCCATAAAAATGAAAGCGCGTGTTTCTGTCCGTTTTCTCTTGAAAATGCTGCATCACTGTAGTAGGGAAACACACGCTGCAAACAGTAGTACATCAGTACGTACAGTCTAAGTAACATTACGCGCACTGAAAACAAATACGCGCACCAGCAGTAGAAGAAACAGATATATAAATAAATCCTTTATTGTTACAAGAAGAAGGTATACAGCATCCCATCACAGCTAGTCACCAGGGGTTAACGTAGTATTTCCAGATATATGACCTCTACCAGAGAACATGACGCTGAATACTTTCGAACCAGAGATTCAAAACGAGAGGCGGAATTAGACCACCAAATTTCAATAAATTAGGTTTTAAAATGGCTGCCATTTTTAAACGGACAACAGATATTTCTTTGGTTATTTAAAAAGAAAACTGGAAAAAGCTATTCCGATGCCAATGGAAATTCTGACTGGGATTTGGAAAAACTGGAAACAACAAGCTACTGATTTCATAAAAACATTTATTTTTGAAGTTCAAGAACCAATTTGTTGATTTTATACTGCGTGTATTTTAACACGCAAGTCTTATCATAACAAGAGCGTTTTAATTTTAAATTTACTTATAGATTTAAGATCTATCCGAAATAGATATCAGATCTGATATTGAAAGAATTACATAACTCAAACGTATGACTATTTCTAATTAATACCATATTGTTATTTGAACATCGATGCTTCTATTGTTTTTCTACAAAAAATTGTATGCTGAATTGTTAACGTCTACGCTGAGACTACGAACGAACATTTCTTAGGTTGAAAGGAATTTGTCGAATAAATTAATTTCCAATGTTTTACTTCTTTTTTAATGTTTACTTTTATCAGAATGAAAAACGGCAGCGCCTTCAAAACTTATGTCAACCAATTTGATCAACGTGGCACGTCGAAAAATCGTGCTTTGTGTTTGGGCTGTCATACCTGTGAAGAAACAATATCGAGTGAAAGGGTCGATAAACGTCAATGCGAGTGCTGTAGCATTTTCTAAACTATTTTTACGCGTTATGCACTCCAGGATCCGCATTTGCCGTGCCAATTAAAAAGATTTCTATGTTTAGATTGCTGTCTTGCACATTGAAAGATCAGTAATCCATTAATGCAGCTTGTGTCGGAGAGGAACAAGACCTTGTTCTTACGCCAAAGCAACTACGGTTATGAGGCGTAAGTGCAGTGTATAAATTGAGTATATTTTACGGCCAGTTGGCCTGTTTTGATGGATGAAAAATCAGAGTTTCCATGGGAGGGAAGAAGATAAATGTATAAAAGATAATCCTCAAATATTAGAGAAGAAGCCTTCAGCGCCAGGGATAGTCATAATAAAATAAATATTTCTTCTATCGACGAAACACAGTCAATAATAAACTCTGCTTATTTTGACTGTGTTTCGTCGATAGAAGCAATATTAATTTCATTAAGATAATCCTCGCCCAAGATCAACTAACTCGGTCACAGTGTGAAAAGAGCCCCTAAAAATCTTTTCCGTCTTGAGGGGAGTCGAATTTAGGTCTTTTAAACATAGCGTGGAATGTCAGAGATCGTGCTATCGCAAGGGAGAAGAGCCAGGCATTCTATTTCAATATGATATTTGTAGACCGCAAATTTAAATTCTAAAGTCTTTGTCCTGTTTAATTCTTTATTCTACAAGATTAAGTCTTCATTAAGGTCATCACAAGAAGCGGCCCTAGGGTTTTTGGCGTTCCTAAACAGAAATGTATTTGGCGCCCTTGAGATACTTTTATTAAATATTATAAAAATAAAAATTTTGAATTTCGGCGGCCCCAGACGTTGACTCCTCTATGCCCTGCTTACCAAGCTTACCGTGTTCAGCCGGCTCATGGTGGCTAGTCACTGATTTTCTGCTTTTCTCAAACTATGTTCTTCGTATCTTTCAGTGTCCTAACAGTGGAACACTGAAAGAAACGATATTATTGAAGAACAGTGTACATTGCAGGTTTTTGGAGAATTCCAAATATCCAAGAAGCACGTTATTTTTTTTTTTCTTCCAACAGACCAAAGTCAATTTCGTTCCCTCTGACTCAACAGTAATAAATATAAATTAGAAACTCATAGTTGTTCATATTATTTTACACTTAACAGGGGTTTCCAAAGCCTTCCCTACCAAATTACAACCACTACTGCAGTCACCGCATTTTCTCTTCATTAAAGTGTTTTTGTCAATGTACTGCCTCCCAAATCGCTACCTTGAATGCAAACTTAGTTGTCCATCGTTTCAAATGGCTGAATGTAGTTATTATTAGTAAACGCGTGTTGAACATTTTTGAAAATACGGAAATTTTCAAAAATGCCAAATAAATTACTACTGTACAGAGAATTTGGATTTGCTTGGTTAGAATCATGTCTGATTTATTTCCTTTTATTATAATCATTCTTTTTCCCTTGACAGACCAAAGTCAATTTCGTTTCTTCTGACTAACACTGATATCTATCAATTTAGAAACTACATAGCTCATTATTTTACACTTAATGAGGTTCCAAAACAGAATAAACTTGAGTTCGAATTGTTTAAGAATTTCGTGCCATATCTTAGGAAGCTTATGTGGTCTAAGTGGCTGAATGTAGTTATTAAATATTTATCAAATATACATTAAGATCGCATAATTAATTTGAATGTACTTGTTTTGTTTAAAGACAAACCCACATTCGTTCGCATCTAGCAACTGGTTATTCAAAATACAGCGATTCTCAAAAATGTAAAAAACTAATTATTGTACAGAGAATTTCGATTTTCTTGGTCAAATGGAAGTGTTAGATGCGAAGTACCATGAAGCTTTAAAAATTAATTAACGCTTTGAATATTTAGAGGAATTAAGGTATTTTTCGTAGAAGAATGCCATATACTGTACGTAGGTTAAATAATATGTTTAACAAATAAAGTGTGTGGGAGAGGCAGACTTATATGGTTAACTCTCAATCATTGTAATTATTGTAAATTAAACTGAATTAGTGCAAAAATTAATTTACTTAAACATAAAAAAATAAATAGATATGCGCCTTTTTCGTAAAAAAAATCCCTTCTTATTTGGTTGGTTGTTGTAGGGTTTAAGGTGCATCAGCGACTTAGATCATATTGAGCAGTATATAATGTCTGTAAATAATGTCTGGAAAGTACTAGAGAAAAGAATATCCTAGACCTCATCATCACACATGAATCAGATGACATAACAGGGCTGACAGTAGAGGAACCAGTAGCAGGAAGTGATCACGGAGTTCTACGGTGGATGATGACGAGAGAGGAAGCAGAAGTAAAAGGCAAAGGAATGGGTTTTAATTTCAGAAAAGGAAATTACGATGCCTTAAGGTACTACATGGCCTCTATTAACTGGGTAGATATCGCGCAGAGAATGAATACAATTGAACTGTGGTACGCTTTTAAAACATTAATCACAGATGCCTTGAATGCGTATATACCATTAAAAAAATACTCCACGAGAAGGGTTCCAAGTTGGATGAATAGTGAAGTTGCCACATTACTTGAGCAGAAAAAGGTGGCATGGAAAAGTTACAGAGCAATAAAAAGTACTGAAGCCTATAACAGCTACAAGGTGATGTGTAATAGAGCCACAGAAAAGGTTCGACAGGCAAAGGCAGTTTATGAGAAATCACTAGCAAACAGAGCAAAGAGGGGGGATAAAGAATTCTTCACATATATAAATGCCAAGAAGAGCAGGACAAACCAGATCGGACCTTTATGTAAGGGAAAGGGGATAGTAATAAATACACCAGCTGCCGTTGCAGATGAACTCAACAGTTATTTTGCATCGATATTTACAAATGAAAAGCCTTTTGTGGCAAAGGGAAATTGTGGGAGCGAAGTTAAAAAATATGTAATTAATGATATTGAAATTTCGCAAGATTATTTAATGAAAAAACTTTCGAGCCTACAGACCAGTAAGGCTCCTGGAGTTGATGGAATATACCCTATAATCTTAAGAGAGGCAGCAAGCGAGTGCATTGAACCATTGAGGCTAATTATGCGAGCATCATTAGACTCTGGGGAGATTCCCTTGGATTGGAAAAGTGCAAATGTATCTCCCATACATAAGGGTGGCTCTAAAAGTGAAGTTGGAAATTATCGACCTGTCAGTCTGACTTCAGTAGTAGGGAAAATCATGGAGGCAATGATCAAGGGTGGAATTCAGGATCATTTGGATCGAATTGAAATTCTCAAGGATACTCAGCATGGTTTCGTAAAGGGAAAATCATGTTTAACAAATCTGGTTCGCTATTTCGAAAGGGTCACTCACGAGCTGGATTTAGGGAATAATTTCGACATTGTTTATTTAGATTTCAGCAAAGCTTTTGACTCAGTCCCACATGAGCGGTTGCTTTATAAGCTGGAACAGGTTGGAATCACTGGGAAAATCCTTAGATGGATAGAAGGATGGCTTCAGGGCAGGAGGCAGAGGGTTGTGATAAATGGCTATTCCTCAGATTGGGTTGATGTAAGAAGTGGGGTTCCCCAAGGATCAGTATTAGGACCACTGTTGTTTTTAATTTTCATAAACGACATTGATGAAGGGATAGAGGGCGTGATGTCTAAATTTGCAGATGATGTTAAAATTGGTAGAGTAGTTAATGATCACTGTCAAGCTGAGCTTCTTCAGAGAGACCTAGATAGACTTCAGGAATGGTCAGAAAAATGGCAGCTGTGCTTTAATCCAACAAAGTGTAAGGTATTATACCTGGGAAACAGTAATCCCAAAATAACTTATTCACTTGGTGGAGTTCAACTAAAGCCAGTACTGGAGGAAAGGGACTTGGGTGTTACGATACGGTCAGACATGAAATTCTCTGAGCATTGTAAACAGGTTGCAAGGAAGGCCCATGGTGTCCTATCAATGATCTATCGAACTTTTGCAAGTAGAGATAGGGACGTGATAATCCCATTATATAAGGCTTACGTTAGACCACACTTGGAATACTGTGTTCAAGTATGGAGACCGCACCTGAAGAAAGACATCGAGCTTCTTGAAAGGGTGCAAAGAAGGGTAACTCGCCTGGTGAGATCGGCAAAAGGGCGTCCTTATGAAGAAAGACTTCGAATATGTGGGTTGCAGAGTTTGGAAACTAGACACCTTAGAGGAGATTTGATTGAGGTGTTTAAGGCTCTGAGAGGCATCAGTAAAATGAATGAGGACAAAATTTTCAAGATTACAAATGATGCTAGAACTAGGGGACATAAATTCAAGTTACGTGGGGAAATGTTTAGATTGGATTGCAGGAAGTTCTATTTTAGCCAGCGAGTTATAAATTACTGGAATAAGTTGCCTTCATGGGTGGTAGAGGCCGACAGTTTGGGGAAATTCAAAGGTCATCTGGATAGTACTTTCGGGTAAGGGAAGCACATAGGATGATAGGTTTAATTTCCTTTTTATTTATTTTTTATTTTATTAATTATTATTATTTAGTTATTTATTTATTTATTTATTTATTTTTTTGTTTTTATCATTGTTTTGTTCGGATTTATATATTTTTTTATTTTATTTTATTTTATTTATTTTTTTTTTTTTTTGGCTGGTGCAGCATAAGCCATAGGCTTTCTTGCACCATGCGGCCGTTACTAATACTAATACTAATACTAAATTGCGTGCGTTTTGTGATTGATTTTGATTGATTTTGCCATTTGTTGCACGAAACACCATTCTGCCCTCGCCTGAGACCGAATAACTCGGACACATTGTGAAAAAGGCCCATAAAAATTCCTGGCGTCATTGATGGGATTCGAACTCAGGTCTTTTTCATTCGGTGTTGGGAGGACAGTGATTATATTACTATTATAGTACTGAGCTACTCAGGAGGGTGCAAACTTTCTTATCTTTAATTCTGCATAGTGTATTATAGCTTCTTGCAAATTTAAATTATCTGTTACATTACAGTTGAGATTAAGGTAATCATTTTAAAAGTAAATGGCGCACTATGGCCATAGATACCGATGCTCCTAAAAAATCTCCAAACAAAACAAGCTTTAAGAGTAAAACCCGATACGAACAAAGGAAAATAGAATTTATTTTCAGAATAATTAACAAATAATAGTTTATAAACGATGTTTGAAGTGTCTTCCTAGTTGTTAGCAATACATAAATTCACTCCTTTGATCATGTTCCGAGCGACGCTGCAAAGAGTGTGTCGATATACTGTTGACTGTATTTTCAATATTCGCTTTGAACTAATTCTTCGTGGACTGCTCTCGCAAGCTTTCTGCTTTAATAACCTAAAAGTATCAGCTGTTGTCTTGCAGTTAAATCGGGTGATATCCCCTTTTGAATGCTGATTTTCCGTAGAGATTTATTTGGAGATTGCAAAATTGTTTATCTAATAATGTCTAAGTTGTCACGCGTAAGAACAATCCTTTCATTTTCCTTATTCCCACCTGACCCACACGAAACTTCTTTATTGCCTTGAAAATTGCTGCTTAAAGTTGAGAAAATTCAAACTGAAAGTTAATACGAACATATAATTATTTGAAAAAAGGAAATGCAGTTGGTTTTTCCTTTTTTAAAACTAAGGATAAAAACAGTTGGTTTTTATTCTTAGTTCGAAAACTGAATCTTTCATTCGGTAGAAATAACAGTCCTCGTTTTAAAGTGGTAGATGCATGTTGGGGCCCAAATTAATTAAAAAGAAAATAAATATCGGATAAAAATGTTAAAATCAACTGAGAGTAGTAAATGTAAATTACAATATGTAAACAAATAACACCTAAAATGGATTCCACATATTTCTTTTTGTTATCCAACTTGGACTTCCTTGGGGGGTAGAGATCCCTGTTAATTGAGAGTCTACTGTAGATTCAAAGGATTAAAATAAAGAAAAAATATTAACAAAGCTTTGATATTACAGCACTGTACTTTCAAAATCTCATATGAAATAAAATGAATTTTACCAGCGTGTTCTCCAAGAACACTCCCTCTTCGAGCTAACATTGTTAACATGTCAAAATGAAATATCGTATTGCATTATATTTTTCATTCGATCGATTTTTTTAATCCTGGATTCTATAATTCTTGGATGCTTCAAGCATCGTGGTGGTCAAAATTTGCACATTGGAAACCATCGGATCTGGATTACGTTTGAAAACATTTAGGTTCACTGTGCTCTCTTCCTCCCTGCCTGTCTCTCTCTCTCTCTCTATCTCTGGGCGTGTCTGAAAACACAATGGAAAGGTTTTCACTTGGCTGCCTTCCATTCTTTATTCTGTTATTCATTCTAGTCGTGTTCACCGGCTGGGCTTCAACTAGTTTAGAATTCAAGAAATGGAGATATCGTAAACGCCTTGAAAATAACATCTTCCCTTCTGTCTTTCTCCTTTGTTGCCGTTTCGTACAGGGGAATTCACGCAGACCATATTCCCTACAGGCACTACACGTATGCATGTACGAGGAAGAAGAGAAGGCGCATCAAAAAAGCAGTGTGACCTGTTAGCAGAATCATGTAGTCAACTCGAAACTGTCGATAGTTTCCACTGTACATCTGTTTCGCATACTCTGTTACACTAATGTACGCAGGGCCGACTTCTCTGTATGCATATATGTGTGTGTGTGTCTGTATGTGTGGGTAACGCGTCTCAGTGTCTGCGTTCTCTTCTGTAAACGGGTATGAAAGCGGAAGAACTGTTTTTGATTCATGCGCTATTCAAACGGCTGGTGCAGGTCATCAGAATGGACACAGCTGCGAATATCGCAATTCTGGACTGCTCGCTGATGCGACGACATTTTCCCTCGAAGGGTCGTTAGACTGTCACTAAAATTTCGTTCGACATCTCTTTTGTAAGCGACGTCGAAGAATTTTTCTTCTGTGGGTTTTCAGGTGTTTTATCAGTAAACAAAGTTTCGAAATGGCCGCTTTCTTTCGTCTTTTGTTTTAATTACCTCACTTATCCTCTTTGCGAATGCTCTTTTTATCCTTATAGGCTATAATTTCTCCAATTCCCCCACACTCCCTAAAATTTCTTTGCTACCCTCGAGCAATTTCTTCAACACTTCTTCCCCGATGCCTTCTCATCAAGAAACACTATTTCAAGTGTTAACATGCCGTTTAGCCATTGTATGATTTTTCCTTTTTTTTTTTCCACTTCGACCCTCCTCTTATCCTAGTGTAGACATTACTGTCAGAGCATTCCCTCTTTCAAGCTCCCATCCGGGTTACTGAAGCATAATATGATTTATATTTTTTACAGCAATTTAAATTTTTATTTAAATTATAATTTGATAGTATGAATCAGAGCTGTAATACTCAATATGTTCTACGTTGATAATAATATTAGTAAATAATAAGAGGAGTATACCTCAATATAGTACGTGGAACACTTCCGTATGATACCCTCCAGAAATTAAAACGGGAAAAAACGAAAAAATCGACAACTTACCGGTACATTAAAGTAAAATATAAATATAATTAAAGTAAAATATAAATAATTAAATAATCAATTTAACACAATTCAAAATCAATTCAAAACAATTAAAATTCAAATTAACGCAATTAAAAGAATCTAACGAAAATATTCAAAACGATTTTCCTTCCTGAAGCTGACAATGCTTTTCGACCGACTGTCGTGATCACAGGAATGAAAATTACCGAATCAGGCTAAACCTGCACCTTAAATAGTGATTATATGTCTTCGCGCATGCGCGTAAAGGTCCACGCGCGTTAATAATAATTTACTAATATTATTATCAACGTAGAACATATTGAGTATTACAGCTCTGATTCATACTATCAAATTAATTTTCAAACTCTTATTGACTATTTCATTCACTTCCTGTCTCTCCAGTAGTATACAATCGATACACACAATTATGGGAGATTTTTTGAATCGCTTGGTACAAAATTACATTAAATCTACACTAAGGTACTCGGCCCAAAGTTACCATATTTCTTTCCTAAAATATTGCCTTCAAAACAACATCGTTCCGAAGTTTGCCAGGGTGAATTTAAATCAAAAAATTTCAGTCATAAAACAACTATCACTGGCGACATCACGTAATATTGTTAAGCTTGCCTTAAAATCTCGATATTCGGATAAACAAAAATACCTTTCCCAGGTTAGGAAGCTTCGCGATAAATTAAAAAATTATCTACATCCGAACGATTGGTCTGTATTGAAGACCTCCATAGATTTGCGACGGGAAGCACAAGCCTCAGAAATAAAAAACAGACACGTTAATAAGTTGCAAACATTATCGAATAGTTCAAGACACGTTCATGCGAATTCTAACACATTGTCGCGAGCTTGCGACCAAGTTCACACGAGTTGGGTGACATCCCCCCCACAGACACATAACGCACTACCACAGAATATGTCGGCTAGTTCACGAACACCCCCTCACCCAGTATCCAACGAACCAACATATCAACAGGTTACAAATCTTTCCTCGTGTACACTATCGCAGGACCAGATTTCACTTTTATCCAAAGGATTAAATTATAATTTACCACCTCGAAAGCTGCCAAAAAAATAATGCGTAATTGATATTGAATTTGGACTTCGTAGTGTTCCACAAAAAGATGTATTTATTCAACAAGTTAACCAAGTAGTAAATAACATAAAAGAAACGCGACTTCCTAAATTGAATACACATGACAGTTCAGCTTTACGAGAACTTCGAGAAAATAAGGACATTATTATACAGAGGGCAGATAAAGGAGATACAGTGGTAATACTAGATAAACATGATTATATTAATAAGTTAGATTCAGTTGTGTCTGATACCTCCACTTATCGTGAAGTGGACCCGGCACTGTTTACCAATTTGGTAAATCAATACAATAAAACGTTAACCACATATCGTAAAAACGACTACATTACTATGGTTCAGTTGAAGGAATTGAAGGCCAGAACATACAATATTCCTGCACTTTTTGGTCAGGTAAAATTACACAAGCCTGGATTTCCGATTCGACCTATTGTTTCCTACAGGAACTCGGCATTTTCAGCCTTAGCCACACATGTATATAATATTATAAAACCTTTTAGACAAGTTATACAATTTGGGATTAAGAATTACGATACATTATTTAATAATCTTAAAGACTGTAGACTCGGCGACAATGACAATTTATTCTCATTAGATGTTACCTCATTATATACGAATGTAAACGTTGAATACACATTAGATATTATTTGGGATATGTTAAATAAAAACTCGACACCGATTAATTATACGAAGCTGCCCATTAAGGAAATTTTTCACTTAATTAAACTATTAGCTGAGGCTAACTACATCACCTTTCGAGACAAGGTGTACAAACAAATTTTTGGATTACCAATGGGTTTGAGCCTGAGTGGCTTAATGTCAGAGATCTATCTCTCAACGATTGAACAGATACATTTGACACCTTTTCGTCCCCGTATCACATACTATGGGAGGTATTTAGACGATGTTCTAGTTATTACTGATAGTAGTACTATCCAAGACATTTTACATTCGTTTAATAACATTCATTCTAGACTCAAATTTACATTGGAAAGGGAAGATACGGATATTAAGTCATTAAACTTTCTAAATTTCACGCTTACCCGTGACTCGAACAAAATACAATTTAGCATCTATCGAAAACCCACAAACACCGGTATGCTTCTTCATTATAATAGCTACCACCCGTTCACCTACAAAAGATCGATTATCTTTAATCAATTTCTAAATGCTTATAAATATTCAACGACGGATTCTGCTTTGGACTCAGAAATACAAATATTAACTAGCAGATTCTTGAACAGGGGTTATCCCATTAACACAATAAATCGAATTAGGGTACAAGCTAAGGATAGGATAAAAAATACTACACCAATCAACAATAGTAATATCAAAAAATACTTTATTTCTGTCCCATATGTTGAACAGTGGCACAAACAACTTAACAGATTCTTTAAAGATACCGAATTTAAAATTATAGCTAAGCATTTACGGAAGTTACACACTATACTGAACAATCGCTCGGTTCTTTCCGCGTTCGCAACACAAATTAATGATCTAGTATACAACATTTCTTGCGGTGATTGCGACTCGTCTTACCAGGGTTCGACGCGGTTTTCTCTTAATATTCGTGTAAATCAACACGAAGCCTCAGTTCGTGCTTCTCGTTCAGCAGCGTCAGAATTAGCCTTTCATGCCATTAACGAAAAACATACTTTTTTATTTAACGAGGCCAAAATACTTAATGTTCAACGTAATTATACGCGACTATTAATTGCAGAAACCGTTGAAATTAAATTACACGAGAATTCTGTTAATGTTCGG
This sequence comes from Mastigoproctus giganteus, assembly GCF_048544385.1. Taxonomy (NCBI): domain Eukaryota; kingdom Metazoa; phylum Arthropoda; class Arachnida; order Uropygi; family Thelyphonidae; genus Mastigoproctus; species Mastigoproctus giganteus. The sequence goes on along the minus strand of NC_143583.1, from coordinate 121,094,109 downwards.
CGGCCATATTTGATCTCCGATGCGTGGACCTTTACGCGCATGCGCGAAGACATATAATCACTATTTAAGGTGCAGGTTTAGCCTGATTCGGTAATTTTCATTCCTGTGATCACGACAGTCGGTCGAAAAGCATTGTCAGCTTCAGGAAGGAAAATCGTTTTGAATATTTTCGTTAGATTCTTTTAATTGCGTTAATTTGAATTTTAATTGTTTTGAATTGATTTTGAATTGTGTTAAATTGATTATTTAATTATTTATATTTTACTTTAATTATATTTATATTTTACTTTAATGTACCGGTAAGTTGTCGATTTTTTCGTTTTTTCCCGTTTTAATTTCTGGAGGGTATCATACGGAAGTGTTCCACGTAATTTATTAAATTATAATAGAAGTGATAATGTGCCAGAGTCACAAGCTTGCACAAACTGAGTGGATTACAAATAAAGGAGCATAAAATTTTCTCTGAAGCCCACAATGAAAGGTCCCACCGGCAAACTGAATTTTGCCTGTCAATAAGGAATAAATTTTACGATTAAATATGGTGATGTCAAAATAAAACTCACATGACATTTACTGCTGACACCTTTCTCACGATAGCTAAAGATTTTACATGAAAAAGAATCTAAAATAAATTACATTTATGTATCTCAACACTTTTATAAGTATTATTAGTGCGTTAAGGATCTTTGGAAGCCTTTGAGCAAGATTAGTGTGTCGGAAATTTATTAAGCGTATCTGTGTTACAATCACAAGCAGTTTTGTACTGAAATTTCAATTTATGTTATATACACTCAGTTGGACAGTATTATCACTGTTCATCGAAATATTTTAGTCTTGCAGATCGGACAGAATCTCTTATTTCCTGGATAGTGAAAAGAAGCACTTATACAAACCCATTAAATCTTTTGGATTGAGTGCGACTGAGTTCTACGCAGATCAATGCCCAGACAATGATATCCTAACTGAAGAGAGATCCTTGTCCAGGTACATTTTAAAATCGGAAGTACCTGGACAACGGTCGGCTTCAATTAGGCTCCCTGATCTATGGATATCGGAAGTACCAGTATCTTCCAAAGAAATGTACCTCTACACACAAAAAAAAATACATAATAAAACGATGAGTCCCTAATTCCAGGTGGTTTTCTCCTACCATCTGAATAATACAAATCGAAAATAAAATTGGTAGGATCAGATATTTATTTTCATTAGTTAGATAAGATAGCTATTTTTCAAAAACAGGTTCTGTTTTTATGCTGCAAAGATCTCCTGCTACTCTAACCCAGAAGAAATAACTTATACGTTATGCTATGGGTCAATTGTCTCCGGTTGTATCAATCGACTATTTTGAATAGCATTGGGCGTTTGTGCGTCCGTTCAATTTTGACCAGTCTCTGACAGTCTTAGATGTTGGCTTTCATTCACTGATACAAATTTTGAGATAACTGTTAATTTTCTCAGCTATGAATTATCTTACACCCTTGAGATATATATAAACATTCCCCCTGATTTCATGCCCATTCTCTATGTCTCCAATATTATTCGATTCTCAAAATCGATTAGGTCGAGTGCATATCTATTTTATCGTTTCAAACGACTGTTGAAGATGACTTCTTTGCGGAGACTTGATGTTTCTACTAAACTGTTCATTTAGTGTACATATATATTATTAGTAACGCTTCCAGTCTTCTTATATTTGAATTTTAAGCAGTTCGAGAAAAAAATTAATGCAAAGCCAGTGTAGGTGCTGAAAATATGAAAATAGTGTCTGGGGTTGAAATGATCTGCGAGGTAGCGGATAATATTAGTCCACTACTAGGAAGGCCAGCTGTACTGGTGGTGAGTTGTGGATTTTAACGAAAAGACACCCTCTTCTGGGGATAAGAGCAAATCGTTTTTCACGTGGAGTCTCTCGCTTTATCGAAGAGAAATTTCCATGGCTGCTACTGTACATGGCAAATGCACATTTTGTTAGTTTGTATCCATTTATGCAGTTTACATTGGAACTCTACTTGCACCGTCATGAAAGTAAAGAAAGCATGCTTTTTGGAATGGGTTCACACAGCAGTTGCTCTCCATGATGTTGCATGTGGGATAAACTTTGACGCTTCATTTCTGAACAAGCAGTAAAGGAACAGCGTCGAATACTATAAACCAAATCGTTCCTGTCCTAGAGGAGTACTTACAACCATGAATTTCTGCTTCTTCTTTCTCTCCTTCTACTCACTATTCTATGCAATGAATGGACGATTGCTATATCTGCTGCATCACCTTCTAACATCAACTACGCACAGTCAACGAAAAACGTACACAGTAAGAAACAAAGAGACTTAAAACAGTAATTCTGAAGCTTTATTTTTTTTATAATAAATGAAAAAGTATCTTTTCTTGCTTATAAAATGTTAGAAGACACTCTTATGTTAAAGTTACGCCATCTTAATTTTAATATCTATTACGTTACGTACTTGTCACCACATACGCTTATTCTGAATGCCTTAATGTATTTTAAATGTACTTTAAAAGTTTCTGCGATATTTATGTATTTGTTCAGACAGATTAGATACTGGCTAACAGTCTCTTTTCAAAAATTGCAGCAGCATTTTCATATAGTTCTCACACATATATATAGTTACATTGCTGAAAATATGCCAGGAATATCTCATCCATCCTGTAGGGATATCCCTATTATAGCACATTAGTTATAATACGTCACAGTATGCACTTATGTGTTACTTTATATAAATAATAAATAAATTTTCTGCTTATACTCCGGGACGACCAAACGGTCAGAGGAGCTCACAAGATAGAATACAAGAAACAGCACCGTATTCAGTAGTCACGGGTTTGAACCCCGGTCACTCAAGGCACGTGTACTTATGTACCCGCGCGCCTGACCACTAGGCTAATATACGTAGTTGCATGGCAAATTAACTTTCCTATTTAAGATAATGAGAATGGCTGAAATGGTGATGCGCAGAGAGATCTATGAGGCTATATTAGATTAGAGAGTTATACTGCAGCTGCTAAACATTTCATCAAAAGGAGTCAAACGAAACGAAAATTACCTCTTTTATCTGTGCATTCACCACAGAGTGAATGCACATCAGTTATAGAATATCAACGTTGACTTGGTGTTCTCCGTGACAGTGTAGTGGTTTTGCCACTGTCACTCGATTGGAGATGTCCGAATTCAAATTTCGTCCAAGGCTGGAGGAATTCTTAGATATCTGGGATGCAGTTAGCCGATCTCAGGTGGAGGGAGCAGATGTTTACCCGTGGGTTATTAGCAGTTTTTTCAACATGCACAACGTTAAAAGTGGCTATTGGGGTGAGGGGATGTCCCGGAGAAGAGTCTTCCCTAAAAGGAAGAGTTGTTAGAGAGGAAAACGTTCACCCTCACATTGCCAAATCAACATTGGGATGAATCTAGGAGCTCAACTTCAAGATTCTGCCAGGGCTCCCACCGTACAGTCAAATCTTGTGCCTTCAGAGCGATATGTCTGGACCACTTCAGGGAAGCAATTCAAGGATGGATGGTGCTAAGGTTCATATTGTGGTGCGTAGTTTCCTACACTCTTTGGGAAACTCATTGTTTTCTATGGAATGAAAACAAGCTTCAATCATTGTAATCAACGTGTAGAGGCAGGAGATGATTAAATTAAAAAAGTAGGACATTCTCATGTTTCTGAAATAAATAATTTTCAAGTTACATTGAAATTCTTTTTATTTATTGTATAAATAACACACTAAACAAATTGAAGTTACTCTATTATGCTATCCTGGGAGGTAGCCACACAGCTTGTAGTTTAAATCAGTGGAGACTTACCCAGATTAGAAATGGGGAGGGGGAATCCTGTCAGATCAAACACGAAGTTCCGGTAAAACTTTACTAATGAAATAAAATGGGCAAGCTGATTTTTAAAATGGTAGAAAATCGAATTGCTTCATTGCTGCATCCAATCTACTCAGTATGCCAAAATCGTTTGTCCGATTTATTTCCTTTTATTGTAATTACCTTTTTTTTTTTCAACGGGCCAAAGTCAATTTCGTTCCCTCTGACACTCGCTGAATCTCAACGGTCCCGAGGTAAAATTGCTAAATCTCAATGCCGTGTTTTGAGCAATTAAGTGCTCTGCCGCGAGTATTTATTTCCTGCAGAAACCGTGTAACTATTGGCTCACTAAGACGTCCCTTGGGTGTGCCTTTGGTGTTTTTTACTGTGGCCAGACTAAGCGTCCGTAGTCCTGATGCGAATCTAAGAAGCCTGTAGGGAATGGAAGATACTAGAGAAGTAAAGCGGTCTGTTCTGTAACACACATACACACGTGCATTCTTTTTAGCTTAGTTGTCGCTTGTTCGAGTCACTGCTGTAAGTGGAGAGATTTCTCAGCGATATCTTATTTGAGTGCATCTTGCTTTAGCACAGCTCTCAAATAAAGACAAATGGGGAAGAAAACAATACGAAAAAGAAAAAAGAAACAGAAAACAAAAAATTTAAGTCGAGAAATTTGCGAAATTAAACAATCTAGAATAAGGAGTATAAAAGTATATTTAACAATAAAATTTTCAATTTCAGGAAGATGAAATTAATATCTTGATGACCTTTAGGTTTATTAAAATTTCTACTATTTCGATAATAATGGTAGAAACTTCTTTGCGATTCTGGCTCGAGGCATAGAGGAATTCGATCGGGTAAAAGACTTCATTTTCTGCAGCATATTTTATTGGCAGGCAATTCTAAACTATTCCTTTTGAACGGTGTTTGCTGCAGTCGGTGTAACATCACCTGGAGGTGTCCACAAGGCTTATCTGATACCCTCCTTACCAGTTAAAGTGGAATCCCGAGTTTGCACTCATTGCTATACACCGTGATGGGGGGGGGTGAGAAACCACTCACTCACGATCCTGGACAATATTACACCGCGCAAAAGCTCAATTCCCGTTACGACTTTGTTTATCGAGACAGGTGATAACGACTCTCCTAAAGCAAGCAAGTGATAAGGTCCATTGATCTTGCTAGTCGGCTGCTCTTAATGTTTTAATGTGGGGGAGAGGGAGGATCGTGCACCCAGAGAGACGAATCTCTTGATTTATTTAAAAATTAAGTGGAAAGTAGATAAAGACATTATCTGTAACGATTTAGATGTTTCTATGAGAAAAATCGTTGTTATTTTGACTCATTCATGTATGGTCAGAAATCTCCATTGCCTCAATCGTCAAGCTTTTCATATTATTAAAGTTGTCCGATCACAAATATACGATTACAAACAGAACTCGCTGTCGGATAAATTTTCTGTTCTCCTGAAGAGAAAGCTGTTCCCACATCCTATGAAACCATTGAGCATCGATTACACATATCGATGTGTAATTCATCAATTACATATCATGTAACTCATCAATTACATATTGATGTGTAAACATCAATTACAAATATTGAGCATCGATTACACATTAATTCATCTTCAGAATGTAAGCACCCTTGCGATCTTCGGTGATTTTTGTGTTTTGTGGGATGAAACCCTCGGCATATCGCAGAGGATTTCATTCGACAAAATAAAAATTGTTACAGACGGAGCATGCTAACGCCTCAAGCTCTTAGTTGCCCCGGAAGAAAATTCTAACAGCTATCAGTCAAGGTGCAAATAACTGAGAAAATTGATTAACACAGATCTCAAGTACAGAGCAGCATAATTAAGGATTATCGTTTATAAATCGTAAATAAAGATTACATTAAAGGCAATACGATCAGATAATTTGATCAGCTCAGATCAAAGAGAAGACGCGTGCTTGTCTCATTGGCAGTTGGATCAAGCCGTGATTGCAATGCATAACAATTTGTGAGGTATAATGGTGTGTAAACATATTCTGACACACACACGCGCGGAAAAATATAAAATGAACAAAATCAATCAACACAGCAATCATGCATGTAGAGAAAAAAAACATCGTTCTGTATGTAGCTAACGAAAAACCGAAGTTTTCACATTAAAGAATTGTGCGTCTCAAATTCTAATTGATATCACCACCCCCATATAGAGAAATATATTGCTCTTTATTCTCAGTATGATTACTGCGTGGACCAGCGATTAATAACTTACAGGACGACTGTCAATGGTTTTAGCTGGGTTGACCTTACAGCCTTAAGAGATATTTTAAATGGTTCTTTAAAATGTCCAATCTGCGAATTAATCCTTAAAATATATGAAGAATATTTTGATATATCTTGAAGAGTTCAAGAAACAAAAAAACAGCTGTTCTACTGCTCATTATTCTATTTCTCGAAGCATTAAATTCAAATTGGATTAACCACGAAGGGTACGAAAGACCCATGAATTTTCATTCAAATACAGTTTTGTACGCTCTGATATTTGCCCTTTCCCATATTCTCAAACATTGCCCGGAACAATCAGATGGTTTTAATTTTAAGCAATCCAAGTGACTTCAAAACTTAAATTTTCTGCTGAACTGTCGCCAAAGTATAGTAGAAGCTCAAACTACACTATTGATAGTGATTTCTGATGGTTTACTTTTGATATCACTTCTACAGTCTCATAACTGGATTAAATTTAATAAGAAGTTCAAGAAGTGTCAAGAGATTTGTCATTATGAGGTGCAGCTAAGTTTTAAAAAATATGACTTCCTCCCATAGTCATAAAATTCATCTATTATTCATCTATTAACGAAATGACATCGTTAATGAATTTAAAATTTTCCTACTGTCATTTCTTACCAAGCGTTCTTCAGTCATGTCACTGGGTTATATTGTATTTCCATCGTAATTTTTCTGGAGTTATCTTCAAACCACCAAGAAAAACCAATGTTTACAGTTGGAAAACAAAACCGTTGGTTAGGCAAAATGCACTTATCCTCCATATTTAATATGAAAATAATTCGATTTGCTTGAAACAAAAGCAAATTGTGGAAAGCAACGACACATGTGTTATACCATAATCCTAACCTGATCTCCTATCAATCCCATATTGAATATGATGCGATGCGCAAGCGTGAATATCCATATTTATTAGAGTGGAAACTAGGATCCTGTATCGATACAGTACTCTCCAACGATAGTAGTGCATCTATGTCGTCATCAATAGTAGTTCTGGCCTCAGTGCTAGCGATGTGGCTACAATGTTGTTGGGCTTTAGGCGAACCAGCGGCTAAGACCATAGTGTGCTATCTATATTATGTCTATATATTGCGTGTGGTCTATGGTTGATTTTCTGGGCGAAAAGCCTAATTTTCCGAGCGGAAAAACCATGCCACCCTCGCCTGAGACTGGCTAATTCAACCGTGTTGAAAAAGGCCCATAAAATTTCCTCGCATCATTAATGGGATTCGAACTCGCATATTTTCCACCCGGTGTGGGAAGGATGGTAATTGTATCAACTGTGCTACCCGCTAGGGCCTGTGGTTAAGACCACTGTTTTTCCTACAGTGTAAAAAAATGTCAAGGCTTGATTCTCGTTAGAGCGAAAGGAACTTAGGAGCTTTTCACACCGTAGTCGAACTAACTTCGCCTCTGTCAGCTAGCTTTTTATCCAGAAAACTGTGGTTTTAAAGTAGCTAAAAAATAAAACCGAAGCCATAGAATAGATTGATGCCCGGTCTCAGTACGATACTTAGGTGTTTATTATAAAAAATCTTGTTATCATCACCTTAGTTGTATGCAGTAATTAATTGCAGTAATAAATGTCCAGTATCTGAAACTTTATAACAATAATGTGGCTAGTATCTGTTAGTGTTTGAGCTAAGTACGCAATATTAAATTAAAAATTCAAAAAGATGCTATTATATAAGGGATATTTTTTCATACGTTACTACTTTTGTAGAAATACATGGTGGAAATTTACTTCGGATAGAGACAAGGCCATCACCAAATTGTGGTGATGGCCTTGTCATCACCAAATTGTGGCTGTTGCTGTGGAGTGAAAATTAATGTGGGTAATTAAAATAGACTGTATAAGTACATATGTAATTTAATCAGTTTTAGATAAATGCAAAGTCCAGTTAAATTGGCGTTGTGGCAAATAATATGACTGAGCTGCAGGGCTTCTGTAAGGTAGAAAGAGATCGGAAGGATGGTCTGCTAGAGTAAGTGTCAAAATGGTGTCATACGCAACAGAGAAAAGTGTATTATTAAGAATCTTTTAATTTTAAGTTCTAAATTGTCACTCGGATACAAATAAATTCTCAAGGAATTTAAAGATGGTGAAATTCCTAAGCGAAGCTGTATTTTGTGATTGAACAGCAAAAAAAAAAAAAAAAAAAACATAAAAGTTCTTTGAGAGGATCTGATAATTACTCTCATATAATTTCACTCCCCAAAATCCGAGAATATTGATTTCTGGCAATCAGAGAATATTGCCGAAGACATTTTAACATTTCTTCACAAAGAAGCCGAAATTTTTCTGTACGTTACACTAAATTTTGTTTCATTAGCATCCTTCTATAAAAGCTACAATTAAAAATAGCCAATCTTTTTGTGATGACGTATATGACAAAGTAAATTAATGGCGCTAAGTGAAAGAAAAAGTGGAGCACTTAGGCCCTATATTATTAATATAAGCTCATTAATAAATATCATTTGGACAGTTAAAAATAATATAAAGGATAATGTAAATTTGAAAATTTAAAACGAAAGCAGGACCTGTCTAATAACACTACGTTCTCATAGAGTCTTATCAGACCGTTACTGCTTTAATATGTTTACTTTAATTTTAAAATAGTGTTTCTCTGCATGAGTCATAAATTCAATTTCGCAGCATACCTCGTGAATACATCTTGGTGTGCGATTTGCATATTAATACCTGTTCAGCAGATCTGTGTGCGGTTAAATAATTAGGCTAGTTGTGAATATATTTTTTTCAGGTTATTTACCAACACAAGATAATTCAAGTAATTAGCGGGCCCGAAATGTTATAAAAACCAACAAAACAATTATTTGTCTATAAGTTGTAGATATACGATTCCAGAAATAAATCCTTTCCTGCCAAAACGACAGATTCTCATGGGCTGTATTCAAGAGCTAACTGCATAGATTGAACTGAATCTCCGTTTAGCCATGATATCGATTGGTCTGCCTACCGTGGTTTCTATAGCGACCAGCACTTTTATCAGTAGTGAGGTTACTGCGGATTTCTCAACCATTCCTTTTTCCAAGTGACCTTTGCACCGATATTTATACCGAGATCCTCCTTTGGTCATCGCTACTTCAAAAGAGTGGCTATTTTTCTGTGTACCCTTATACCAAACACTCACTATATTCTTAAGGAAAAGAAAGAGAGTGATTAACTGTTTTAAAAGAACATTTCTCAGACAGCCCGATTTAACGCTGGCTGTACCTCTGACCTGCCTTGAGATATAGCACTTAAATCTATGAAGCGCACCAACTGATTATTTTGGATAATTCGCTCAATGTGTGTGCAGAAATAGATTTAAGTTCAACTAATTGCACGGGTAATTATAATTACAAATCCAATTAAGAAATAATTACATTGGATTCACTATCGTGCAAATGATAGTGAATCCGGTTATGGTTCTCCGCTCATATAGTTTTGCCTTTCCTGTTAGATTGGAAAAGTTTGTAACGTATTTTTTTTATAACTACAACCCTTACAGTTTTCGTTCGTTAGTTCATCTGCATAAGCAATTTCGGCAAAATTACTCGACTCAAAGAGATCAAATTCATATGGTGTGTTTACGTTACAAATCATAGGGAAAAGTAAGGTTCAGCATCCCTGAGGACAAAGAGTTGAAGAGCACTTGATTTTCAGTGATTATCTTTAAATTTAACGAGAGGCTGCATGACGTAATGGATGAAAATTGCCGGAAATATTTTTCAAAGAGGTCAGGAATTAAAACTCTCTCATTTTATCATAAATTTGAAATAGGATTCGTGTTTGAAATATTAATTTCAATTTTTACAAAGGACACTTAAATAATTATGGTATTGACAGTGGGGATGAGTTGTGTTCCCTAACAGCGGAATACGACTCATTTTCATTATTATTAAAAATCTATTCATTAAATCGACGTTGTTGAAATCCTATTGCATACAGTGTGAACAAAAAAGTCAGAATGGTCATGGTCATGTTGGATACTTACCTTAACGTTCAATTTTCTTTAATCGTGCAAGTCACACCGATGCAAACAGTTTGGTTTTAGGTCCTTATATGTTTTTCTTCGCATAAAAGAAAATAAATACTTTTAATTGGATTTTAAAAGCTTTCCTGGCTTTTGGATCATAACTGCAGCAATAATTTATGAAGCAATAATTCAGACACAGCATGGGTTTGTTAAGGAAAAGTCTTATCTGACAAATTTGATTGGTTATTATGATGTGGTTACAAAGGAACCGGATGCAAAAAATAATTTTGATATCATACATTTGGATTTCAGGAAAGCTTTTGACACTGTTGCACATGGAAGACTATTGTACAAATTGGAGCAGAATGGTATTAAGGATAAGTTGCTACAATGGATAAAAGGATGGTTGAGTGGGAGAAGACAGAGGGTGGTAATCAATGGGTGTTGCTCTTTGGATTAATGTTATTAATGGAGTCCCATAGGGTTCGGTGTTGGGTCCACTGTTGTTTTGTATCTTTATTAATGATACTGATGAAGGTATATCAGGCTTAGTGTCGAAGTTTGTAAGATGATATAAAGGTTGGCAGGATTGTTAATGACAGTAATGGCAGTGTGTTACTACAAGAGGATCTAGAAAATTTGGGCAGATGGGCTGAGAAGTGGCAACTGAAGTTTAACATTGAGAAATGCAAAGTACTGCATATGGGTAGAAGTAACCCCAGAGAAACGTACCAACTGTGTGGTACTACACTTAAGGTGGTAGAAAATGAAAAAGACATGGGAGTAATTGTGCAGTCAAATATGAAGTTTTCTGAGCAATGCAGACAGGCTGCCAGGGCAGGTCATGGGGTTTTGTCAATGATATACAGGAATTTTGCTAGCAGGGAAAAGGAGGTGATTGCCCTCTGTATAAAGCAAAGGTCAGGACACACCTTGAGTACTGCGTACAGGTCTGGAGGCCTCATTTTAGGAAGGATGTAGATTTGCTTGAGCGTGTAAAGAGAAGGGCAACAAGATTGGTGAGGGGAATGAAGGGATCCTCTTACCAGGAGAGGCTTAAGTTCTGCAAATTGCAGCAGCTGGAGACTAGGCACCCACGAGGGTGTGCCTAAGGCACACCCTCGTGGGTGCCTAGTGGGTGCCCTGTGTATAAGGCCTTGAATGGGTTGAGCACGCTGAATTCTGATGGGATTCTTCCACTTGTTCAGATTATGAACCTAAGGGAGGATAAATTGAAATCGAGGAAGGCCAGATGTTGAATAGATGTGCGGAAATTTGCCTTTAGCCAGCGGGTGGTTAATTGCTGGAACAAACTTCCATCTGTCGTTGTGGAAGTTTATAGGTTAAATAAATTTAAGGAGGAACTGGACAAACATTTAGAGGGGACTGTTTTGTAATTTTTTTTGGCTGATGCTGCATAAGCTCATACGCTTGCTTTCTTGCATCACATTCCACTACTACTACAACTGTATACCCAACTGAATTTTTCAGTACTATCAAATAAAAGTAACCTGCCACCAAATGCCAAATTATCAAATTCAAGCCATCGAGTAGTGTTAATTCTGGTAAAAATTGCAAGTATTGCATATTCTTCGCAATTTTTATATAATTAAAATTAACATAAATAAAACCAGGAACTACATAATATACTAATGACTGTGATATAAAATGCAGAATCTATCAGCTCTACTTATATGTATTTGTGGATTCTACATTAAAAATGTGCATCTTCAATCAGTGACTAAAGAGTCAGTCATTGGTCGAATAAAGTGATCAGGTCTCCTGTTGAGTTCAAGTTTTAGATATTTCCTACTTCCATGCAACACTAAGTTTTGCCTCAGATCCAGTCTCTGGGTTTTCTCAAGGAATAATTATCTTTATTTTAAGAACAAGAAACAGAACTTAAGGCAGAAGGCTCAGATTACAAAAAAAGGGGGGGGGGGCAGAAACTTCAGGAGGTTCTTAATTTCGGTGTGGCAGGTTAAGCTCGGTAAGCCTTCAATGAACAAAAAATAAGAAGAATGAGGTTGCAAATGATAATAACTTTCACAAAAGAAGACATAATGTACAGGACATTTTCTAGGCGTACAGAAAGCTTGAATGGATGGGTTAATCATTAAACACAAAGTCATGTATATATTAAGAGGTAATTAAATGTAACAAATTACGTACAAAATATCAAAAAAACATACCAACTGCAGTGTTGAGTCTATCGCTCCTGAAATGATTCACGGCACGACTTTTAATCCTGGTTGTTTTTTGATATCTAATAGAAAGATAGTTACCTCGTTAATCAACGAAAGTATTCAAGTTTGCGTGATCATAATAATTTCTACCTGCTCCTTATAAGTAAAATGTCACTTTTTATGTCTGATTGAGGAAAGGGACAGGGAAAATTGTCACTAATGAGCCGATAGAAATTATAAATAGCTTTTTCTAGAAATATTTTCAAACTTGTAGTTGACCACAAACATTTAGAGATTCATTAACTAAGGTTAAAACTGACATAAGTTGACTAAATTATCGTACAATTAAAAAAACAGATTACCCGAATATACGATAAGGTAGACCCAAAAGACACCGCGTGGCTCAACAAGGATTAGCAAACATCAGAGGCAGGCATCCATTAATTTATTTAAAAATAATGAATGTCTTGTCTTTCTAAAACTTCCGTGAGTTCAAGGCTCCACGACAACCACGGTTGATTCATATTAGAAATGCGCCTACGTAATTTCTGACAAGTTGAATATGCAACTAGAGCCATTCCGCATCTGTGTTATTCATGAGTAAATGGACTGCAACTCGTAAAAGGATGAGTTATTTGCATGTTTATAACCGGTAGCCAACTATGGTCTATATATCAAACGCCAAGTAGGTTAAACCCTCAGGAAATGGATAAAAGCCTTTGCTCGTGTGTATCAGCAGGCTGGGTAGCAGTAAAGGCAGCTGTACAGCGAAAGACGACACTTGAGGGGTGGAATCTTGTCTTGGTCACGATGGTACCAATTGAAGCGGTAAAACTGCCTCAAAGGAAATTTAAAGGTGGTCGAAATACTAGAGGGCGACCGTTTCATTCTCTCAGAAGAGCAGACAAGATGCCTTTTAAGCACACTCCAACTCAAACGTCTAAAGCTCCAGGAATTGTAACATGGGACACCTTAATCTTTTCCCCAAGGTACTGTCAGAGTTAGTATGGCTATTGTGATAAACACTATGCCCATCTCAAAAACGACTGACTGTGACGAGTCAAGGCATCGCGTTTAATAATTACTCTCCAGTGACTTCACACATGAAATCATGGGAGGTTTATCGTCATGAATTTCACGAGTACATTAAAATTAATCTACATTAAGTACATTAAAATCGAAAACAAAAAAAATGGTAAATTTATTTCAGAAAAAAAAAAAAAACATGAAAATAAGTTTATGGCAAAGATGTATGCATTTTTATTTTACTCGACATGAAAATTTGAGGAAAGAATGAAAATCAGCTGTATAACACTCTCGTTTCCTAAAATAGGAGAATGATAAAAAAATAATTCATTACAAGTTTATGCATAAAATATCAGTGCTTTGAAGAATCGAACAGAACTATGTTGTTCAAGAATCTATCATTACAAGCATACCACGACATTTCTTATAATAATTAATTAATTATTATATAACTTTCAGGAGTTTAACTATCAGCTTTGACTGCATTGGAGGTCTAAATCTACAACAGTTCGCATAAGTTCAGGCTATAATTAGAAGCTTCAAGCTGGTGTTCAACTACCTTAAATGGTTCCTTCAGTTTATTAAACATCCATTGGACAAATCTGAACTGCTTTCTTCAATTCCAAATGCGTCTAATGGCATCCACGTTTATAAATGAGAGTCGGTTTATTAAAATTCGATAAGTTATTTAGTTTTTTGTACATTAAATCCGATTAACTTCACCAAAGAATTCTGTTGAACTAAGTTTTTTTTTTTTTTTTTTTTTTTTTTTTCGATATTGAGTTGGGAATTCAATTCATTGAGTAATTCCAAAAACAAATTGACTCTGAGACAACCGTGTAGTTTACAAATGTCAGCGATAATTCTCATTGTTAATAATATCTGCAAAATGCCTATTTTGGAATTTCGTGTGGGCTCAAACACGCGAAGTAGGGAACTCCATACCTAAACGCTAATCGCTTTGCCACGGCTGGCCTTCTTCTACAAGTTCATTTATAATTTTGGTGGGCAGATTCATACAGACATTTCATGCATAAAGAATGCAACATCGATTTCTGCGCAATTTTTTTTTTCAGCCAGTTGATAACGTATACGAGCAAAGAGATAAATGCAAGTGTTCCAATGAGCAAGGCCCAAGGCATTCTACAAATGGAAATTTAAGGTCACATTGAGTGCTTTCGGCTCTGAGAGTGCGGCAATGTTCACAGTTGCACACTATGATTGAAAATTAGTTAACCGACAAAATAATGAGTTTTCCTGCCAGATAGTGACAAGCAAGAGCCATAACAATTCCCATCCACAACTGCTAAATCACTGAATAACTACGTTTAAATTAAATATTAAAGAAAAATTACTCTTAATTTGTCTTTAATTAATTATTGTTATATAACTTTTAAGAGTTTCGCCATTACCTTTGTTTAATAAAACTGCATTGCTCGTCTTAATCTATAACTATACGCAAACGAATGAGTCCAGGCTATACTCGGGAGTTTGGACCTAGTTCAATCGATGGTTCTAGCTGAAGTTGATAAGAAACCTCGTCTTTCATAAACATATCTTCCACGCTACACACTTTAAGCCTGCCTCAGTATATAAGCCATCTGTACAGCTTCCTTGATTTTTTCTTATAGGGACTTTTTATTTTAACGATACGTTGCCTCATTACTGTCTTCATTTAAATTGGGTATCTTATAAGCATATATTATTGCCTTGATCGGAATTCTTTAGAGTCCAATTGTTATGAAACGCATGCAGCAGTGTTACAGTACAGGGAACACTTTTTTCTTTTTATTTCGGTTGCATTTGCATCCATCTGAGAGATGAGTTCCACTTTAATCCCCAAATCCGCATCTCTTTGGAGGCGAGGCAGAAAGAGTGCAAATCATTTCTACGCCACTGGAAATTAGGTTTGCTTTGACCCATTTCTTAAATTTATTCGCCAAGTGTTTAAGATGGAAATCTTATTTTCTGAAATGGAATATTCTTCATTTAAATAAGCTGAAATATTTGGCAGCGGCCAAATAAATGATAGGGCTTTGCTTCTAACCTTACCTTATTATTTATGTGAAGCAGGCTTTCTTCAAGCGAAAATACGCATATTTAGTTGCGAGACGTTATCTGCAAAATTTCCTCGGGATATCTGTGAGTGATCTAAACCTTAGTCATCAAATAGTATCACGAACGCCCGCAAAAATCAATAAAACAAGGCGAAGTTTCGGGCCGGTGGAGATGGATGACAATATCACCTAGCTTTTAATATGCGTCTTCGGTTTCTGAAGAGAGAGAGAGAGAGAGAGAGAGGAAGGCTACTCTGTTACTAATTCATATGGCGTTCACGGAACATTCTGTACCGTTGGTTAATAAGTAGAAGGTGTCTTCGGAAGAGAATGGTTTTCAGCAAATTACGAGACTACCCTTACTGTTGCTACTGGAAAGGGTAAAGTGTGGCGGCCGATCTTTGACGGCGTTTATTAGCCTTAAACGGACTCTGAGGCCTGTGTCACACCGCCCGCTAGGTCATTTATGGCTAACAGGGTATTCGTCGTCACGTGCTGGGCCACAACGTGTTGACTTCACCCGAAAACAACGATCAATACGAGCGGCGTCCACGGAATTTTTATTACAGTCAAAGTAATCTTTTATGGCTGCGAAGAAGATTTCCAGGGATTGTGTGTTTACTAGATTAAACCCGACTATAGTAAAGGGCACGTAAGGGTATTGGTCTCACTGTCCAGCTTCCACAGAAAGAAGCTGCTTACCACATTCAAATCTGCCATGCAATTTCGTGCATTGAGCATCAGCATTTAATACGATGGATTGCAACACGCGCATTTAGAAAGATTGTAATTTCTAATTATCGTCTAGAGATGTTCTCTTCTGCTTGCTGGTCCCTGTTAAAAGAAAACAAGAGACGAGTTATCGGATCTCGACGTACCAGCCAACGAGGTATCAGACGGTATATCTTAGACTCTCATAAGTCTTCGCACTGAGCCCCTCCCCATTATTAACGAAGACAGCGGACAAGCGACACACACAAACTTCAAGCGTGCATGCAGTTCAGTATGCAAACTACGTAGTTCTTTTTTTTTATTCTCCCCAGATGAATATATCCACAGCAATGCACGCTGCACATCAATCATCAGTGGTGACTTCATATCAAGACTGCAGCTCTATAAAGTTTCTGTATCCTAATTTAGTAGAGGTAAGAAAGTTTGCTTACTGCGAGAGATTTAATATAACCATTTCAATAATGGAATGTCAAGGAGAACTAACTGATGTTCCATAATGCAGCTGTAAAGCACCGATGTACTGCAACGAAGAAAAATAAAGGAAGAGGGGGAGGGGAAGTGGGGGATTAAGCGCAGTTGTGTGCTTTCGCCGAAAATCAAATATTTCTGCAAGCAATAAACTTCCCGCTTAATTTCTTCTACATGTACCCGATGGCATTTACAAAATCTTCTTGGTAAAAAAAAGAATCTTTATCTAAGCGTAAAAATAAAAGAGAAATATGACAGAAATGGAGATTTAATGTATTTATTAAATAAAAAAGTGAGCGAAATATGCATAAAAATAAACGCACTGTATTTTAATAAATATGTAGCGAAGAATGCGATTTAACTTGAAACAAATGCGCATAAGATCTGCATAAAAATATGTCAGAAATTTATTGAACAACGAGCATTTTGCCGTCTATCAAATAGGAAAGAAGAACTCATCAGAAAATGACGTTAATCCGATGTGTGATCTTTCTCACTGCAATACCATGATTCTCCCTCAATGTCTTTTTATACTGACAGAAGGACATTGATGAAGCCAGGATAAGTTCATGAAGATGTCGCGTTGCGTCTTGAGTAAAAGCCGCAGTGCATCTGCTTAGACCACCCGGCCATGCTTATTGGAATTACCATCTGTAGATGCTATACCCATAACTCATCTCTTATAAGGTTTTGGTGCCGATCTGAAAACCATCTACTAAATGAGAATGAAGACCTATTTTATGTACTCGTATTTAGCCTGCCCCTTAATCTCTCTCTGGGATGGAATCCTCAGTTGCTGGAAGAGTCCGCTGATTCAAAAAAATGTTGCAATCATGGAATTTGAACGGCTTACTCCACATCCCTTAGCTTTCTTTTGAACAGATTGAGAAAATGAAACGCATTTCATACACCGTGTTAAAAATCTCTAGCGTGACAATTCAGTTCCTTCACTTTTTTTGATAGAAATTCGGGAAATATGCAACAAAGAAAGAAGAATGCTAATAAAAATGCGTAAAATGCGCATTTTTATTCTTTTATTCATATGAAAATGCGTAAGAGAGATTAATCTACAAAATTCGAAGTTTTAAATTTACATTTTTTATTCTTCTTCTTCTTCTTCTTCTTTGGTCCTTAGCTGGCAGCTGGGGGAGGCGGTTGGCCACGCAACCAGTATGCTGCTGTAGGTGCCGCAGGGTTTCGGACTTGCTCTGTGATGTTCTTCCATACCTTACGATCCATGGCTTCAGTCCTGGCCTGGTTAAGGTCGAGACGTCGGCTCTTCAAGTCATCTTCCACTTGCTTGGCCCACGTTTTCCTAGGCGCGGTCCGTTGGATGCTCCATTGGGTGGGTCGTTGTCTCCAAAGGAGTGTGGATGGTATTCTGTTCGTGCCCATTCTACATACGTGGCCAAACCATCTGAGCCTTCGCTTCTGGATTTGGTCGTCAATGGTTGGTTGCTGTTGGCATCTGGCGCGGATGGTATCATTAGTGATGCGGTCGCGAAGAGAGATGCCCAAGATCTGCCGCAGGCATCGCATTTGGAATACCTCAAGTTTGTTCAAATCTAACTTGAGACAAATCCATGTTTCCGATCCGTAAAGAAGAATGGGCAGGATCAAAGTCCGGAAGAGTCGGATTTTAGTCTTTGTGGAAATGTTGGTCCTCTTCCACAGACACCATTTGAGCGAGGCGAACGCAGTGGCCGCCTGTCCAATTCTGCTGTGGATTTCCATGGTGGATGCAACTTTCTTCTCCTGGACCAGCGACCCAAGGTATTTAAAGTCCTGCACTTGCTCGATCTGGACGCCTTCGAGATAGATGGTGGCTTGCGACCCATCTGTTGTCAGGGCCTTTGTCTTACCAGCATTGATCTTCAAACCGTATGGCCGGGCAATGCGGGCAATGTCGTAGAGGATGTCCGTGGCTTCAGCGTCGTTACCGGCAAGGATAGCACTATCATCAGCAAACATCAGGTCAGTCACATAGTGATCCTTGTCATATTGTATGCCCTGTCTGTTTCTGAATGCTTGCCTCATAATGGCGTCAACCACGATGTTGAAAAGCAACGGGGAGGCTACATCCCCTTGGCGGACTCCAGTTTGGATGGTAAATTCCTCTGATAAATCGTTCTGGATGCGCACCTGGCTGGTTAAACCGTTGTATGCAGTTTGGAGGAGTGTGATGACTTTTCGAGGTACATGTTCAACATTTTTTATTAGAATTTTATAAACAAATTTCTCGTTTATGCACATCGACAAATAATGCATTTCTGTTTATTCCAGCGCTGTATTCGTGGAATCAGTGTTCAGCTACTAAACCAGGTCTATTAAGACATTTCAGATGTATTTGTTGATATCTGGAAGGGTTACGTAGTCTTCCTTCCTGCAAAACAAATCGCCCAAAAATACACGAAATTTACAAGCACAACAAATTGATGCCTCATTGCCTTATTATAACTCGTTGCATATATTAAAACCCAAACTCTGTAGCTGTTACCAAAGGAAGTGACTCAGCGCGTATTATAATCTGTTGTGCAGTTAATGTGGTTACTTATTTAAAATCACTGCTACTATAGTTGTAGAGAGCAGTTTGATTGGCTCATATATTTATTTGGTAAGACCGATGGAAATTACTGGGTTTAAAGGAGTTGCAAAAGTATTGGAATTATTTTTTATAAAGTCAAATTGATCTTCCAGCGGTGCTTGGAATCAGCTTCATATAAAAATGGAGTGGCACAGAGCTATTCAAATTTGCATAACGAATGACTATCTAGCAGGAACCTGCATATAGACCGGTCGAAGAGAACAGCAGAACTGTATGAATCTCAGCAGACCACTCTAGAAAGCGCTTCGGGCGGACTTCCGTATTAAGGCGGTGGTCATTGTCGGTGCACCACGAAAGAAGTCATTTAACGCGAGGGATGTTTAGAGCAGCCTGGAAAGCTGCAACGTACGAGACGAGAGGTTGCCATTGGAATCGCACATCTCGGAACATCAACAGTCAACTTTGGCGGCGATAAAGAGACACTGGGGACTTCTCTCAACGACATACACAGGATGTGGACGAATAACGACTACCAGGCAACACTGTCATCGCTAGGAAAGCACGTTTTCAATGGACATCCGCATCGACAGCAGCGTGTGCATCTACAAGATACCATAACGAAGCAGAAACATATCTTGGCGTTCGTTGACCATTGCTTGTTCTCGTATTGCGATGTGGAAGTCACAGTTTATTGTTCATATTTTCCTTGGACTTCTGCTCAATGGGAATCAATGCTGCGATGCTCAGAGATTAGCTTTAATTTTGTTTTCGTCTGATTCTCAGTATAGATGAGCATGAACGTTGCCAAGCAATGTTCGTCATCTCCAATATACTTTAAAAGTGCGAGCATTCCGAGGAGAGCCAGTTGTTGTTTTCGAACTGATCTATAAGGTAGGAAGGGAGGGGGGGGGGGTGAGCCTTGAAGAGTACTTCCTTAAAGAAGTAATTACGCGTGCGCAAATTCCTCTACTATTTCAGCAGATGCAATCTGAAATTTTGGATCATTGTGCATTGTTTTCATTAACTTGTATAGATGAGTTGTGTCAACGGCCAAAGATCTAGTAGCTGAAGAAAATCAGCTCACTAACAAAATATAAATCATTGTTTTTCTGTCACTTGGACTACGTTCAGGGGAAATGAAAATTTAAGTTGTTTATCTCGGCTTCGGACCTACCGTAAATATAAAGGCACAGTTACTCCTTTGTGATCTGTATTTTGGTGCTAACTGGATGGATTCATTGAGAGAATGCAGCGGAAATTTTCAGTTATTTTCGTTGGATTAGGTGAATGACACAACCTTTTGATCTTCCCATGGAAACATTCTTAACTTTTATAATGTGCGTATTGACAATAACGACATGAAGGTAGTGGAAGAAATGAAAACTCCAAAGGGACTAAGAAAGAAATTTTTCAAAATGGCTGAAATGGGCAGTTGATTTTCAAGGGTACAAAAATTAGTCAGAAAGTCATGGGCCATCTGTTAATTTAATGATTCTTTTCTTATGTAGGTAACGTCCATACTTTTCTTATGTTTTCTAAAAAAAATATATAAGAAAATTAAACAAAACAAAAGATAAAATCGTCGTGTTACGAAATTTTGGGACAAGCCTCCCCCCCTCTTTATGGCATTCTAGTAGAAATAACGAAGTCAGCTTAAAGTAGATGTTCTATGCTCTGAATAATCTACTGTTTCCGTGTCTCAAATAATCTAAAACAGAATGCAATCACTCCAAACAACAAGAAGAGTCAAAGTACTTATAATTAAATTTCGTTGTAATTTTGTTAATGACTATACGGAAGTTCCCTCCTTTCTTTTTTCTCTTGTAGATAAGAATTGGCACAATCCATTCAGCATGAATTTTTTTCGCAGACAATGGAAATTGGGAGAAAATAATTAGCCATCAAATACTCGTATGGGAAACAAGAAAGGTACCTGGTAATGAGAAAGATCTAGGGTAACTGTGCAATCTGACATGTTTCTTTGAACAGTAATTAACAGCTCATGGGAGTTCTGTCGATGATAAATAGGAATTCTGCCAGCAGGAAGCATCTTGAGCTCTGCATACAGTCTGGAAGCTCCATTTTAGGAAGGGTTTAGTTGCAGGCGCAAAAGAGTACTCTTACCAAGAAAGATTAGGGTTCTGTAAACTGCACAACTCCAGTCTTTCTTCGAAATCTCTGTAAACTGAGCATCTGTTGGAAGACCTAATCGTAGTGTCCGAGGTTAAGTCAATTAATTCTGATATAATCGTTACTCTTTCTCAGATGACCACACAGCGGGATCTAAATTGGAAAAGATGGTTGTAGGACAGATGTGCGGAAATTTGCCTCCACCCAGAGAGTAACTTACTGGTGTGAAATAAATAGCCAGCTGGTGTTGTTCGATTAATTTCAGGGATTGGACAAATTGCTATAAGCGATGGGCTGAAGTGTTTTTTTTTTTTTTTTTGCTGATGATGCATATGCTTGCTTTTTGTGGGCTTCGTCGGGCATGGTATAGTCAGAGAGGAATTCTACAAATTTGAGTATTGATGACGTCTTGCAATTTGCTTGTGAACATAGAACTTGAACAATCTCTCTCACTCTCTCACTCACACACACTGAAATAAAAACGGAAATCGTGCAACCGCTGATGGCTAAATTGAGATTCCTGAGAGCAATTTTAGCTCATTTAAGAAAATTACAGTTTTATGTGCTAAAATGTGCAAAGAGAAGCACAATAAATAAGATTTTCGTTCGAGTGAGTAATTGTTCTCATAAAATTTCAAGGGTTCTTTCTTTAAATATCAAACATTCGTTCATGGTTGACGATAAACTACAAAACAGCCTTCGAGAGCAAGCAAAATTCAATGCAATGTGTAACGGTAGTCGAGCGAAGAGGTATAATCACGGGTAAGAAAACAATTACTTCGATACTCGTGTTGTTTACTTCAATAGTAGCAGCAGTTACAGGTTAACCAATTTCTTTCCGGGCCGCCGTCTTGAAGAAAAGCGAGTTTTAATACACCACAATCACCATGTTACAAAGTCAATTAGATTCCGGGTCACTTCAGTCTACGGAGGGCTGCATTTTACTTAAAAAAATCCAGGTTTACATAAATTGCAGTAATTATACTTCGTTCGAAGCTCCAGTTACATCAACAGAAACGAGGAACGTATCATTAAAGTAACGTGAACGCGAATAACGGCGTCAGCGTCGCAGATTTAAACTGGAGGTAATATGGATGGTAGGAGAAGGGTGATATAGGCCGTAAAATAACTACTTAATAAGAGAATTTCTTTGCTCCAAAGAGCTCGCTACTAAGAAGGTTCCATCAGAGAATGATCGACGCAAAACACGTGGCTGAAGTAGCCTCCTTCGTTCGATCAAAAGTCCGAGCAATGAGGGTTAGTTAGACTCTTACGCGACACTCAAACATCAGTAACATAACCATTTCAGCTCTAACTTCGTTATGAAATCATTCACGAGAAACGTTGTTATTAAATGCCTCATTTTGAAGTTCTTTTTACTGCAGCATGAATTGTTAAGATGATGAACGGCAGCTCATACTTCGACTAAGATGGGTTAAATACACCATGGCATTAACCGAAAATAGGACGTAACAAAACGGACTCCTAAAGAACGGAGAAATAAAATAGAAAGAATTAACAGAGGTGGAAAATTGCGGACGCCTTGAGAATCAGAATTTTAACACCTTCTTTCTGTCTAATAAAATAAAGCTGCAGGACAGAACGAAGCAGTCAATCGTCCTTTCACCCACTTCTACCACGAATCTCTGATGAAAGCGATATTTCATGCAGAGCGCAGCAGTCTCACTGTGCTTTAATAAAATGTGAAGGCAGCGTGGATTGCCTTCAACTATACTAAGCTGCTCGAATTTTTTTAAAAAATCTTATTTTCACTTTACTGTATTTTAAATTTATAACTAAAGAAAGCGGTCAACCATTTCATTCTTCATTTTATGATGACAACTTTCACGGATACGTATCATTTTCTTTTCTCTCTTTCGATTATCTTACGTAATCCGTCAGCTTATCTCGAGACTTGTGTTTACAAAACAGGCACAGAATAATTTAATTTTCACATGCAGGTGACATCATTTGGGACTTCTGCACCCATCTCTTTCTATCTTATACACACGAGAGAGAGAGAGAGAAGTACATTGAATATCACTTCAAAGACTTTTAACTCCAAGTCAAAAGTAAACGTTGAGAAGATTCTTTCACTGTCCTATAATAACCCGTATGTTGCAGGTATCTCTTGATGACGGATAATTTGCAAATCATGGAATGAATAATCAGGTAGATATAATCTAAATCCATTTGACATCAAAAACTTTGATTGGTAATGAATGTATGTCGTCAGCTGATACTTTCCAGAAAGTGCTGCCTTAATTTACAGGGAGTAAAGTTCCCCCTGGACGAGAATTTCATGGCTCAAGATATTGATCATTCTAATACCTCCTAGCAAGGTGAACATGAATAGATGGTTCCGAATATTGAAGTATTCTGTCACAGTAATTTTTTAAAATAAGAAGCTTAATTTATAATCGAAAAATTGAGATTTAACTGCATTAAAAGAGAACAAGAATCGTAATAGAGCTGCGGATATCAGAATATCCTTCCTCCCACCCAGAATAAAAATGTATCTAGTCCGCCTATGATTAATCTAGAGAGCAACTAGCCACCGCTTTGCAAATAAGCAGAGAGGCAGTTATCCCCGAGTTACGCGATTGCTGCGTTCTTGGAAAAGGTGTAAAGCGAAAAAGCGTATCTCGAAAACAGTCTTAAGTTCTGTACCACCAGGTCAATGGAGTTTACAGAACTTAAGAGGTGCTTCTAGAACTGAAGAGGTGCTTCGTCGTGGTGGTCTTTCTTTCAGACATCTTGAAAGCTGCCTCACGTGAAGGCCACCACGACAAAAGAAATAAATTCAAATCAGAAAGGCCACGACGACAATTGAGAAACAGAGTCAGGTAGAGAAGGTTGTTTAACTGCCAGATATACTTTAATATTGTTGAAACAAAAATAGACAAGTCCAGCACATTTTATTTCCTATTCGCATTTATAATTTCTTTCGAGTCTTCCCCATTAAGGGAAAACATTTAAATCCGGCCACGTTTCACTGGAATTTGGTAATTATGTATTAAGCACCGCGTTATTATTTCTGAACGATGGTGTGCTATACTATATCTTGTTTGCAAAGGTGGATTCAACTTTATATCCACGGGTGACTTCCCGTCTTATTGTGCTCGGCATTTCGACGTTGAAGCTTTTCTTTCACATTTTCAGGGTACTACAATAAGCGGCACCCTACGTCAACGGATCAAACGGAGTCGTTGGCATGCAGTTAGAGTACACACTGCAACACGTGTTTATGATAGGAACGATATTTATTTCCCGACTTTCAGCGGGAGATGGAGTTTCGCTCAGTGTGATAAACGTCTCATCACACGTCGAGCAGAAGAAGCGCTGAAGACTGCTGGTCACCTTGGCTGAACGACCAGGATTCCCGAGATGGGTGCTCATTGGCTACTGCATGCTGTGAGCGGATGGAGGATAGAAAACAATTTATCACGAAAAGCAATATTGGCAGCCACACCTAGACGGCTGACGTGTTCGCCACGTGACTTATCAATCTGTTATCTTTGCCGGCCCGTCGAACGTCTGATCACATGACGGGCAATAGCTGGACATTTGATGATAATCTGGGGACAGAGTATGCTCAGGGACACGTGCTTATTAAGACGAGGGCGGTCATGCAGTCGACGATCCATGAGTGTGACCGCCTAGTAAATTGACCACCTATCGCAAATCAGGCGTACAGGATTATTTTTATTCATTGGACCATTTCTGTTGCTTGCATTTTTCTTACGTGTGCAGTCGAAAAACTAAATTTCAGCAGAAGAGAAGAGGTACATTGGGAAATCAGATTGGTCGAAAGTTAAATTATGTCATTTCCATGGCCACTAAGCTGAAACAGGTTTTTCATCGTAAAAGAATATTACATAGGAAAAGTGTTTGTGCAGTAGGGAAACGTGTAATGTCTTTGGCACGTATGACACCACACATGAAGAAAATACAGTATGACTTCTGGTTAAGAAGTTTGAACAAACAGGTAGCTCTCTGGGCGACGGACTTTTGTGAGACACCCACCCATATGCATTTCCAACAAAATAACGGGCGTCACAGACATTTGAAATGGGTTCTCGAAACGCTGGCAGAATGATTTTCCAGCAACTGTATGAGAAACATCTACCGTTCTGACAACACTTCCTTACCATTGATGGCCTTGATCATATGAAATGATACTGGAAAATACGGACTATCTGTGTTTGCGACGGTCTTGAACCAGACATTTTAAAACTCCGCATATTTTTCCGATTAACACGTTTTTATTAAACTTTCTTTCATATACGAGCAAACAATATCTGGGCTTTACAAACAAAATCCTCAGGCGGTGATTGACAATTTCTATCCCCTAATTATGGAATGCTTTTCCACTCCTTCCAAAGCTGCGATATTCAGACCTGCGTTCACAGACGATGCGGTAAATTTTGCGCCTTATGCTAATGTTACAATATTTTGTTGGAAATCTCACTTCTTTTTCTTACTCCAAGCCCTCTACAAAAAATCTGAATGTTCAAAAACCTGCTGTTATTCATATATGATTATCAGACTAACGAAAGATGAATATTAACCAAATTAAATTTCCACTACTTCCTGACTGCGGTTTCGGTGATGATTGACACCTCATCAGCAGAAAGCCAGGCACTTAAATGAAAGAACCTTAATGACTAACAAAATGAAAACATTTGTTATACTGCATTGAGCGAAACCATTACAAATCTCTGGGTTAAACTGCCAACTTGGAATGAAAATTGGAGGTGGGTATCCTGGATAAAAATCGGCCTCCGTACCCGAGTGGTCAGGAGCGGGAGTGCAGTTGCACACGCTTTTAAGTAGACCGGGGTTAAAGCTCCTGACTGCTAAATACGGTCGATCTGCCAACCCGCACTGGACCAGCGTGGCAGATTATGGTTTATTTCCCTAGATGTTCGTCTAACTCCACCTTGAACAACCCATCCCGTCCGCGCGGAGGAAGGCCCAACAACCAACCCTGTTGGTCCTCAGAAGATGACCAATAGTCCACCCCCAAGGCGGAAACTAAAACCCAGGAAGGCAGCAATCCCGGACTCAGAAGGAGAAGAAAAAAAAACCACCCTGAGCACCAGCAAAAAAATAAATAAAAAGCGGAAGGTCAAAATCCTCTCAAGCATGACCCAAACAGAGCAAGGAAATGTGAACAAATAAACCGAGTCATTCAATAACGGTTAAGGTAAACTAATAACATTCAACTAAAACTAAGCTAATATGGTTACATCAGTAAACAGAACATATTTACACTCAATATAATACTAGAATCGAAACTAAGCTATCAGCTTAGTTTCAATTCTAGTATTATGTTTTATGTTGATATGGTATTTAAACTGATATGGTAACATCAGTATATATTACAAATATTACACTCAGCATATAACACAAAGAGTGCAGAGGAGAAGAAAAAAAATCAGATGGAAGCAGTTGATGTTTTTCCAATAGATCGGCGTCTTTCGAAAACAAGAGAAGCAAAGTTCTGGAAGGTGGAGTAAATTTCTTTGTTTTCCACAAGGTGATATTCCAGCCCAGGGCGAAAATTTCTAACACAATTTTTTAAAGGAATTCTCAAGTCCTCATAAATGACAAAGTCAAATAAAACTGCTGACAGTCTTCACGTTGGCCGCAAGAACAGAGGTTAGTATGATGAAGTCCGAGTGTGTACAATTTATCGTTTAGTGATCCGTGTCCAGTGATGAAATACGACGTCTGAATGGATATGGAGAACCATTTTCTTCTTCCTTTATCCATTAGGTAAGTAACCTCTGTTAAAAACTTTCTAGTAACCTGCCCGGTCAGCGACGTGTTCCATACAGCGCCGAACCAAGGTATTTTCGCGTCGGCGCAGAAAATATTTCGGCGCCCCTTTACTAAGGATATATATATGTATATATTTTCATGATTTGTAAACTTTGGCGCCTCTTAAAGAAATGGCGCCCCTGGAAATGGCCCTGCTAGCCCGTACCTTAGGTTTGGCGGCACCAACCCTGGTCCCATCGTGTCTGCCATATGTTAACAAGTTCGTTCCAGATGTTTTTCTTCTCACCCTTGATGTTATGATTATTCAAGTTGCTTCTAATATCAAAGAAGTCGGTTGGAATTCTTTTTTTTTTTAGTCTATAATACAACCCTCTGTAAGCTAAGTGAAGATCTAGTGGAACAGATCCCGCATGGACTTGAAGAGAAGCTGATGAGACCGCACTGTAGGCAAGCACCAAGTCAAGTAGTATGCTCCTTTATAAAGAAATTAGTTTCTTTTGAATTTTTTTGTTCTGTAACCTTGAAACCAGGCTTCGGAACTGAAGGTTACAATAGGGATGAATGCTGCTGAGTAATAAAGCCCACAGTACAGACTTCTAAAGTTTATCGAGGCAACAGCATATTCGTGCTTTTTCTTATAACTAGGTTCTTCATTTCATTTGAAATAAATTCAACGCCAAATTCTCGTGTCCATTATATTCATCACTATGATGTTTGCAAATGATCGAACAGATTTTAAGTTGGGAGCGAACACAAACAGGATACATAGCCATTAAAGTGGTATCTTTGAAATTCATGGTGTCGTAATTGCAAAAGTCTATGTTCCACAAATGCTTATGACTAGTACTCAACAAGTACCTTTCATTCAAGAAACAACTGCTATCCAGGATAAAAAAATAAAAAAAATAGTTATTAAATATGTTTTAAGGTGACTTTTCCCATATGCTTCTAAAATCTGGTCTGGAGCCCTGCACGTAAGCGTAAAGAAATTCCTTACCCTAGAGTATTGCGTCCTGAGATGGCTAATTCCAGAACTCTGTATCTAATCAATATCTAATAAACAGGATTAACGACAACTTGAAAATGAAGCCCCTTCAACAAATTATCAACGAGTCTCGAGGCTCCTTGTCAAGCTGATAACATGATTCGCCAAGCATAACAACAGCTCCCAACAGACAAAATGCAAGGAACCACAGAGTTCATCATTAGCCTTTCTAGACTCCAAGAATTGACACAGTGTTTCCAAATGTCCTTTTATTTATAAAATAATGTCTTATGTCCTAATGTCCTTTTATTTATAAAATAAAAGGACATTAGGATTTTGACACCGTATTGTGTTAAAATGCAAATGTCAAGTGGTGTCAAAATCTCAAGATATAGAAATCAAATGCCTAACCAAGCTCAATGCAACCCAAAACAGCAGCAGTTAATTCATTCGATAATACTTTTTCAGCAACAATGTAGCTCTAAAGAATTTCCAGAACCTAAAGGATAAATGAATATGGGAAAACAACTAACCTGCATTAAAACAAGTGCAATACTGGCATGCACCCAGTTGAAAATCTCGTGTGTACACCACTGTCTGTATATCATCCGAAAAATCAAGTTTTGTAATTTGTAAGAACCTAAGAATCATGTTCATTGTTTAGCTTGATAAACAGATGTTACGCATTTTTATTACTCCACAACACTCATTTTAGTTCATAGACGTAATACCATATCTGCTTCCAGCTTTATGTTGCGCAGGACTTGCTATAAAATGTAATACATTGAAGTCAGTTTGTCGAAACACTTTTAAGATACCCAGGTAGATAGATGGTCAACCCCCGAAAATTATTTCTCATATTAGATAAATCCTGGGACAATTTATCGATGTCGGTACCGTTAGATAACAACAAAAAACACCGAAAGCTGACGACCAGATTAAAGAACATTCACCCAGAAAAACAAAAAGCGCGAAGACCAGATTATTTTCCAGTAGTCTGCAGCTGATATATTTTCTCTTTAAGAAGAATTAAAGATAATGTTAATTCATCAGTGGTGCAGAAACAGAGCCAGCTAGAATGGCGATCGATGAAATTTTCTTTAGTGAGTCAAGATTCTGTTTGGGTAGCAATGGCAGAAGGATCCGTGTGTGGTGACACTCTGATGGAAGAGGTATTCCTGCTTGTATTCAACAAATGCATACCAATAGGTATCAGAAATAAAGTTATGGGTGATAATGCTTAAGATAGCCATTCATCACTGATTTTGTTTGAAGTAGTCCAGCAGGTAGACGTGATGTCCAAAAACTGTACTTAAAAAAAGAAAATATATTCTCCACACCAGTAATGAGAGAAACCATACCACATTAGCAATGCCATACCAAATGCTATTACTAGTTCCCTACAATTCCAACTTTCTTTCCTTGGCCTGATCTGCCTTTTATTGAGCATTTGGGACGTCTCACAGTCAGAAACTCATGTCTCAATCAGCACAAATCATTACGGCTTTAAGGGAATGATTAACCCAAGCACGGGAGGGATATTCCTCAAGAGGATAATAGGCCCCTTTCTGACTCACCACAACGCATAATGGCTTACGTCGCTGCCAGAGGGGGGGGGGAGAATATTAACAATTGCAGAGACATTAGCAATTGTATCAACAATTTTTTGTTAGAAGTCTCATTTCTTTCCTCTTACTCATAGCAAAAAATACTATACAAACAATTTTTCAAAAACCGCTGATATTCATACGCGATTATCAGGCTAATGAAAGATGAATATTTATGTAAGCTGATTTCCCATTAAGTGTAGATGTTTTCTGATATTTTGGACTTTTCAAGATGATAATGGCTGTAGTTAGCGGGTCTGAGAGGGTTAGTATATTCCCTGAACTGTTCCAGATTTTTCATTCTCGAGACATGCAAATCGTCTGTTGAATACAACTCCCATTGACTTTGGTGTGTAAGCATATCAGGCATGCGATTGCAATGCAGAGTAGTCAAAGACAAGTATGACCAGCACCTTACAGCAAAGCTCAAACACGAAGACAGCCGACAGCTCGGTGCTAATTTTTTGCAGCGCAGTGTGACGTAGGTATCAATCCACAGCTTGGAGGCAAATAAAGATGTAATCCTTGGTAACCAGGATATGCATCAGTCATCAACCACGATATCGAAGCTTATCATTTTCATGAATTCTACATATCGCAGATTCGAGTAAGCGCTGCGCAATGAATCCTTCCCTCAAGACATCTACTCGGATCTGTTCCGCTTGGTATTTTACGCCTTTTTCTAACTGTGATTTAATAAAAACAGACCATTATAGCGGTAGTAAAATGCTAACTTGATAAGGAGCAGGACCGCAGATTTTTACGATCGTACTGACTGCCAAGTTTATGAGAACAGAGTCTCACGTTTTTTGGTGGTCGGCAGAGCAAACGAATAACACACTTTACGACCGCTTACATCGCTGCCTTTACAAAAGGGGTGAACAGAAACTTTATACTTATCTTAGATGCCAACTTTATTATGGAGAAGTTCTGAACTCACAGGTATACGTGCGCACTCCTCAGTCATGCCTGATGGGCATCCATGCTGCTCACTACAGTAACTACCTGATGACTTTCGCAAATGACTTCTAGATTCAGAAATTACAAAATCTTTAGCATCGCACAGATCTTTCTATAATCAGTTAGTCTCTGAAGTTTGATGTCCTGTACGCGGAACGTTCTTGTCTTCCAGTCGCTGCTATGGAAACGTACACGTTTAAGTGAACAAAAATAACTTATTTATACAGAATACATTTTTTATTAAATTGCGAAAATTGCTATGCATTAAGAAACTTCAACTATGTCGTGTTCTAGCAATCAATGAATTCAAAAAATAGAGCAGGATTCTTTTGCTGTATTCCGATAAAAGAAAACAAGTCCTCCTTTGATGTTACAAGGGTCTTCTACACCCAACCAAGTTGTTGAATTATTGAAGTATTTCTCTGTTGGCCAGCCCTTTAATACAACGTTTCCATTGGATAGTATATTTCTCTCTCACGCGTATAATTTGCAAATATAAATCCATAGATATGATGGGAGTGGTGGTAGTTATTTGTTTTCCTGTAGAATTCAAGTACTGGTTGAGCTGGAATGTTAAGATTACGGGCACTGGAAACAGCTTTAATATCCTTTCAAAAAGTAAAGGGAACTATTATAAAGTAATACGAGAGTTTGAAGTCCTTTCAAATAAAAAGAGGAGGAACAGATTTTTAGATATTTTCAGGAGGATAACTGAAGCTAATCTAGTTTTTGTACGCTAAGTACAACGTACAGTTAAAATGCTGTTATCTAAGTGGAAAATTCTCGGGTGTACAAAAATCTCGCAAATAAAATTATAAAAGACCCTTGTAGGTTTTTTTACATGATCGAGTGGATGCATTTCTACAGATGTTCGCACAAGTTGATAAATTTATTGAGAGACTAATCATGCCAAAAGAAGTTCATTTGGAGTTTATAATGTCAACAAGAAACACAACCGACTTTGAGCAGAAGAAAATACTCAGCAGTTTTACCAACGACAGCTACATAGCCAAGGCACCACAGTTTATCCGACATTTCTTTGGATTTGAATCACTGGACCGTATTTTACCCCTTCTTCGCTTCTGATGGAAAACTGCTGCAATGGCATATTTTAATAAAATAAGTATTTTTGTTACAGAACTTAAAAATATGGGGTTTGACGAATCATCAAACAGAATAAGCGGCGCAACTGCCTTATACTTCTCGTGAATCACTGTCATTTGAGCAAGATCTATTTCCATATCATCTAATTTTATGATCTGGAGATGTTACAGTTAGAAGTTCGGACTTCTAACTATAAGGGATTATTGTGAGGATCCCTATAATCATATGTCTACGAGGATATGATCAATGAACATTCAAGGTTTATATGAGGAAATGAAATGGAAAAGAACCCGCATTCCATTTTAAATTAAAGATACTTATTGGCGTGATTCATCTGACATGACTAGCCTTAATGAAACTGTTACCCTCTGCAAACACCAGAAGAAATGTGTCCACTCCACCATCTTACAAGAATCCTTTACAATCTGAAATTTATAAAAAGGATTAACAAAATATTTGTTAGGATTTCACATGAGCTCGAAATATTTGGTCACAAAGGTATGCTGATGTTCCAGTCTGCTGTTGGATCATAAAAAGAAGTGGACTTCAGTTTCAGTTTTTGCTGTTTTTCTCGCATTTTTATTATAAATTTATACAAAAAATTGTGGTATTGCATTTTTGCTAATGGTGGGAAGCTAAACTGAAAATCCAAGCTTCAGAAATTTTCAATACTCTTGCCATGGTTTGAGAAATTGAAAAGATCACAGCGTCTTTTTGATTTCTATTCCAGTTAACACATAAATATCTTAATATATAACATAATTCAATTAATTCGTCATAAGGGAAGATTTAACTAACTCACAAAAAAGGGAACTGTTTTATTTCGAAATTTCAAGAGACGGAGAAAGCGGAAACGCTGCTTGTTCATTACTACCACAATTCTTAGTACACCACGAAGAGCCTCATTGTCACGAGACAGCATTATTCATAAATAAAACCACATAAATTTCTTCTTCTTAAAAACATGCTTCTTAGAATTATTGATCGCTGATCTAACATTCTTTCTCGGCAAACATTTTCAGTGGAAAATATCACCACAGTAACCAAACTGCTACACAGTCGCTGTTTGGTAATGGACAGGATGGAAATCTTTATTGGTGTACTCGTACACAATGAGATAAGATCAATATAAAGATTAAAGAATTAGCAACAAAAACTTTCTTCGGAAACAAAGAAAGATTAATATTGGTACATCAAGAGTCGGTGTACCTGCGCTGGGAAGTTATTTTAAATTAGCCGAATTAATTACCAGAGAAAAATCGCAAAGATTGAGTGAAATAAATGACCAAGCGTACTCTATTAGGTTTAAATTGTAATGTGACACTCAGGTATAAACCTAATTTACTGAAAAATAACAGGACAGGACTGTTTCAGGGTGTTTGCATTGCGATGATATCAGTGGCATCCCCATCTTCCCCTCGTTAAAGAGATAAACTCAGGCACTGCAAAGGTAAATAAATGTATAAACTGTCACGTGTGCTGCAAACGACAAAAAAGAAAGGAGATGTCTTGATATTTGGATTAAATTACCATTAATCATTAAGAAGTGGGCTTATGCTGGTCAACGAAGTGACAGCTTGGGGGGAAGGGGAGGTTGTGCTCTTTAGATTTCTCCTTTGTATTTCAGTCTCATACTCTAGTGTTTATTACGACTCTTCTTTTTTGTTATGGGTGTATACGTGCCTGCCGTCTGTGTGCGTGCCTATGTATGTGTGTGAGTGCACGCGTGCATGTCGCTGCCGTTCTAATGTGCTCTACTGAGGCTACTCCTCCTCGACTTGTACGAAGAGGAGAGCAATTTGGAGATTGGCAGATGTGCTATAGTTAGTTATCTTTGAAGTTATTTCTGGAAAGGCGTTTGCTTGGATATTTTTTACACGTCTGTATATAAAGCCGCATACGTACAACTGACCGTTGCTATCCTGGCTACCATTATTCCTCTTTCTTTCTTTTTTTTTTCTCTCGCTATTAACGCCTACAGTTCGCTACCTTTTGTAGCAATGTTCCACTTGGCACTGGATGGATTCCGACGTCCAGCCGTAGTGGCGACACTGCGTACCGCCTCCGTAGACAGAAGGTGCCTCACGTGATCTGGCCAATAAACGTGCTTATTGTGTGCTGGTAGAACCGTTATAGGGGATAGTTCTGCAGCGCGTGTACAGAGGGAAAGTAATCTTTCAGCTAACTCAGGTAAATCAAAAATAATAATAAAAAAAAGACACTTTCTGTATTTGGTTCCGAGAAAATGAAGTCATTCCCTCAGAGAAGGGGACGCGCTTCAATGAGGTGGGCCAGGGGAGCCACCCACACTTGAATATGCAGTTTCGCTTAAGTAGTCTTTCCTGTTTCATAGTATATGCATCGTTTGCTTTATGAAAACATTTTGAAGTTTTATTCTTTTGTTGAGGCTTATTATTTTCTTTCATTTATGTTCTCATAGCGACAGCAAGGGAAAATAGCAGGAGGAGGGGTCGAATCCTTAGGCTTCTGAAAGCCTTTTGAGCTGCTCCAAAGTAGTTGTGAATTTAATAAAGTGTTTAGAGGAGTTTCGAACTTATCAGAACGCGATGGTATTTCTGTATTTGGAGGGGAGGGGGAGAAACGCTCTATAACAGCAATTCTCAAGGAAAAAATAAGAAAAACTGAATTGAAGAAAATGGGGTGTAGTCTAGCTATGAGAGAGGGGAGTTATCGTTCAACAATAAATGTCAAAGAAAGACTGTAGGTCTATGCAGTTAAAGAAAAGCAGCTACCAGAAAAATTTGGATTCGTCCACAAGATCTAAGATTTCATATGATTGAAAGTCCTCAATTGTTTGTTTGAAAACTCATCGTTTGTTCCTTTCCAAACTTTTGTTCAAATAGTCAAGGTGTCGGTTACATTTATTGGACCCTTTTCTTCTTACTCAAATGCTTCACCTGGTGCATCCTTGGATGTTAATTTGATTAAATTTACAGTTGAAAAAGTACAGAAGCCGAACTTCAATATTGTTGAAAATTTTCCAAAGAGCCTGAATACGATGTCCCAATGATATGGCTCACGTGGAATGAACATATTATGACCTATCTTACAAGACTGTTTATTTACTTTGCAGACAACGTTAAAAATTTGTACCCGAAATTTGATTTTATTTGTGGTAACTTTAACGGTAAAAGGTGTTTGAAACCATTGTTTTAATTCTAGAAATTCTGAATCAAAAGTGGGAATATTCATGAGATTAGGAATAAGTAATAAGATCCAAATTATTCACTCTTCAAATATTACGCAAGTTACCATTCACTGGAAAGCAGAATTAGAAAAATCTTTATGATAAGAAGTATTTTTATAAATTATGGGAGTAATCCAAATGTACTTTAAAATAGGTTCAAACCATTTTACGGCGATTTATTCAACTAAATTAGCCAGAATTAAATAATATACAGATGGAATTTTATATACAAAGGTGGACAAAAATAATGGAAACACCTAACATATGAAATAGTAGTTTTTGTAAGGCATACGTATATGACATATTTATGAGGCATTTTGTATATGACATATTTATGAACACGCAGTGATGATTTTTGTTTCTTGCAGGAAGTACTGTGAAAAAAAAGACGATAAAAGCTTATGTTCATTTAGAGGTGATATAAAAAGATACACGAAGAAAATGACCATCTGTCTGAATTCCAAAGAGGTCAAATTGTTGGTGTACGTTTAGCACGACACCGGTGATTAAAACTGCCGATTTTTTAATGTATCCACAACAACTGTATCGAAAGTGATATCTGCATTCCCCAAGCATGGAAAAGCAAATTTTGAAAGCACGAATTGTGGCAGAAAATCGAAGCCTGACTGAAAGAGACCGCCGAACACTGAAAAGGATTGTAGCGCAAAAACATAAAACTAGTGCCTTAAAAAACGCTGCAGCACTTAATGTGAGTCTCAATAATCCAGTTTCTAGCGAAACAGTTCAGTGAGAACTTTATGAAGCTGAAATTTATGGCAGAGCCGCTATTGCCAAGCCACTCGTTACTGATGGTAACCTTAGAAAGAGGATGAAATGGCGTAAGAGCACAAAAACTGGACACCGGATTATTGGAAACGTCATATTTTCAGAAGAACTCACATTTTTTTCCAACATCAGGGAGAATTTAAGTTTGGCGAATGCCAAAAGAGGCTCACAATCCTGATTGTCTTGTACCAACGATCAAATATGAGGGTGAATTAATGGTTTGGTCAGCAGCATCTTTGTATTCTTTAGGTCTCATCACCACCACCCTGAATGTACGAATTACTGCCACTGATTACCTTGATATTCTGAGTGACAAGAATATCAAGGTAATCAGTGGCACTACTGTAATATTCTGGGTAACCAGGTTCATCCCTCGAAGCAAACGTTGGTTCCCACAAAGATTCCATGTTTCAAGATGATAATCTCCAATACACACGCCCAGATGTGTTCAATCTTGGTTTGAGGAGCATGAAACTAAGGTTAAGCATCTCCCATGACCTGCGCAATCATCAGACTTAACAGTTATTGAGCAACTGTGGGCATATTCGAAGAGGAGAGTGAGAAGCAGATTTCCTCTTCACTACTCAAGGAGATTGAAACGTTCTTTCATGAAGAATGGTTCAATATTCTTCTTTTAAACAGTTCAAGATATATCTGAATCTATTCCACGTAAAGAGAAACTATTTTAAAAGGAACATGTGCCAATAATCTTGCATACACTACGGTCCTTGAGGTTGTCACAGACATTCTCTCAGATATGCCAGACAAGCTGTACTTGCTACCTGGGAGTCTAAAACGCTGATGGAACTGATATTCGGGTGACACTCAAGTCAAGTGGACCCAATTTCGGCGAAGTCCGGACGGTCTGTGACAACCAAATCCTCTGCTTGCACCTTCACGATGGTGGGACTGTTAGTAATCCTGGGTATAACCTCCATGCACAAGCACATGGTGGGTGACCACCCAGGTGTGAACCAACGTAAGCAGGGGTCGAGGTGTGGCGCCCACACCACATGGAGGAATGCCGCCCCTCTATGTTACCAGGCAGTACTAGGTGGTAGATGACTCTCATCAACCGGTGAAATACCACCACTTTGCTTATTGGAGGCTTGAAGTGGTGGAACCCATGTTTAGTCTCTAGAGCTAAGTTCCGGTCAACCCTTCCCTATCTCTTCCATCATGCAGTATGATTGATGACTCTTGAGGTTATGATGAACGTTGTGGCGAGATCCAATATTCCTTACATTTCGAGGGTACAGCTCTAAAACGGTTTTCGCAGGCCGGCCGCTAGTTAGTACACCAGACCGAACCTATTGGTAACTCTCTAGGAGGCTTCCGGATCAGCTAGTGTATAATCTTGCTACCTCTACTCTGCCAGATAGTGACTGGAGGGAGTCCGAGTAGTGTGTATGCGGGGAGCATTGTCGAGGCCACGTTATGTCAAGGATCTGGGTATATTCTTCCCACATGTACGCCATATCCAAAAATTTCATTACTTCATACAGCATGTCCCACCCACTTTTTCTTACTATTGAATACACCATGAATTGTCAAACTAATAGAACAAGCTTATCTGCGAAAAGATCTAAACCTCCCAAGGATTTCCTAATTCATTTCACAAATATACGTGGTCTCAATTCTAATCTCAACGATGTCCATTTCCACTTGCAGTCTGCCAAACCCCATGTACTTTTTCTGACAGAATCTCAGTTATCGGTTGATTCATCTACTGCTCACCTCAGATGCCCAAATTATTCGCTGTATGATTCCTTTCGCCTCAAAGGTGGTACTTGTGCATATGTCCGTTCTGATATTCCCTGTCAGAGACTTGGCAATTTGGAATCTCCTCTCTTTGATCTTCTCTGGCTTAAAATCTCTCTACCTCATTGTGTCAAATTCATCTGTTGTCTCTACCGTTCTCCCAACTCCACTAATCACTTGGAGCTCTTTGACTTCCTCTCGTTGCAACTTGACTTTCTCCAGTCCAACTTTCCTAACAGTGAGGTAATTTTCCTTGGTGATTTTAATGTTCACAACTCCAGCTGGCTTCCGTTTTCTAGTCACACCGACCCAGCAGGTCGAGATGCTGAGGCTTTTGCAATTACTAATGACCTAGCACAGATTGTTCATTTACCTACAAGAATACCGGACAATCCGAATCATACAGCCAATACGCTTGATCTTTTTCTCACAAACAACCCTTCTAAGTACACGGTCGAAGTGAGAGGTCCTTTAGGCACTTCAGATCACAACTTGGTGATTGTCTCTTCTCCAATGGAACCTTTATCTCATGGCTATTCCCAACCTCGTGTTGTTTGGCATTACAAGAATGCAAAATGGGATGACCTGCGAGACTTCTTTTCTTCTTTTCCTTGGTCAGATTACTGTTTCAAAACTCCTGATGTCAACGTTTGCTCAGATCGTGTCAGTGAAATTATTCTTGCAGGAATGGAATCCTTTATCCCACACTCCACTTTAAAATCTCGTCCTTTATCTAAACCTTGGTTTTCCAATAAATGTGCTAAGGCTGTTCAAGAGAAGAATGTTGCATATCGTAATTGGCTTGTTTCTAATTCTTCAGTTTCATTTTCTGCCTACACCAAAGCTCGCAACAATTGTAAAGCAGTTATTAATCAGTCCAAACTAGAGTTTGAACAGGCTAAGAGTAGAAAACTTGCTTCTTGCCCTAATGGTAGCCGAGCATTCTGGTCTCTTGCCAAAGCTATTGGCCGCAGCTTTTGCCCATCTCTGCTTCCACCTCTGTCCAAACCAGATGGTTCTGTTGTCACTTCAGCCAAGGATAAAGCTGACCTGCTAGCATCCCATTTTTCTTCCAGCTCATGTATTAATGAACTTGGTAAAACACCTCCCACCATTCCCAACACGGTCCATTCAATGCCTCCTGTGGTCTTCCGTCAAAAGGATATCAGAAGGAATTTGATGAATCTTGATGCTAAGAAAGCTCCAGGTCCTGATGGTATTTCTCCACTTGTTCTCAAAATCTGTGCTCCTGAACTTACTCCTATTCTTTGCCGCCTTTTTTCACTTTCTTATTCCAAAGGTGTTTTTCCTTCTGCTTGGAAATTTGCTCATATCCAGCCAGTTCCTAAAAAGGGTGACAAATCCCTCCCATCCAATTATCGTCCCATTGCAATTACTTCTACTCTTTCTAAAGTAATGGAGAAATCAATTAACCGCCAACTCTTAAACTACCTAGAAACCTTCCGTCTGATCAACGATCGCCAGTATGGATTCCGTCGGTGTCGATCCACTGGTGATATTCTGGCTTATGTTACCCATTTATGGACTACGTCAATGGAAAGGTTCGGTGAAACACAAGCAGTTGCTCTTGACATCTCAAAGGCTTTCGATCGTGTTTGGCATAAAGGTCTTCTAAACAAGCTTCCATCTTATGGTTTTGCCAACTGTTTTTAGTAATTGGTTATCCAGTTTTCTCTCTGATCGCTCACTGAGGGTGATGGTAGATGGCTCTCTGTCTTCTAACTTCTCCACTAATGCCGGTGTCCCCCAAGGTTCAGTTCTTTCCCCCACTCTTTTCCTCTTGTATATCAATGACCTTCTTCCATTGACTGGAAATCCTATCCATAGTTTTGCCGATGATAGCACATTGCATTCAACTTTCCATTTTGAGAAACCTTGCCCTGCTCAATCAGCTTCAACTTCTCGAAAATCTGCTACCAATTCCTTAAATGCCGATCTTCAGGTAATTCTCCAGTGGGGCAAAGACAACTTAGTTGATTTCAACCCTTCTAAAACTCAGTCTTGTCTTATATCTCGCAAAAAGGATTCTTCTGCTCCTATGCTTATCTTTAGTGACACTCCAATTTCTAGGCAAAAGGATATATCTCTTTTGGGGATTACCCTGACTTCTAATCTCTCTTGGCACAAGCACATTACAAATATTGCTTCCTCTGCATCTAAAAAACTTGGTTTTCTCTTTCGCTCTCGGCGTTACTTTTCTTCCAAACAGCTGCTCACTCTGTATAAATCGCAAATCCGCCCTGCCATGGAATATTGTTCCCACATTTGGGGTGGTGCCCCCAAAACCTCTCTCAGGCTTCTTGATTCCATTCAGAAGAGGGCAGTTAGGTTAATTAATGATTCATCTCTAACAGAGTCTCTCCACTCGCTTTCTCATAGACGTACTGTTTCTGCTGCATGCCTCTTCTACAGATATTTCCATGGGCACTGTTCTTCTGAATTGGCTTCTATAATTCCCGCTCTCTCTTTCAAAACAGTCCGAACACGTGCCGCCACCAGCCAACATCCATTTACTGTCCAACTTCAAACCCACAGAACCAACTTTTCATCTTCCTCATTTATTCATTCAACTGCCGTTTTCTGGAACAACCTTCCTTCATACGTATTTCCTGAAAATTACAATCTACAGAAGTTCAAGTCCAATGTCAACAAATATCTTCTTTCGTCTTCTCAACCTCCAACCCAAGCACGGTACTAAGTACTATAGGTTCTAATACCTCTCGTGTTTGGGGTTCACATAAAAAAAAAAAAAAAAAAAAATAACAGTCAATTGCGTAAAATATTATTTTAAGGTCAAGGCTAACTGGTGTGCTCTAACTCCACGAAAAGCATTACATCAGACATGAAAACAGAATCCGTGAGTTGAATAAAATTAAAAGATGACTATTTTTTTATTACGACACTAAAAAAAAAAAAAAAATAGAGTGGACATTTCTAATGAAATATTCGTATAAGATTTTTAATGATTTCTATTGAAATGTTCGCATAAGATTCATACGAACAGAAGATAATTAAAGTCGCACTAAATCGATCAAATATTTATGCGAATACATCGTAACCATTATGATAGTGATTAATCGTAGTAACTGCTCCAATGACCAGGTTATTATGTTGAAAGCCAGCCCTACACACTAAGAGATAGTAAACGTACAAACTGCCTATTTAGAGCTATGCTATTCAGAGCTTAATCTCAAGATTTATCCACATGTCTACTTACAGCCTCATTTACAAACTGTCAAAGTCCATCATAAAAGTAAAGCCTCTCTCAGTGCATCATTTATCAAAATATCAGCAATCAGTGAATGTGCGCGATTCCTATTTCTCACCCGTAAGTATTTTTCCTGTTCATGCGAATGAGCCAGTGGGGAGGACACGTATCCATCAGGCAACTAAGCATGGAACCGGGTGTATGTGTGCGTGTCATAACGCATATCATTCCACACTTTTCACTATATTCGTGAACATCTTGCCGAAACACAGCAATCCGACGCCGTATTTTTCTACATTCTCCACCACAATTACTTTTCTTATGCTATGTCGCTATATTTTTCTCTTATTTCAAAGCTGGCACCCAAACACTCTCGTATATTGAGTAGCGCGCCTGCTTGGACAGTTCCATGCCCCATACAAACCACCGCAATGTTTTCATAATATGTAGTATTCAGCCTTTTTGTACGATCAGTAACTTAAAGACAGATGAGGGTGCTGCAAGAATTCTCTTCGTACAACAGATGGCTGTAAGATTTGTTTAAAAAAATAAGAAAACAGTTAAACTATTTCAATTTAAATATCAGAATCGCGACCATTTTCTTTTCTTTCCGGTTTTTAAAGGCGATTTCCTTAGTCGAGTAGGTCGGTTTTTGTCCAATCTTGAGCGAATGACTTTATGAATATATTAGTTTCAGTACGAGATACAGCTAGAAAAAAGTATTAGGTGTATTAAGAATTTAGTATTAGTCATATAGTGCAGAAGCAAAGGGCTTTTGCTGCACCCCACCCCAAAAGGGTAAAAAGTAGATAAGAAAATGCGCCTCCATCCTTATGTGGGTAACTACGTAATCCAGTAATATAAATCGTAAAGATACGCGGGTCATGGTAATATTCTCATATTATTCTAAAACTCTTGTGCAAGAACAAATGCGCCACAGTCCAAAAGTAAATATGTATATATGGTGTGGACTTCGTTACCTTGAAGCCAAACATCGTGTTTCAACAGGACAGAGCTCCATCTCATTGGGAATCATACCGCACACGATTCAAAGAGGACAAATCTTTGGATTGATCGTAATGGAAAGATTGTCTGGCCGCCATGCTTACCTGGCATAAACCCCTCCTCCCCATTCAGCGTTTGTTGACGTTGTGTGAAGGGCGCTTGCCTACTAAAAGCGTCTCCGAGTTTCTACAACTGACAACCAGAATAAGCAAAAAAGTAGCTTATATTCAGCCACAAGTACTATCAGAAACATGGCGTGGAATCGAGTACCGATTGGGCATCTCAGAGTTCTTACCAGGTTTACTATCACAGAACACTTTTGAATGTCCTTACAACAGTGAAAACTGCAATTATTTATGTATAACTATTCAAAAGTTTATAATTTTTTAAAAGTTTTAGTGTTTTTCCAGACATACTGCTTACTAGACAAGCGATGCAGAGAATTTTCTTTGAGTTCCAAACAGAAGCTAAAATCATTTTCTCTGAAGACTGAAAGGAATATTTTGACTCCAACGATTCCATAAACAATGAAAAGAAGTTTTCCACATAGCTTCATCTCGCAAAGAAAGATCAATCAACCTATTCAACTTCTTCATGCAAGCGACAATGAATGCTTTCATTCAACTCTTATTAGTATTATATGAAGCTGCATTTCGTTCTCTAACACAATTATTTGTCCATTGTGGCATAAAAAAAATTCTCGCTCATTATAAGTACTCTTAAAGGTTGTCCCATTAAGAATAATTCAGCAATAAACATAGGATTTGGAGCCCTGCCAATTCAATACCTCATCAGTGGACAGAATTTCTAGGCTTATTGTTAGCACGTATGATAACATAAAATGAACTATAAGAAACACATTAACTGTGAGAATTCTGATCGATTAATAAAACAGTACACATTTATCAGAGATAAGTACATCAAATCACATCCATCAATCGCCTATAAAATGCTTTCCATAAAATGAAAAGAAAATTATCTTGGATTC
This sequence comes from Mastigoproctus giganteus, assembly GCF_048544385.1. Lineage (NCBI taxonomy): Eukaryota > Metazoa > Arthropoda > Arachnida > Uropygi > Thelyphonidae > Mastigoproctus > Mastigoproctus giganteus. The sequence goes on along the minus strand of NC_143583.1, from coordinate 121,051,459 downwards.
ATATTGAATCTACTACGACTAGTTTTTATGATTTCCAGGAAAGAAGATTGCCTTTCATTAGTCGCCCAATGAAAGGCTTTGCGTCTTCAGAAATAATATGATAGTCGATCGATGGACTTTTTTGGAACCTTCGAAAATTTTTAAGCAGATGGCGATGATGGATTGTAGCATCATCTGTGGATGAATTTTGCTACAGGAGCGCACTCTCTCCATCTTGATTCTAGAAATTATCTGTACATTGAAAGGGTATGTACGGTAGCACAGTGGTTATAATCACCATCCTCTCCACACCGGGTGGAAAAGGTCCGGGTTCGAATCCCGTCAATGACACGAGGAATTTAGGCGTGGTTGTTGTTGTAGGGGTTTAGCAGCATTAGCGACTAAGGCCATATTACTCAGTGTGTATTGTCTGTAAATTGCGTGTGTTCTGAGGTGATTTTCTGTTTTTCTGGATGAAAAACTTGAGTTTCCAAAAAAAAACTATGCTACCCTCGCCTCAGTCCGACTAACTCAGCCGCGTTTGAGAAAGGCCAGTAAAAATTACTTCACGTCATCGGTGGGACTCGAACTCAGATAATTTTCGTGAAAGTCCTATGTAGGCCATTTCACTTAGAGTCATACTCAAGTTTTCCTTAAATTTGTTGTGATAATTTTCTTAATTTAAGTCTGCATTAGCTCGACAATTCTCAATACAACATTACGTAGCAAAATCATATCCCTCTTTGTGTGTCCAAATCAATCTCACTCTTAATATTTGTACCTTCCTTTCTATTTCTCAATTACACCACTTTCTGACCTCATAAACCTCCTTTGGCAGTTCACAGGCATGTAAGTTTCCAGTGCTGCCTCAGCTTTTACAGTTTCTCTTTAGTTTCTTTGTACTCTCGAAGTTTTCTCATTCATTCATTATTTACGACAAACGCGGGGAACAAATCTTTGATGGAGGCAAATATTAATTTCCTTCAGCTTGTCAGCAAGAAAAGAATTGGAGTACTTTGCCAAATAGTCCCATTCATAATTTTCAGCCACTAGATTTCTTTAAGTGTTTATTACTGTCTTTCAACAGCAGCGTTCTCTGCCCAATAATCATTTAATCTTGGTACATTGCGCATCAAAAGTATTTACTGAGCCAATCATCTGTAGTTAACGTCCTCATTTCGCAGCTTTCACAGATCTGACAGAGCACGCTAGTTGAGTTGACAATTTTACCTTTAATGATCCCTCACATTGCTGACTGTCAGCGCATTATTAATCACTTTTAAAGTTATATTTGGTCTTTCCTTTTAATATCCACGATAATCTACCAGTCTATTGATGTAGCAGCGAAGTGCACACAAAAATTGAGAAGAAATCGCGCATTATCATCCATTTCAAGACTAATTTAACTTTTAGAAGAAAAAAGCTTCCATAAAAATACCTGTCATTTTAATTTCAGAAATTAAAAAGTAAACTTAAATACACCCTCGTTTTCGCGTTCGTTCGTTCATTCGGGGAAAAATTACAAGATCATAATGAATCGGAGGTTCGATCAATCACCGAATATATAATTTTGCTGATCTCAGACCGTACAACTCGTGGAAAATGAGCACAGAAGAATACATACATACGCCCTTTTTATTATGCTTCCTGGGACAACTAATTTTAAGATTTTGATTTCTTTTCACCCGAAATACGGTATGTGACATTGAATTCGATGAGCTGAGTCGAAAACTGAAGTCGAATATTGCCTTGAACTGATAGATTTAGACAGGAATGCAGGTTATTAACTTATTGAAAATTTTAACAGGTATTACAATAAACGGCTTAAAACAGAGTCAATTTTTTTTGGTTTGCTTTTTTTTTGTCAATGATTAGGAACCTTTCCAATCAGTTTTCGGCATTAGTCTGGCAGCATACTGGGCTTACACCTTCCTTGATCAGGTTTTCCATGACAGCAATATCTTGATGGAAGTTCGTCGTGTTCATCGCTAACGTGACAGAAATTTGTTAGGTTGTAATAAATTCTCAAATAAAGTTTTTGTTTTTTTTGTTGCCCAAAATGTCCACAAACTTTCTTGAAGGATTTGCAGTCCACTTGTCAGCCACGAGGCTTTTCAGATGTATAACTTTATTTTCGCTGGCAGACAGAGGAGTAAAATGCTAGTAATTAAAGAAAATCGCCAGTATTTAATAGGCTTAAGGATCCTCCTATCTGGAAACAGAATTTCTAAGTAATTCAAGGTAGAACTGATTAATAAGACGTTGCTGTTTCGTGTAGCAGTAAAGGTTATTGACCTTGCACATATTACGCATTTAATTGTAGTGTTTAAAAGAGAGAGCTTCAGAAGGCGAATAATTGCTAATTCAATTATTACTTCCTTTCCTTCTCTCAAGGAAAGGATACGTTGTACTGTAAGTAGATTTCCGCATTCCTGATCTGTGTGTTAAGTTTTTATTAAGATTCCAAAGAAAGCAAAAATTGTCATGATACACTTGGTAAAACTGAAGTGCACAAGATCGATCAATGCAAGTGTTAATATTAACCAAGAGCTGTTAGTTTATAAGGAGTTTGGCATTCATTTTAATCTCTTCTGTCCAACAGAAATGGATTTGGTTCCGCAGGAGGTAGTTTTAATTAGAACTAAATTGTAAAGGAGATAGAGAACGTATTCAGTAATAAAGACAGACTGGAACTAGAATATGTCTACCAGATACAAAAACTCACTACATAGCAATTCTTCAGTACTAGTGAGGGCATTGTACATGTGAGGAATGATGATTTAAAGCTTAAACGAATTCGTTGTGAAATGCAAGGTCATGTTTGAAAACTGTCACGAAATAAGAAAAAAATATTGTTTTGTTTGAAATTCTGTCCGGATATAACAAACAGGATTTTATGGTGAAAGTATTATGGATTAATTCTAAGTGTAAGGGACTCTAAGAATTGTGGGGGAAATTTTTTCTCAGCATAGCCCGACCTTAATTGATAGACGGAATTTATTCTGTAAAGATAGCGCTAAACTCTTGCACCTCCACTTACACACAGGAGGTGCAAGGGGTTTTTGCTAATACCCACCGAATTAGCAATTTCCTTGAAATTGTTAGTTCCGACTTCCCTAACCACGGGGTTAGGGAAGTCGGAACACCATCGACACAGATCAGTGATATATGCAAAGTAGAAGTAACCCGAGAGAAAAGTACCAACTGTGTGGTACTACACTTAGGGTGGTAGAAAATGAAAAAGACCTAGGAGTAATTGTGCAGTCAGATATGAAGTTTTCTGAGCAATGCAGACAGACTGCCAGGGCAGGTCATGGGGTTTTGTCAATGATATATAGGAATTTTTCTAGCAGGGAGAAGGAGGTGATTATCCCTCTGTATAAGGCAATGGTCAGGCCGCGCCTTGAGTACTGCGTACAGGTCTGGAGGCCTCATTTTAGGAAGGATATAGATTTGCTTGAGCGTGTACAGAGAAGGGCAACAAGATTGGTGAGGGGAATGAAGGGATCCTCTTACCAAGAGAGGCTTAAGTTCTGCAAATTGCAGTGGCTGGAGACTAGGCACCTGCGCGGTGATCTGATTGAGGTGTATAAGGCCTTGAATGGGTTGAGCACGCTGAATTCTGATGGGATTCTTCTACTTGTTCAGATTACGAACCTAAGGGGGCATAAATTCAAATTAAGGAAAGACAGATGTAGAATAGATGTGCGGAAATTTGCCTTTAGCCAGCAGGTGGTTAATTGCTGGAACAAACTTCAATCTGTCGTTGTGGAAGTTTATGGGTTGAATAAATTTAAGGAGGAACTGGACAGGCATTTGGAGGGAATGGTGTGATATATATATTTTTTTCTTTTGGCTGATGCTGCATAAGCTCATACACATGCTTTCTTGCATCACATGCCACTACTACTATACGGGATAAAATTACAATTGCGCCTTCTCTGAGAGCCATTACTGTGCTTACAGGCAGCAGTAATCCTAGAATAACACATCAAGTGGGTGGAAAACGAAAAAGACATGGTAATTGTACATTTCTATATGAAATTTTCTGAGCAGCGCAGACATACTGCTAGGACAGCTTATGGCGTTCTGTCAATGATAAACAGGAATTTTTCCAGCATGTAAATGGAGGTGGTTATCCCGTTATGAGGTTATTAGGTCGCATCATGGGTACTGCATACAGGTCTGGAGGCTTCATTTTAGGAAGGACACGGATCTGTTGGAACTTTTGCTCTTACCAGGAAAAGCTTCAGTTCTGCAAAGTGTAATATCTGGAAACTAAGCGCCAATGAGGAGACCTGGGTGAAGTGTGTGCGAAAATTTTATTTCAAGCCATTGGAACAAATTTCATCTGGTGCTGTAGCAGTAGGTTGGCTGAATAAATTTAAGGAACAATTAGATACATTATTAGAGAGGACTGACAGATAATTTTCAACTACTAATATTGCTTACAGGCAAATTCTAATATAACTATGTGTGACTGTAATTATTTGCGAGTATTTATAATTAAAAGACTGAATGTGAGTGTATCAAAACCGTTGGGAAAGTTAACGAGAGTGTCATTAGACTCCAGGAAGATCCCTTGTAATGTCTCCCCAATCCACAAAGGTGTTGCTAAACAGTTGAGAAACTACAGAGTAGTGAGCTTGAATTCTGTGGTTGGGAAGTTCACGGTGTCTGTAGTTAAGAATACGACTGGGAATCATCTCGACAAAAATTATATGTTGAGCAGATCCCAGCATGGGTTCATTTACGGGAGTTTAATGACATCATAGTAATTTACCAGACTGATAATGCATCAAGTAATAATTCTGACACTATATTGATGTCGGTGTACATAGTGTAATTCTTTTTTCTGTATCGTTCCTTTATAGACAGTTTATTTGTAAGGTTCCTTTGGTCACCTGTGTACGGAATCACAATTGCATCTAATCTAAGTTAATAAAGAAGCTTATTATTATACCTAGATGTTAGTGAAGCTTTGAATATTGTGCCTCATGGTTGGTTTGGATTTTTATGGCACAAAAACACGTCCCTCATGAAAGGCTACTATATAAACTGGAAGTAAATTGGAGTTAGTGGGAAAATCGTACGCTAGATCATAGGCTGGCTAAAAGACAAGAGATGGAGGTTGCCATCCACAGTCTTCAGGGTGGACTAGTGTAACAAATGGGATTGATGTTAATCCTTAACATCAATAATTGATGTTAATACTTAACATCAATCCTCAGGGATTGATGTTAAGTCCCTTCCTATTTCTAATTTTCATAAATTAGAGACAATATTGGTATCCAAGCTAAGCTTTTAGAGTTTATTGATGATTTGAAGTAAGTTGGGAAGGGTGGTTAACAATTCAAGCCAGTCCATGTTACTTCAAAAAGACTTGGATCAGTTGCATATATGGCGCAGAAAATTATATCTAAATTATGCATTTGGGTACCAGAAATCCTGGAGTCACGTATAAACTGAGGGAATGGTAATTAAAACGGTTCAAGATGAAAAAGAATTTGGTATTACGATTCAATGTGATGAAATTTTCAGTGTGAAAAAGCGGCTAGGAAAGCGCATTGCACCATGCTTTGATTTATAGGGCCTAAGAGAGAGAGAGAGAGAGAGAGAGAGAGAGAGAGAGAGAGAGAGAGAGAGAGAGAGGGGGGGGGGGACGTCATTACCCATCTTTACAAGGCGATAGTTAGACCGAATTTGTAATATTATAGTCAGGTCTAGAGATCGCACCTGACTATAAACATAGAACTACAGAAGATTCAAAAATTAGTGATGAGTGCAAATTGAATCGCATATATGGCGAAAGACTTGGTATGGATTTAAAATTTCGACAACTAGATAAGACATCTAAGAGGAGACCTAATAAAGCACTAAAGCGGGTGGGTAAAATGATTGAGGAAAGTCTGTTCTCCCTCGTAGATGAAAAAAGAACTACCGGAAAAAATATAATTTATCAGGGAATAATAGAAGACTGGATCTTGTGGAGTTCATCTATGAGCAGAGGGATGTAGAATGCTGGAATCAGATTCCTTCCAACGTGGGAAAAACAGTAAATCTGGATGGGTTCGAAGCGGAATTGGATGGTGAAGTTGTGGAAATGGGAACAATAATAATATTCTGTTTTATAATTATTACTGTTTTGGCTGATGCAGAAAAAGACCGCTTTCTTGCATCATTTAGCCTCAATAATATTAATAATGATAACAGCTTGAAACAAACAGAAAACTACAAGAAATCTGAAATCCTTCCGAAGTGTTTCTGCAACAGCTAAAGCGAGTGAAATCAATTCGGTTACAATAAGTGACATCTCCTTTAGGATTTCTCCGGAGTATAGTACTGACACTAATTTATTCTGAATAATTCATTACGACATTCATTCTGAAATTAAAGATTTTGAAATCTTTAATTTCAAACTCTTTCAAAAAAAATTTCAGTGGATGACGAATGAAGTTTTGAAGCCCATAAAATATTTACCCTTAATCTCTTATACATTATCAAAACTGTTCTCTCGAATATACGTTTGTTCAGGATATTGGTCTCGAGTTTTGCATCTACAAATATAAAATTGAAAATATAATTCGAAAAGTCTCCATCGGGAATCGAGTTTATGACCGAAATTTAATGAGAATTAAATATAAATTAAACCCAATCTTCACACGGAATTCTGCCATCCACATGGATCACAAAATCGGGCCTACATCTGGGTGGAGTAAAATGAATAACGCAAAATGGCTATTTTGCATATGTACTAATTCTTAGCATTTTTAAAAATTCATACCACCGGCTTTCATTAACGAATTAATGAGATGGATATCATCATCATTCTTCTCTTTCTTGGTGATTCCCTTCTGTTTCTGACTCTTGTTCTCTCTCTCTCTCTCTCTCTCTCTCTCTCTCTCTCTCTCTCTCTCTCTCTCTCTCTCTCTCTCTCTCTCTCTCTCTCTCTCTCTCTCTGTGTGTGTGTGTGTGTGTGTGTGTGTGTGTGTCAGGGTAACTCAGAAATTTTATTTTGTCTGATGCAACACAAGCCTCAGTCTTCCTTGCACCATATGGCTAATAATAATAATAAATATTATTGATCAATTAAAGAATATGAACAGTTAATGTAGAAATATGCATTAAAAGGCAGACTCAGACCTCCGTCAAGGAGAGTCTGCATCGAAAATGTTGTCGATAAAGAGGATTTATAAATTTATGAATTCTAGCGAAAGATGCTGCCAAGCAAATCAAATTAAAATCATTGTAAGTATTGTTAATTCTATTTTTAAATTTTTTTTGTTTTTGAGATTGATTAACAATAATTATTCATATAATTAATTTCGTTGTTGGGTTTTAGACGCATGAACAACTTAGGCCATATCATAATCTGTAAATTGCGTGTGTTCTGTGGTCGATTTGCTGTTTGTTGGATGAAAAACCCTAGTTTCTGGACGAAAAACCATTCTATCCTCGCCTGAGACCGATTAACTCAGCCATGTTGTGAAAAAGACCCATTAACATTCCTCACGTCATTGACGGGATTCAAACTCAGGTATTTTCCAATCGGTGTGGGGAGGACGATGATATCCACGAGGATTAATTTGGTAATAAAATAAATTCGAAATTTCGATTTTATTGAAAAATATTCCAGAATGCCCGCTGGTAAATGGCAGAAGTGAGTATTGTTTAGTATTATTTTTTCAAAAATTCATGTGCAAAGCAGTACTTCAAATCTCATCTGGTGGCACGACGGGTTAGATCATTACAACTTCACTATTACTACTAAATTTAATTTATTGTATGTAAGAAATAAATGGAATTAACTCCTATTTAAGCCAAAGTTGTACAACACTTCAGAAACAGTTTAATACGGAATCCAAATCGCTAGCAGACCAAGTCTTTCTCCTATATAAAAGTGTCCTAATTTAAAATTTAGCGTGCTGCTAATAAACCACTGACATCAGTGATGAAATTTAAGAATCTATTATAAAATTAATACTTAATGGGCTACAATAAACACGCTATAATCTCAAAAGTTTTTTAAATGCAGGTAAACAGAGATATGGATGTTATATCAAGGCCTCACTCTTTCTCTTCTCTCCTTTATTCTATAGATAAAGTATTCTTCACCTGTAGCCTACTCTAAATAAATTAAATTTAAGACGAGGTCATTCAATTCCGTCATTATACAATACTCGTATTAAGGGAAGTCATATAATTCATCAAAATATAAAATAGAAGAAATGTTTCACTTCCTAGCATGGCACGCTCCTTTTCAATTTCAAAATACTTTTTTTTGTATCACTACACCTAAAGAGTTCGTAGAAGACAAGGTCCTTTCAGTACATGAAAAAAAAATTCTCCACACTACACATACTGATCGATTTACATCTGTTTACTTGGGCATATTTTTTGTTCTTTTCATTTCCTTTTTTAGTATTGAACTCAGTTCTCTAATCGTTCTGATAGGATCTGCCAATCTTCTCCCAGACTTCCTTTTGCCAGCGACTAACTTACAAACTCGCTTCTGTATCAAATATTCAAATGCATCTTATGGTAAAATTCAAATTTACCTACTTCCAACTCTCGCTACTTGGCCGCGCATGCATATGTTTAAAAATCAACAAACTCTAAAACAGTTACTCAAACAACATATGCTCGGGACGTCAAAGTATGCAAACCAGCAAGACGAGGTACATTTAATATTGTCTCGCACGAGTTACTACACAAACGACCAAAACAAAATACGTGCCTAACAACAGCAATATAAAACTTGGTGGCTCTACCATACGGTTCTTTCGCATACATAAAGATATCAAACTCGTTTTATAACTCAAGTAATATTTTCATTGCGGGGAGTCCCTATATTTTGATTATTCGCAAAATTACTGTCCTAATTTAAAATAAATAAAACGCATTCATTCATCAAACGTTACCTCATCAAGGTGTAACTGCATATTGCTCTTCTTGGATAATATTAAGGTCCGAAAAGCATTAAGGCCAACATTATATTTACAAATTCACTTACCCTAAATCCTTAATCGTGTAGTTATGCAAGACAGTGCCTAATGTCCCTTAATGTAGCTACAGAATCATTCAGCCCAGAAACTTAGGCTAATTATATGTATAAAAAGTACCCTTATTTCCGTTCTAACCTTTCTCTTAAGTAAAATGTATACATTGAACCTCGCACCACTTCGATTTTATTCGTGACAAACTCACTAAGTGTACAAGTGATGGTGATCGTCTTTACATGAGGGACCTGTTTGTCTCCACTGAAAAATGCAACCCATACATTACCCAACGTGCAACAGATCTTAAATTACAGCTGCAGGATATAACGGTATATCCTATAAAGGATAAATATCCTTTATACGAAGTTTGTTTTCTTTCTTATATTTTATAAAGGATATTAAAGTAAGCTGATCTTTTCTGGTAACATTTGAGTAGATAATGGTTATTCGTTTTATTTATCAATAACTTTTAACAGATGACAATTAACGGGTGCGTATACACATCGATGAGCTCATCAAATATGTAGATTGATGAATTGTGCTCGTGTATTCATTACTCTTCACCGCCAAGCTATAATCGATTTAGAAAAAAGCAGAAAAATTAAGACTGGATTCAAGAATATATTTTATCTTAAGTATTTTTACAAGAAAATGTTCTTAAACTTTTTCAAGGATATTCTATTTGGTATAAATACAGGAAATTTTTGTGAGCGAGGTCAGTGGACTTTTCAAATTGATAAAGTGGAAAGGGAAAATAAATAGTGAAGAAACTTTTACTGTCAGCGTTGTTTACCAAGAAATATCCCGAATAACAAATGCGATTTATATTTATAAATTAGAATAAATTTTCCCTTTTTTTTACAACTATTTGTATAAATTGCTTTTTTGATTTTTAGGGGGTTCGTTATCTATCAAATATACAGAAATTACATTCTTGATAGAGCTTATCAAATTTATATTCATATCTCCAAAAATTATTGGAGATAATTTTGATTTTTTCAATTCTTCGTTTCATTTTCATATCTTGTAGCAGTTTGCAATATTTGCAATAAAATAAGTTTACAACCATATCCTGAAAGTTATTATAATGTTTAATTTATTTGAATAATGGTAACTCGGCAAAAACACGAATATATATAGGCATATTTGAATTTTCACAAAAAAATAATATTATTTTTAGTGATCTCTGCGTTTTTGTATTTAGAATGCCATCAAGGAACGGTGAAAACTCAAGAACTAACAGGATATTTATTTATTAAAAATTCAAACACCGATTGCAAAATTCGCTTCAATGAATGCAATGGTAAATTCTTTATATTCTCTGGAAGCGAATATAATATTTAAAGACAACTTCTGATAAATATATAAGAACTTTAGAATATGTGATGATTTATCAAACAAAATTAGATGATTATTTCAGACGGAATTGGAAATGGGAAAAAAGGAGTCAATAGTTACCAATGCAGAGTTTCGGGTAAATGGATTTTTCTTCGAGAGTTATGCAAAAATCATTTTGGGAAAAAATTACCATTGGAAAGAACGAAGGCTGAAGCCATAATTAAAAAAAAAAAAGGTATTTGCTTCGCATGCATTTTCCGAACCGAACTTAAAGAATTAGAGACTTGATTATATATCTGTGTTTCCGTTGCATCGAAGAAGCACAAAGAGGTTGAATTTTCGTCCGGTTTAATTCGTTATTTCGATTTCAACGCAGAGGTGCAAATAAAAATCCTCAATTTTGTCTTTACCTGAGGAAACATCAGGAATTATCAATAACACGGTAATGGAAACATTTGAAAAGAGCAAGAAGCGATAAACAGATAGCACATACACGCTGTTTTGGTGGCGTGATTCAGCAAATTAAAAAGGCATCTTTTGTGCAGAAAATTATTGTAGGTGGTTGTGCTGTTCACATTTCTCCATGCAAACAAAAATTAGGCGATTTTTGACGTGCACAGCTATAAAATTAAAACTTTTTGAACAAAGAACTGGAATATAACGTCTTTTGACCACCATAGTAAAGTCAAGTGAGTAACTTTAATGGATTATAAAGTTATATTTCCATTTAAAATCTTATTATTACATTGCGAATTCGCCATGAGTTTTAAAATCTGATACACCGTGGATAGCTTGACTTGGTACATTATGGCCTAAGCTGCCGATATGTCTAAAAAAATCACCAGGACAGCTGTTTCGAAGCTTATTGGCCAATGGGAAGCCAGTAAACTTCGAATCCACTGTCCTGGTGGCTTCAGATTTTGAGATGTATAGTGGATTCACCTGTTTAGGTGATGCCATTCAATTAAAAAGATATTGACAGCTTAGGTAGAACTGTGGAAAACGGTATTTGTCTCTAAGTTGGACATACTGTAAGATTCAGCTTTAGCACCAACTACAACTTGACGTCCATCTTTCGAGGTAGCAGAATGTTCCTCGTGGTCGAATACCTAACGCAGTTATGAGTCCCAAATGTATTTTAACTTTTTTTATTTAATGATATCTTAAAATCATGGCTAAAATCCGATCACACTCAAGTATCACTCTTTTCTAATGAAAAAAAAAAAAAACATATAAAAATATTCAGAACAAATATCTAGTGATTTAAAATAAAGAGAAAATTCTAAACATATTTTTTGCTTGTTACTATAAGAAATGATAAATTTAAATGAAAATGGAAAAAATAAGTCTTGGTTCATGGCGCCACACAAAAAAACGTTTTATAGCGATTGTATATAATATTTGAAGTTTGGTCACCTCAATTTTCTAAAGAACTTTCCATTAGGTAAGAGTATAAATTAAGTGGAAACGTTGGAAAACAAACCCTCTAATACTCCTCAAATTCTCTCTCAAAAAACAATATTACAGAAAAAGATCTTTTCGAAGACATATACTTGAAAAAAATATGCAACTGGGAAAAAATCGACGACAGATTTTTGGAGCACGTGAAAATAACCTACCATTTTGTAATTTAGACTTCTTAGTAACTTTAAATATACAATGAAAAAAGAAAGTTGGATTTACATTATGATGAACCGAAAAAAAATGTAGCTGACGGTGAAATTAAAGGCGATTCTGAAAGTAAATTGCAATTTAGAAATTCTCTTGATGAATTTCACGGAGGCCCCGGGGAGGATTTAACTATTGAAATACAAAAATTCATTGGTTGAGAAATACAGCTGCTGATTTATGAAAATATTCAGCGAACTTAGTTTTGCTTGAGATTTTATTTTTTGTCTATTTTTTTAAAACAATGTCTGGTGTAGCATGATTTAACTTTTTATGTTTGGTTAATGGTTCATGCGATTTCTAATTTCAAATTGTAGTACTATAAAATTCTTATACTGATTACATAGTTGTGATATTTTTAAAAACACAAAATTATTGTTGTTACAAAGGTTTTTCTTTTATTTTCTTTGTCATTTGGTTTGAACCTCATTGGCCAATCCGATTGTAGTGTGTGTGTGTGTGTGTGTGAGAGAGAGAGAGAGAGAGAGATGATATTTATTCTTTACTTTTCCACTAAACAAGCCCAAACTCCATTTGTTAAGTTTTTCGATTTGTTCCGTTCGATTTTCGTATTCTCGCCCATAGTAGAGTGGCCAGCTGCAAGACAGCATCTGTTTGATTTTACACTATTGGAATTTGTGGTTGATTTAGTGATGTTTGGGGAAAATCTCATTGTGCGAGGTACAGACGGATGAAAAAGTCGTCTTCGATTTCGCCACTCCACTCCACTCCCAGTTATCGGACGGCGTAGCAAGAAGCTGGTGATCGCATTGCTTATACATTAAACTGGTACAACCACAGATAGCGAAACCAACAAAAGTGTGCGATCCGTGGACTACTTGGTCTTCATGGCGGTCCCCTGACATGCCCACCTAATTTCTATAAGTCTGCATATCATTTGAAGACTTTATTGTATAGGACTTGAGATAGATCGACAACATGCCAAACCAGGAATCACCAAGTCGACGTATTTCGATGAAGGTACTCCACAACAGCGGTTCCCGATCTGCCTTCGAGTAAGCCCGTAAGCAAAAAAAAAAAAAAAAGATTCTAGCTAGTTCGGCAGTTATGGCTGCAACTACAGAAGTTGTGAATTACTACAGAAAAAAAAGATTTCTTTTATCACTTTCAACCAACTAATTCTTCAGCCACAACTTATTTCTTCACTGCACTGGAAAGTCAATTATCCAAACTAGCCAATTCGGATAACTAGTTTGGCTCAATTTTATAATGATATTATTAATTTCACCTAAACATTCTATCACCAAATTGGTATTATTCAAACCAATCTCCACTTTTTTAAATGCTTTGAATTATGTCATTAACAAGTAGCACTACAAGTTTATTTTCTGCAGACAAGTTAGGTTAATGGACTTGAAAAATAAATGTACTGCACATTCGGATTTTGAAATCTCATTTTGATAAACGAAAGCAAGTCCAGCCTTCTCATTAGCTGTAAATAAAATTTCCTTTAGTGTTAAATTTTTGAATTGATGAATGAACTAATTATTGTGGCGTGTAGTTTAAAATAAACTAATATATGTCTTTGGTGATATCTACCAGCTTCTTCATTGGTACAGTTAATACACCACTGTATTCCGTGTATGGTAAAATCCTCTCACAAGAGAGAGAGGTCCTATTTTGGGAAATGGGAGAGAAAACTCGAAAACATTAAATCAGATTAATTGAAAATTTAGTTCAACTTTCAAACTTTTAGCAAAAAATAAATAAAATAAAATAAAAATTGTTTTATCTTTATAAATATTATGATTTTACTGCACAAAGATTTTATACAATAAATAAAACAAAGAAACTTGTTTAAAAAGAATGCTAATATTTTAAAATCGGATAAAACCGCCTTGGATAAGCGACCGAAATAAACTTATATGAGGCAACGCCTTACGATATCTTGACAAGATATCTTTTAAGATGTGGACATGTCTGGACATTTTAAAAAGGCGAAAAACACATTCTGATAATTCTGTAAGTCTACAAAATTACTGGAGAAGCCTTTAGCATCTCAATCCTGCTTTTTTTTAATTTTTCTGGATCGGTTCTTGAAGGGGATCGTGAAAATAATATTGGGTTAAAATCAGAGTTTCAAATGTTCTTCAAAATACTGAAACTTGTATTTAAGAAAATAAATGAAAAACAGGTATGTGTACATCTTCTTGAAAAATGATCTGACAGTTTTCATTTAACCGTATACTCACGCGCGAGGCCCGCAGTTTGCACCACATAATTTCTGTCGTGCAAAAATGGTGGTCCCATTTTCCATTTGCAGCATCCTCTTCTAGCCCTCTCATCCATCTGAATAGGTCTATCTGCACGTTTAATACGCCTATGTTATTCGCAGCTAATATGTACCACTAGCGCTGTTTTTGGATTCTTCCCTTGGTAAGTGCTTTCTTTTATCTCGGTTATTACTTTTTATATCAGTTTCTTTGTATTCATTAAGTTTTTAGCATTCACTCATTATTTCCAACAACAGCAACAAGGAGAAAACGGAACAAAGCTTTGGGAATATTAATTTCCTCGTGCTTTTCCACCAAGAAAAGAGTTAATAACTATTTTTCTTATTAGCCGAGCAGAGCAAAATATCAACGAAATGAAAGTAATTTTCTCTGGTATAGTTTTCACGTAGTACCTTCTGTAGCTGGGCAAGAAACTGGTGTGCTATTATGGAAAGTAAGGGGCGAGGGATAAATGCCCTAACAGTTTGAAAATATCTTTCTCTTTATGACTAATCAAGGCACATGCGCGCCATGCTTCAGTTTAACGCTCTTTCCAATGTTGGAGTACACAAACGTTTTTCATTTTAGGTTTCTTGAAATAAATTTCCATTAGAATTCATCGGTTTTGAGTGTTCATTCAGAAATGGAGCGTGAAGAAAGATTTAAAATGCAAAACAAAGAGAGGAATAGCGTTTTGAAACAATGTTTATATATAAATTAACATAAAGTCAACAAAAGCTGTACTTTTTGAAGAGAATCTTTTTCTTTGTCCACTAAAAAAAATAATTAGGATTAAACACGGTGCATTCAGAATAAGACTATTCGCTTCACATCGTATTTATGAATATTTCCATGAAATAGTTACGCAGACATGTAACCTTTGACGTTCCTTTGACGGTTTCTACACTGGAATAGTAAATGGGCAGCCAACGTCTGCGAGAAAGAAAACCAACGAGGCTGCACTCCATCTCCCATTGAATACTTAAGAAAATGTTTGACAATTCTTCATTACTAAACAGTAGCAGCCAAATCTCTTTGCAATGCAAACTGGCGTCTTTCTGAAATGATAAAGGAACCGAAAGAATTTGCAGGAGTCTTGCTTTATAGTTTCCGACTTGCATTGGAAAGAAATGAGATGCCTGACAACCATTCGGATTTCGTTTTTATAGTGGAGAATGCAAGATGTTACAAACCGCTTCTAGCAGTTTGAAACATTCTCCAATTACGGGAGTATCGATCCACGAGTAACGATTTAAGGATCAGCAAGGTTTATCAGTTAAATATAAGGCACGTGGTTTTAAGGTGAAGCTCGACAAAAAGTACCTCTTCCCCCCACATCAGATTAAGTTTTTTCCTGAATGAGGGTTTATTAAAATTCAGACAGAAAAACCCCAGACACTACCACATTCAACTTCCGAAATCCGTTGTGTTTTTATGGCGAATTCCAAATTGAAAATACATCCCTTGAGAACAAATAATAAAACAAAAGTCTGTTATATCAGGATTTACAATTAAAAATGAAACCCAGTTTATTCTTTCGCCTTCAAAGAAGTTACAAAGCCTTTTAACGTTAAAAATTAAATTCAACTTAAACTTTTAATCTTAAAGGTTAAATTTTCATCTAAAAGAAACTATGTACAGAGTTTCCAACGCTGCGTGTTGGAATCCACGTGGTATCATAAAATGCAGTAATATTTTTGTATTTCCTCTCTTGTACAATAAAAAAATCCTCTGATCTTTTCTGCAATCCAGGAGTACAACTGATTTAATCCTAAAAAAAAAAATTAAATAGGTGAACAGAGGCCAAGTCAAAAATATAAGCCAGAAAATTGTCCCGATATTGCCTAACTTTAGCACATCCTTAAAGAGGAGCATTTTGCTATTTGTTTAAATGATATCACTGTACCCTCTGACAGCTGTTTCAACAGTAGAACTACTGTCTCTCATCATGGAGTGGTGACCACCAGATAGCTCACATTATTCTATCATCTTGATCCAGATTTTTTTCCAATCATCAAAAGCAATATTCACAAATTTTCTTGAAATAAACACGTTTACCGAATATGTACACATCACCAAAACTTCGCTAAAAGACATGAAAAAGTGAAGCCCTGTTAAACAGAAAATTTGCTTATTTTTGTTATTTTGGAATCAGAAAAGTGACAGCCCATTACATCAACCAGCGGAGCAGCAATATAATGGAGAATGTTAATAGCACCGAATGACGCTATCACTACTGAACCAGCGCTGTACTGGAGCACTTCCTTCTATGTTCACTTAAAATGCCTAAAATAGTCAGCAATGCATTTTTAAATTAATAAATGGAAGGTAGGATGGAAGATAATATCGATTTGCTTGGATCAGTCATTGGGTTGTGAAGCATAACACTAGCTAGGTGAACACGCAGTACATTCCTCGGGTAATAAGCCAGTACGGTAAGCAAAATTCTACCAAGAAATACTTTCTTTTACTTAAGAAACAAGACATTGAAAATAAACGACAGAAATACGTTGAGCTTCGATTTTCAGAGTAACAAAACACATATTGGGCAGTAAACGAAGCAGACAGACAGACTAACGTATAATTGAGGTCATTAACGTAATCATCCATTGGTAATAGATAGTTTCGCTCTAGAGATTTTATACCCCCTCACACATTTTAGAATTAATTAAAGTAGCAGCCTCGTTACCCTGACTAATTACCTTGATCAAAGCAGTTAGTAATTAGGAAGGTAAAACACCAATATGTGGTGTAAGGAATTGTCGATTTTTGTCACGAGTGGAGCCACTTCGTATTGTATACCAATAAAAATTATTTAAAAAAAAAAAGTGTAGAAAGGAATTCTACGACAGGACTCCATTCTTCTATAATCGGGGATCTGGTGGTATTAAAAAGAAAACATTTTTTAAATCACGAGCAACGCAACTTTTGTTCTGGTTTCTAGAAATTATTCCAGAGAATTCATAAAGTAATATCAAAATATTCAACTTCTGACTCTTTGGTCAGCCATATCGCTAACCTATGTTGGTCTCTAATTTCTCCAAAAGGAAGTCGCTCAATAATATTAGGACTAATAGCGGACAATACCTGGATTAATTATTTCCTAATGTCAGTCTTTATATCTCCCATTATAAATCTCCTACAATAACCCAAGGAAGTGTTGAGACAGAACAAATACCGAAACGAGTTAAATGTCTCTTGGAGAAGATAAACACAAAAGGTGGAGGGGGGGGGGGGATGTAGTTTGGCTGTTTTAATTGGGCACATTTGGAAAGGTAGAAGAGAGCCGGCTCCAACTGTCATTAAGTGCCTATAAGCTATCTACCAACCGGCCTAAATGGCATTCTTTCCGTGGATGATACAGAATTGTAAATTAAACAAATATCTATGGACTAATTCAGCACGAACACAATTTAAACTCACCTCGCTCGACTCGGAACATTACAATGTGCTGGATAGAACGAAATATTTCGATTAAGGCGAAGTTAATGTAATTTACGTTCGTGCTGAATTAGTTGTAAGAAATTTGTTTAATTTACGGAACACCCGGGAATTGTCTCAGTTTCTCTCTACCCGCTACGTCTTCTTTTATGAACTGCGCAGACTTCAAGCCCGAACAGCACCTGCTGTTCCCCTGCAGACATTAATACACCGACGACCAGCAATCACCGTGTAATGCGCGTAACTGTTGGGACATCCTTTCACCACCTTCGCCCTCAGACAGCTAGCAGTTTTGTAGTCCCCGTTGTTAGTTATTTGTATCTCCGTCGCTGCTGTTCCTTTCCAATCTGCCTGAAAGCCCAGAATAAAAATCATTTACTGAATCAGTGAATTAATGATTTTTTTTTTTCCTATCGTTTATGGTGGGCACTTTCTATTTCCACTGGTGTAAAGTTACGAGAAGAATGTTCTTTCTAGCGTGAGAATGAGGGATAGTCGATCTTTAATGATGCAGTTAGTTTGATCTGTCTTAAGGTCTTATGGCTCCCTCTGGAAAATTAATTCAAGTCCGAAAAGTTTGGTTTAACAATGCGTTTCCAGGAGTTTTCAGATTTCATTGAGTCGGTTTATTTTTAATTTTATTATCTGAGAAATGTGATCAAATATACTTCGAATTGTATAAAAGAAATTAATTTATTTGGTAGTTCATGTTGTTATCCCTGAAGTGGTGCCGTTCCTTAGTTCAGCGATTCTGCCACTGCTGGATGTTGTTGTTGTTGATTATTATTTATTTTTTATTTTTTTGGCGCAATGGCCACTATGGTTTAATTTTGCCACTTCTGGAAGCACTTCAGGAGCCCATGTTTTTTTTTTTTTTATACTCTTCCGTAAGTTATGCAGTTTTTTTAATGAATTTTCCTGGTCTTTTCCTTTTGGAAAAGACCAGGAAAAAGTCGGAATCCTTGTCTTTTACTTTTGGAAAAGACCAGGGTTCCGATCACACAAAGAAAGGAGGAATTTATGAGCTCTTTTCACATGGTGGCTGACTTAATAAGTCTCTGAAGAGGGCTGCACGGTTTTCTCACCCTACTTCGGAAACTTGGTTTTCCAATGAGTAAGAGGCAAACAGACTGTGGAATACAAGCAGTTTTACAGACAGGTACACTGACGCCTAACAACTTCAGAGCTTTCACGTCAAGTCAATTTCCATCGCATGATGATGATAATTTCAGTACATTACCAGTAAAATAAATCTCTTGAAATATAGCAGCTATCTGAAATCGTCATTCACGAAGATGTTTATGCAAATCTTCAGCAAGACGTAAGCTGTGTTCTCCTTGGTAACGGGAGGCTTGTGTTGTGATGTCATTACGTCATGAATCTGATTACCAGCTGCCAGTCTTCATCACTTTTCATTGGTAGAATTTTATAAACATAAAGTGACCTAACCAAATCTTATCACATTCAATAAAATGTTATCGTTACCTCGAACATGTGAATTCTGAAGACGAAATATTCGTATTAGTAATGGCAAATGATGCAAGAAAGCAAGCTTATGTTGGCCAAGTATCAGCCAAAAAAACCAACCATCCACAATTTCCCTGTCCAAGTCTTCCAATGGTTTGTCTAGTTCTTCCTTCAATTTATTCAAACTGCCCACTTCCACAACAACAGATGGAAGTTTTTCCCAATAATCAACTATGCGCTGGCTGAAGGCAAACATCTATCCTGCAATCCTCCTTCCTCAATTTGAATTAATGCTCCCTCATGTGTGCATTCTTTCCTCTTGTTATCAATATTTTTCCTCCTAAATATTAATATAGTTAAGCTCTAATAAAAGGTGAAATTAATTGAGACAGACCAAAACCTAACTGTCATGGTAAATTTAATTAATATTTAGAAAATAATTTTTATAAAGCGTGCTGCCGATTAAATTCGTGACAATTGAGGAAGAATCATATCTACCAATCACATTTACAACCAACCAGATTCGTGAAGCCACAATACCACACACACACACATCCTTTCTAATTACAAGGTATTGCGTAGCTCATCTCTTTGTCTCTTGCCTATGTTTCGCATTCACTGAAATCATTCAGATATGGAAATATTTTTATATCGAAGATTTCAATGGGGAGATTCTTTCTGTGAAAGAAAATATGCTTTTTTATATTTAAGCATGGTAGACTGGACTGCATGTTGGGCAACAAAGAATCAAGAGTTAAACTAATATGAATGCGGCGTTTTCGAGAACTTCATAAATCTTCCAATATAGATAAAATGGTTGTCGCTTTTCCCGTCTACCAAGGAAGCTTCCTTAATAAATCTCATCGATCAAATTGTGCGTGAAGGATGCTTTTTTGACTCGCCGTCAGTTGCCGAGCGCAGTAGAATTCTATCCAATATAATAAAATAATGGAGGTAAGAGAATAATCATTCTTAAACAGGTAGGAAACATAAAGAGCGAGTTATTCGGTAAAGGCTACGTTAAAGGGCATGCAACGACTCTACGTGGCCCTCCAGCAATAAAACAAGTGCTTATACCCAACAGCAATTAAGTGTCCAGCTGCTTTTATCCTGCAATCACGAGCAAAGATTTATTTTGGGATACCCTTACGGGGCCGGCGACCTCGTGGACTCTTCGGTTTTTTGGTTGAATAAATCCATTAGTAAACAGAAGTCGCGCCGGACATCTGCCCTTGGAATTACGCTACACTTAAATCGACTTATAATACAAGACTACTTTCACGCAAGAAAGAAATTAGGAAAGCAAAACAAAAGGAAAATCCTAGATAATGTTGTGTGTGTGTGTGTCAGACTAGCAGGATACGTAAGCAGATGGCCAGAGCGCGAAGACTGACACGGAAAAACTACTAGCCTAGCCAGAGGGGAAAAAATACCTCGCTACGGTCAACCGTTGCTTTTTTTCCCTCTCACACAGCGATCTTCTCTGGTTTCCCCCCACCAAAAGGAACGATGAACAGAGCACAACCAAACAGTAGCACTCGGAAATAGGGAACTAACCTACACGAATGTTCGCTGAACCATGGCATAAAGTTCGACAACTTCCTGCTTCTGCTCCTGGCAAGGAAGTTACCCAGACAACGTTGCTTCGCAGGACACACACAGATTCACGCTATACAAAGTGAAGAGCTGCAGCAGTGGGATATCGCGAGGAGCTATTTGTTTTTTTATCGTATCTCCGGGAATGCAGATAAAAGCTCCGGTTACCAAAGAAGACACACCGAATTCGTAATTGCAAGAATTCTCAAATGGAACGCCAAGGTTTCGTTTGTGAACACGAGGTATTACTTATAATTCTCATCTTTCACTTATGAAGGAATTTTAGGTAATCACATGCAGGTGTTCCTTTAAGTGGTCCCATTCATGTAAACTGCCTAAAGTGATCTAATAATTTCCATCAGGTTTTCCGTGTAATCCGAAATACGATAACAGAGGAAAAAAAAAGTGTTGCAGCTGACATGTGGCCTGGAAAAATTTTGTGCTTCTACGATTACGCATATTACCTAATGATAACGACTTCGATTGAGGATGTAATTAGCCGATGTGATGGGTTTCCTTTTTAGTGAGTTATTACGGGTTTCTCAACCTGGCCTGTAACACAACATGCCGATCAACACACTAGTGTTCTCAAAACACTTATGTACAGACATAATACTTGATAAACCATACGAACTAGCACGTTATGAAAAAAACAGTCGATATTCCCTTCCAGAGAAATCAATGTAATGGTAAGCTATTACACAGTATACGAAAAATGTAATTGTCTAGCTTTCACCTACCCCATCAGTAGTTTTGTTAAACATAAGCTTATAATCTCTTTATAAAACAGAATTCACACTTATTTCTCGGTAGTCTGCAACTATATCATGCTTTTTTGCTTTTTTATTTTGCTCAATTAAATTCTTAAACTCTTTTGTTATCCATTCTGGCATCCTTTTTCTAAATTTCTCCAATGGAACAATTGCATTTGCTCCAATGGAGAATTTTCTAGAATAAATCCCTACAATAATTCTCATAATGAATTCGTATCGAACAGCACACAGTTGTTCGTCCCATAATAGAGCTCAAGAAACAACCCAATCCACTATAATCTATTCTCTTCTCTTTAACCCGAAGCGCTTATCTTTTCCTTTGGCCACCCATTTTATGACATTGCGGTCACTACCCGTTACTGGCTCCTACAGTGTCAAATTCTGGATGCAGTTTGTATCCTTGGTGAGAAAAAAATCGATGATATTAGTGCCTCTTGTACATTTTCTAACATGTTGAAATTAATAAAAGTTATTAAATTGGCTCAAAAAGTTGTTTCCCCATGTACTGTGTTTTTTTTTTTTTTTGAGAGAAGAACTACAGGGATCTTCGCAAAATATTTGGAACAGCAACCTTAAAGGCAAGGGTTTCTGGACATTAGGCTGGAAAACAATTATTGAGTTTAGGGATTCTTCAATTTTACTACAGAAAATATAACTCGACTATACAAGGTGCGGCTAAAAAGAAACGAGAATTATTTTTTAAATCATGTATTATTTTAAATACAGCGATTTTAATGTTTATCCCCTTCAAAGTACTCTCTAGCCGTGCCTGTGCATTCGCGATTTCTAGTATCTAAAACAGCAGGAAGTCCTCGAAAGATACCACCTTTAACTGCTGAATTGTGTTCTGAATGTCTGCTGCTAAATGCTCAATCGTTTTCATATGAGGTGAATTTTAATTTTCGGGAACAGAAAAAAGTCGCATGGTGCCAGACAAATACGGGGGGGGGGGGTTCTCCAATATTATGATCTTGTTTTTCGTTAAAAATTCTTTCATTGCAATAGAGGAATGACATGGCGCATCGTCATGACGCAAAAACCATTTGTCCTGCCATAAATTGGGCGGTGTCTTTCGAATTTTTTTTCAAAGTCTTCCTAAAATCTCAATTTAGTGTCTGATTAACAGTGATTTGGCGGGACAAATTCATGATGAACAGCAAAAAGGAATCATGGAATTGATCTTTATCGAGACATTCTTGCTTTCTTTAAATGAGGAAAAGAGGGAGTCTGCCACTGCATGCTTTGACGCTTGGTTTGGGGATCATAACTGAAAGACCCAGGATTCATCTCCTGTTATCATTGAATCTGAAAATTTAATAACAATTCTTTGCTCTATATTACGATCACTCATTTCAATCAAAACGAGACAAAAACTGATCTGTAAAGGAAAAACAAAAAACAAGCTACAGCAGAATATAAATGTTGTTGACATGCGCAGTAGTAAGGCGTTAGCAAGCAAAGATTCTCTTTTATTTTAGCCGAACCTTGTATAATAACAATAGTTACGAGAGCTTTCTATAAAATTAAAAAGGCAAATTTGAATGTTTAACAGATTATGCCGATTGGTTAATAAATTTAATGTGGTGTCTGCTTTGAAATACAATTACTTTAGAAAAGTGAGCAGTTTCAAATACAAAACCATATTGACTCATTAACACGTACTGAGAATGTAAAATGGCGTAAGTTAGTTCGATTAAGAATGCAAAGTGATAATTAAATCTAAAATTTAAGACTTTTCCTCGTACTATTGTCCAGTTGGAAACAAGGAAATATTTTGGTACTGAGTAATCAAATAAGCATCTGGGACAAATTATAATGAAAGTAGTTAATTATTTTAGTATTATGTTTTATTTATTTTAAAACCATAGAACAGAATTAAATTAATCGAAATTATTTATTTAATGTTTGAACATTCTGGAATATGTCATTACAATATTACTTGCACGTGATTAAACCGAACGAACTGCTTGTTGAAAAGATAAGATACATTTCTTTGAAATGTAAAATTAAGGACTGTATTAAAGAGATTACCGAGATCCTACGAACTATAAATAACATGGACAAATATATAAATAAATCTATAGAGAGCACACGCGACCAAGAAAGGTAATTAAAATTTATAACCCAATAAAGCCTAAGCACCAAGTCCGAGTCCTGCTATCCCATCTCCTAACGTATCTGTAGATTCACAAAATGCAAATTAAAATGAAGTCTAATTCTAAATATTTCTGGTCCACGTGACTGTCACGACGGATAAAACTGGTGTCAACTGATTATAATGAAATCTCTGACAGCAATGTT
Source organism: Mastigoproctus giganteus (assembly GCF_048544385.1). Taxonomy (NCBI): domain Eukaryota; kingdom Metazoa; phylum Arthropoda; class Arachnida; order Uropygi; family Thelyphonidae; genus Mastigoproctus; species Mastigoproctus giganteus. Next base: position 121,027,663 of record NC_143583.1, on the reverse strand, counting down.
CTCACCGGTTTCCAGTTACATTATATAATTCGAAAAAACTTTAAATTCATTCTGGATTCCCACCTTGATATTCTAATTAAAAAATATCTTAATGGTTGTGCGCACGAAAAACAGAAGAGTTGATTGCCAACATTATGAATAAGGTATGTATGATGCTGGTGATGTACGCCCAAACACAATTACAAGAAAATTAGCGACTTAATTTTATAACCACAATTAAGTCAACTCAACCACCTTTCTTCTTGCTCTGTTTTGTTTCCTATAACCTAACACCACATTACGTTCGCTAGATTAATGAGATCGTTTAATCTAGCTAAGCGCTTTGTAAATTATGGTATACAGCATTTCACATTCCTCATAAGCAAGTGCTCGAAAGACCACGTTTCCCAAAGACGAAAAAAAAAAGGACAGGATGGAAAACAGCGAACGCTCGCGAGCTGAACATTCAGGGTATAAGTCATCCTACCTCTCGGCTACACAAATGTGTGCAGGTTTCTCCATTATTCTTCTTCTTTTTTTTCCTTTAGAATATTTTTCCAATATTTCACTCTCTTTTAAAATAAAAAAAATCCTTTAGAATTTGCAAACTTCTAAAAGTTGTTCCGTGCAGTAAAACCTGTTCTGTACATTAGTATTGTTTCTGTGACTTTTATATTCCAACCCTAGCAGTCTGAATGTCGGTTTTACACAATTTCAATTCCCTATGAAATGTTCAGTAATTCTGATGAAGCCTGGAGTACATTCAACGGATAAAAAGAGTCGCGAGGCTTATTTGCACATCACAAAGAAATAAAGACGTTTTTCAGCCTCCGTCAAACTTCGTGAAATAGCGTGCATATCCATCCCCGGCGACGTATTTTATGATCGATCCATAAAGCTACCTATACAGAAAACACTTCACAAAACTCGATATCTCTTCGAATATCTCCTTACTATTGCTTAGTGTTATGTTGCATCTTTAGCATTTTCCTTTCTGTTCCAGGAAAAACGAACCTTGAACTATCCTCGAATCGTTCCAATCCGATTGGATATATTCGAGCGATCCCCAAATGCGATTTTAAATCCAGCATCAACCTGCGTTTAGCTTAAAATCTTCGCAGGCATCTTACCTTTCAGAGTATTTTATTCAAATGCATAGCAGAGTCGTATTTGAAGAATCGAGTCGCTTGAGTTAACAAATTTGGTTTCCATAAGCTTCAATGGGCGGGCACTATGCCCAATCCATTGTAAATCGGTAATATCGTCCAAAAGTACTCCATTTTGGTTCGCAAGTGCTTTCACTTGACCAAGCAAGGTGCTGTCTTAGAGGCACGTTAAACTTCTTTAATTCCTCAAAGGATTTTGTCGCCTATTACTGCAACCATCCATCATTCCGGATGACCTCACTGCAGTCTTAACGGAGGATATCGTTAAAACAAATGGCGCTTGGAAATACACGAAAAATATTCCACTGCGATTCAGCATACTATCCAAAAGTAATTTCAAGCGACAAGCACAGTTCTAATTGTCAACTTTAACTACTTTCGCTGGTAATGAATTAACCATAACACACGTTTGTAGATTTTCATGCAAAGGGCCCAAATGTCACATTCTCGCGCCTATCGTACCAAAACTTCACCTGCAAACATACTTTCCAAATCGCTTTCCCAACGATGTTTTAAATTTTAGTTTATGTACTTTGATTAGGTTAATTATCTTAATTATGCACATTTCGAAACGGAAATAGCTGCAGACAAACCGGAAATGCCCTTGCAAAACGGTAAAGTTAATTTAAATAGAAAGAGAACGTTCCGGCTGATTTTCATTTAATCAAAAAGACCTGTTCCACTTCTCTACTGCGATAGCAAAAGGAGTTTTCTCGACTTCTTTAGGTTTATGGCGAAGGCAATTATTGTTGTAGTTTGTTCAAGTAACAGTAAACCTGGATGGATTTATTGAAGTGCCTACAAAAACTTTCTCTTTCTTATATGGAAAAAAAAACTTCCTTAACTACAGAGCCTCCGTCACATTCAATTTAAAAGGTGGCGTGATAGCGGAAATTTGGGAAGCCAAAGATTTAAGAGGGCATTCGACATTCTTTGAAGAACGCTAAAGAAAAGGAAAAAAAAAAAAGCCTGTCAGCGGTGTCGAATAGCGCCGAAGTTCACGAGATATTAAACGAATTCTAAAGAAATAAGTAAAATGCAAGGAAACGTTAAACATCTACAAGGTTTAGACACGAAGGGTTTACAAAAAGGCACTGGCAAGAAAATAAATAGAATAAACAAGCCACTCTGTTGAAATGCAAATCAATGCAAAAAAAAGGGAGGTGGAAGTGGAGTCTTCTTAGCTCTTTTATGTAAAATGCAAGTCAACTACGAAGATATTTCTTTTCTTTCCGTTTTACGATATTAAAACTTTCCTTCCAGTTAGATCACAAAGTTCTTGTATCCAACCGTTTTCGAATGGTATCATGGACCACAATGTAAGGATATAATGCTCGTATAATCTATCTGTATAAATAAAAAATAATAAAGAAATCTTTAATATTGAGAGAGATGTCATACATGCCTTTTAATAATATCCAGTACTGCACGTAGCCACAGGTTATCAATGTTGAAGCTGTTATGACTGAAGTTAGTTATATACCAATACTGATGAATAGTTAAGACTTAATGATAAATGGACAGCATTTATAACAATAAGGCAATTATTATGAGGAAAGAAAGATAAATATTTCATTATGATATATTGTACAAACCTATTCAAGGATAGTTTTCCTGTTTTATTATTGTGATAGGAGGAATATCCGGCATTGAATTTAAAATGTAGCCGGCAAATACTGCATACAGGTCTGGAGGCCGTTTTAGGAGGGACACGGATCTGCTGGAAGTGGTGCAGAGAAGAGCATCGAGATTGGCGAGGGGAACGAAAGACTTCAGTTCTGCAATTGTCTGAAGACTAGCGAGTTAATCTGATTGAGGTGGTTAAGGCTTTGAATGGATTGAGCAAGCTCAATGCTCATGTGATTCTTCTCCTCTTGCTCAGACTGCACACATGAGGGGGCACAAATTAAAATTGAGGGATGGTTGCAGGATAGATGTGCGGAAGTTTTCCTTCCGTTAGCGGGTGGTTGACTGTTGGAACAAACTTTCATCTGTTGTTGAGGGAGTGGGTAGTTTGAATAAATTCAAGGAAGAACTAGACAAACTATTGGCGAGGTGGACAGGCGGTGATGTCAGAAGGTTTTTTTTTTCTGGCTGATGCTGTATAAGCTTGCTTTCTTACATCATTTGCCACTTGATACTATTAATACCAAGTTCAAGACGATCTCAGAGATAGCCGATAGCTTTCTTCGCTCCAAGTCATAATCGAGAGGGATTCAAATTAGTGAAACACTTTTCAATATGTAGGTACATAAATCCAACCAGCAATTCAATTAATAACTGCCAGATGAATACAGTCAAGTCTCGTATTCCGCACCAAAACAAGTCAAGAATTCTTTTCTCAGTGGCGAGAACATTAGAAGCGAAGCTGCAGGTCTTTTTGGCAATGCAAATGAATTTGTCCAGCCATATTGGCAGGATCCATTGAGTTGGCACGCTGGAAAGGATCTTCTGGACAACTTTCAATAGGCATGACGCCTTCACAATTTTTCGAAATTAGAAAACCTCTATTGATGCACGGGATTTTGTAACATATGCCATGTAGATACTCCAGACTTATGGGAGAGGATTTTGATTTAAAAGATTAAAAAGGGGTTTTAGGGCTGAAAGCTTCACACTACGGAAAATTTACTAATCGAACAAATTAGTGCATAGCATTATTTTAGTTCGTAGTAAGTCACCAAAGCAGGTGAAATGGCATCGTTATTTATTACATCTCATATTGAGAATGCCTTCACAACGAGTTGCCCGTTTCAAAGCTTGTTGGCCACTCGGCACCTACTTTGGTAATTTACTACGAACTAAAATGATGCTATGCACTAACTTATTCGATTTAAAAGGTTATTAATTAAGACTACTAATGCAGTTGTACCGAATCTGGCAGTAACGATTTTTGGAGATCAAAGGTAAGGATTCCATCATGGCCAGAGGAGCTAGATTCTCTGCAAGTGAGCTGATTGCCTATAGAAGCTGTACATGATTAAAATAGCGGTACACAGAACCCAGGTACAATCCAATTAATACACACCTATCAGCTTTCAGCTGATAGGTATACAAGTAGTTGCTATTTACGACATTGAAAATGCATGGAGAAGCTGAAATCGTCAAGTATAACTTAGTCGCCATACAATAGAGAATATGTTTGTTGTTCTTATACTTTGTTTTTTACTAAAGTTTTCAAAATCTTCGAATCAAGAAACAGAATATGATTTAAATCAAAACTCTTAGAACACCCAAGAAAAGTCTAAAAATGCTAATTTCTAATGCTCTCTAAAGGAGGCGGGGAGCTGGTGCATTATCGACTTCAGCATTTCCTCACTGCGGTTTTTATCGCTACAGTGGTTAATTAATCAGTGTTTATCCAAAAAATGGTTGTTACCTTATCTAAGCATGATTGAAAATGGTATCTACAATTACAATACAATTCATGTAAACAGCCTTTGAAGTTAGTTGTATTATGTTCATTTTTAAAACTCCGAAATCGCCACCCAGAGTGAAACTTAATTGATACAGCAACTCATAAGACAGTTCACAATGGGTCCAAGTTCTGTGGTAGCATGAGATTTAAATAACATGGTCATAGTGCGAATATTATGCTATCTAAGACTGCAGTCAGATGGTTTTCATGCCACTGTAACAAAACTACAACATCCTAGATAAACATTGGTTGACGCAATCAGTACATGGAAAGGTCATGGTTTTACTTTAGCCGGAAAACGTTCCTGTAGACTGCAGAAATTGATGGAAAGAGGTTGGAGAACGTTCAGGAAGAGTGGTACGTGGCTCCATCAGTCCTCATTGAACCGTCAATAAGGGGACCACCGTAACTAATATTAGTACAAGGATGATACATAGAGAGTTGTAGAGCATAGAATCGAATTTTATAGAAGAGCTCCCAAAACAAGCATGCACAGCGTCGACTTCCTTGGTGCACACCCAACTTAATTGGTCCCTAAACGTTGGAACGCTGTCATGGAGTAATGAAGTTTTCCAATCTAATAGACGGCTATATCTAGCAGATGCCTGTAAAACGTTATTTGCAAGAGTGTGTCGTCCCAACTGTGAATTTCGGAACAGGTACTGTCACCATCTGGGGTTATTTCTCGTAGTTTGGACTTGGACGACTGGTTATCATCCTTGGAACAATGAATGCCGCGGTACACTGACGTTCTGGATAGTTCTGCTTTTCAAAACTATGGCAGTAGTAAGGGGAGGATCATTGAAAACATACCCGCACAAAAATTTAATTCGCCTATCCAGAGCTCTGATCTTAAACCAACTGAATATTTTAAAGATGAACTGGAGCGCTAACTTTGGAGCAGGCCAACACACCAGCAATCAGTAGCTGAATTGACCGCTTTTTTGAAAGAACATAGACCAAAATACCATCTCCCGGTTATCAAAAATTGGTTCGGAGTCTACCGACACGTTATTAAAATTGTATCTCTAAAAGGTTCATAAAATGTGTTCGGTTACTTTTGGCAATATAGTACATTTCTTCTTTAAAACAAAACATCTCTCGTTTTTGTTTCAAAAAATCTAAGTTGCCCTGTTGGAGCTACCTATTTTGCTGTAAATAAGCATTTATTCTGATAGAAAATGAACTAAAACCAGCTAAGTGGAGTTTACTAAGGTTCAACCCATTAATGATCTATTAACATAACAGAAATGTTAAACATTAGTAACAATCAAACTTAAAAATTTTGTTTGCGATACAGATCGTTAAGATTGAATATTAGCAGGTAAATCTCTTTCAAGATGTACTCTGTTATACGAGTATTATTAAGTTAAACAACGCCACCTTCCGAGCTGTTGCTAATAACTCGGTATTCGTAGATCTCATCACAGTTAGTTCCAGTGATGAGAAAGAAGGTAAGCGTGGAAATTCTTAAACTTAGGAGTATTAATGAGAACCCGTACACGGTATTTCGAAGTTAATCACTCACAAAGTGTGCCCCACAAAACTTGTAAGAGAAATTGCAGCAAAGGCAAAGACAGAGAGAAATTTCCCCTCCACACCATCTGCCGCCGGTATGCAAGTCTTTAAGATGCTTTCTCCCTTTATCCCCGGTAATCTGACAAAATTAAATTTACTAGCAGTACTGTGGCTGCAGCTAAGATTAACAGATTATTGGGTCTCAGGCTTGCACTGTGTAAGCAGATTAGCGGCGTTTCCGTCGACAAGATGGCTGGAGGTGGTCGTCCTGTCTCACCCACAGTTTACCCATACAGGGCTTTTAGCGCGTGAAGTTAAGGTCCGTAAATTCCGAGCTTACTGGAAAAGTGGCCCCCATCACGCCTTTCATTATTATAAGTCTGTATTAGAGAAATAAGTACACTCGCTCTTTCTCATATCTGAACTTCTTGCTGATAAATTCTATGCGCTACTTGCTTTTTTCTTGAGCTCACTTTCGGGATAAACTTTCCCATATCTTAAATACGCACGATAAAGTTTCCCGTATCAGCCCCAAGCACAGTAACGTTGTGCGTTTTTGAATTGACACATTTTTCTCTTCTTGACTCGATTTTTATTTGGTCTGGGAGCATTTGGTATCCCCCGAAAGTGTCAGGATATTCTCACTAAAAATCATGATCTTGAGCGCACTGTAATTCGTGATGGAGGAAAAACTTAAAAAATTTCCTTTCAAATTCAACCCAAAACACATTGTTTTAATACTAAATTATATCGTATAATATTCGCATAATTCATAAAGACATCCTCATAGATACCGGAGTATAAATCCTTGCTACGAGCGTGCATTTAACTTCAACTGATGGAAGTTTTATATTTCGAGCATTACAAACACGTTGACTGATGATAAAAATTAAACGCTTGGCAGATTATACTCCAAGCTTAGTTTTAACTTTTATATTACTCAACCGAAGCACATATTTCCATATTTAATTCATGTTAATTGGATTCAGTGGTTCGAAAGAACATCAAGTATACAAGAATGGAATTCTGCAGTCGTGGAACAGAAAAAAAAAATCGATGGATTTCATTATTGTGTACACAAACTATACGATTTTGTTTTCTTAGTGTAGTAATTAATGCAACTTGGTGGGAAGAATGTGTGGTTAGCGGTTTAGACTAAGTTTAATTAAAATGATTTATGCGTTTGAAAAATTCCCACGTTTGATATCTGCCTCAAGAAACAGTTTCGAAATTAGCATTTCTAATTTTCAGGCTTTCATAAATACTACGTCTGTTCAGGAACAAATGTGCCATGGAAACCTGGCGAAGCTACACCCAGTGTAGCACGTAGTGGAAAACATGAAGGGCAAAATTCAGATTTCAATTTAAATTTTAATGAGTGCGAACGTGTCTAATTTGCTTTTATTACTATACTTTTCTAGTAAGTATCGGCCCCTTTCTTCCTACGCCTCACAGGATTTCGTAATAGCATAGATAACCTTTCCTTATTTTGAGTTCTTTAGTACTTCGTGATGTATCTAACGTAACTTTATATCGCCTCACCCCTGCCCTTCTAAAATTATGTTATGGCAGACTTAATGCTACGAAGTATCCGATAATACTGCTATTAAAACTGCGCAATTTAACTACTGTGATAAACCAACGTATAACAAGCTAACATCTAAGATAGCAAGTCGTCAGCGCCCTCTTGACAGCCGTTTTTCATCCAGCACCTGGTATGAAATACAGCAAAGGTTACTAATAAAATGACATCCGCCATATTGATAATTCAGTTGTTGTTGCTGTTATGGGAGTTTCTGGCGCAAGGGCTACTTTGGCCATATTGCGCCTACCAAAGATAGTGAAGCTGTATGTGATGACTGCTCTGGGAGCCGTCAATGATAATTCAGAGTTAGGAATCATTTTAAAACTGACGGCAACAATCCCAAGATTCAAAAGGCAGAAATTTGTTTACGTGCTGATTTTTTTTCAAGCCACTCCATTAGATCTTATTCGACCAATATCGGAATCCTGTTTAATTAATTAATTTGTTATTCAACAAAATGTTTTTGTTTTAAACTTGAACGTGCGCCCCTTTTGTAGCTCTGAGGATATTAAATCTGTATTTCCCCTCCCGCCATGGTATGATTAGCATTTCAGGCAAAACTGAACAGGAATCGATGTTGTTGCAAACCCCCCCCCCCCAAAAAAAAAGAAAATATTGAGCAGAATTATGTCCGGTGACCGAGGTGGCCATTCAATCGATCCACCACGACCAATCCCGCGATTTAGGAAAATGGCATCAAAACTAAAGTACGTAGCATTGTGGTGACAAACAATTCACGTGCTGGCTTGCCTGTTGATGGAACTGATGTAAATTTATTGGCAAATAATCGAAGCCTTTTATGAATGGCATCGCCTACTGTTGATTTCCGAATTCGAAGCCGGTCGAATTGACTTTCTTGGGCTTCGATGGTATGCACTGCGAATGTTCTGCTGAACTTCAGGAATTCAAGGCCATCCGCTACTTTTATCACGCAATAAACTTAGTTTTTTTTTTAACTTTTTCATCCACGAATAAAATATTGGAACACTCGCTGGATCCTTCATAAACGCCTGGCGACAATTGCATTGACAATTGCTACAAATCGGCGGATTTGTAGCAGCTAGTAAAAAAAAAGAAAAAAAAAACACGTTGCACTGTCCCTTTTGAACAGTAGTTCACAGCATATATAGTATATCATTTCGTTTTATTAGTATTAGTATTAGTAACGGCCGTATGGTGCAAGAAAGCCTATGGCTTATGCTGCACCAGCCAAAAAAAAAAAAAAAAAAAAAAAAAAAAAAATCCGAACAAAACAATGATAAAAACAAAAATTAAATAAATAAATAAATAATAATAATTAATAAATAAATAAAAATAATAAAATGAAATTAAAAATTAAATAAAAAGGAAATTAATCCTATCATCCTATGCGCTTCCCTTACCCGAAAGTACTATCCAGATGACCTTTGAATTTCCCCAAACTGTCGGCCTCTACCACCCATGAAGGCAACTTATTCCAGTAATTTATAACTCGCTGGCTAAAATAAAACTTCCTGCAGTCCAATCTAAACATTCCCCCCCCCCCCCCTAACTTGAATTTATGTCCCCTAGTTCTAGCATCATTTATAATCTTAAAAATTTTGTCCTCATTCATTTTACTGATGCCTCTCAGAGCCTTAAACACCTAAATCAAATCTCCTCCAAGGTGTCTAGTTTCCAAACTCTGCAACCCACATATTCGAAGTCTTTCTTCATAAGGACGCCCTTTTGCCGATCTCACCAGGCGAGTTACCCTTCTTTGCACCCTTTCAAGAAGCTCGATGTCTTTCTTTAGGTGCGGTCTCCATACTTGAACACAGTATTCCAAGTGTGGTCTAACATAGGCCTTATATAATGGGATTATCACGTCCCTATCTCTACTTGCAAAAGTTCGATAGATCATCGATAGGACACCATGGGCCTTCCTTGCAACCTGTTTACAATGCTCAGAGAATTTCATGTCTGACCGTATCGTAACACCCAAGTCCCTTTCCTCCAGTACTGGGTTTAGTTGAACTCCACCAAGTGAATAAGTTATTTTGGGATTACTGTTTCCCAGGTGTAATACCTTACACTTTGTTGGATTAAAGCACAGCTGCCATTTTTCTGACCATTCTTGAAGTCTATCTAGGTCTCTCTGAAGAAGCTCAGCTTGACAGTGATCATTAACTACTCTACCAATTTTAACATCATCTGCAAATTTAGACATCACGCCCTCTATCCATTCATCAATGTCGTTTATGAAAATTAAAAACAACAGTGGTCCTAATACTGATCCTTGGGGAACTCCACTTCTTACATCAACCCAATCTGAGGAATAGCCATTTATCACAACCCTCTGCCTCCTGCCCTGAAGCCATCCTTCTATCCATCTAAGGATTTTCCCAGTGATTCCAACCTGTTCCAGCTTATAAAGCAACCGCTCATGTGGGACTGAGTCAAAAGCTTTGCTGAAATCTAAATAAACAATGTCGAAATTATTCCCCAAATCCAGCTCGTGAGTGACCCTTTCGAAATAGCGAACCAGATTTGTTAAACATGATTTTCCCTTTACAAAACCATGCTGAGTATCCTTGAGAATTTCAATTCGATCCAAATGATCCTGAATTCCACCCTTGATCAATGCCTCCATGATTTTCCCTACTACTGAAGTCAGACTGACAGGTCGATAATTTCCCACTTCACTTTTAGAGCCACCCTTATGTATGGGAGATACATTTGCACTTTTCCAATCCAAGGGAATCTCCCCAGAGTCTAGTGATGCTCGCATAACCAGCCTCAGTGGTTCAATGCACTCGCTTGCCGCCTCTCTCAAGATTATAGGGTATATTCCATCAACTCCAGGAGCCTTACTAGTCTGTAGGCTTGAAAGTTTTTTCATTAAATAATCTTGCGAAATTTCAATATCATTAATTACATATTTTTTAACTTCGCTCCCACAATTTCCCATTGCCACAAAAGGCTTTTCATTTGTAAATATCGATGCAAAATAACTGTTGAGTTCATCTGCCTTACTGTGGTGCTGCCTTCGAATCAATGATCTATTAAGTACATGGAAACTATATTTTTGTAATAACTTTTTAATGGTGCGAAGTTAGACTTTTCTAATAATGAAGATTTCTGTTTTTTGCCCCAGACGCCCTGTGTGTTCATCCCTGAATATCAAAATCACTTACAGTAAAATCGTTGAGGTACACGCTGAGTAGTCAGTTCATTAGTTACACCGATCAAGTATCATCTCCTTAAGACCTTAGCACAGCCTCAAGTCCTTGGGGCATGGACTCCAGGAGATACCGAAAGCATTCCACAGGGATATTGGCTCGTGAAGACTAGATCACATCTTACAATTTCCACAATATACGGTGGAGAGCTTGCTTGGGACAGCTGGTCCACCTCTTCCACAGATGCAAAATCGACTTCAGATCCGGTGACTGAGCAGGCTGATGAAGTGTGGTAAAGTCACTATGCTCCTAGAACCGTTCCGCAAAGATTTGTGGTTTTTTGTGACATGGCATATTATCCTGCAGGAACTAATAATTACTAGATTGGATTATAATTACTAGATTGGACTGGGAACATGAAAGACCTAGTTCAGCAATGATGTTCAATTAGACTGTGATACATTGTACATTCCGATATATTCTTGTTGATAGCACAGTGGTTATAATCACCGTCCTCCAACACCGGGTGGAAAAGACCTGATCCCGTTAATTTTTATGGGCCTTTTCACAACGTGGCTGAGTTAGTCTGCCTCAGGCGAGCGTAGCATGGGTTTTCTTCCGGAAACTTAGATTTTTTTTGTGCAATAAACAGAAAATCGACCACAGAACACACGCAATTTAGACATATTATACACGGCCCAATATGGCTGAAGTTGCTGGTTCGCCTAAAACCCAACAACCCCATTGTATACCACTCTTGTAGTGCGTTGTCCCCACCAAGAATCCCATGCCCTCCATTTGGGACGCTGGATACGCACAGATAGGTTATGTACATTTTGTACACATAATTCGACTAAACTAACAAATTAGTGCAAAGCATCATTTTAGTTCGTAGTAAATCACCAAAATAGTGAAATGGCATCGTTTATCACGGCCTTTCAGATCCGGTGCAAATAGCGAGTGCAATATCACGGTAACTCGTTGTGAATGCCTTCACAACGAGTCACCGTGATATTGCACTACTTCGAATTAACCTTCTCTGCTAGCGAAGCGTTGATTATTCGAGGTAGTGCAATATCATGGAAACTTTGTGAAGGCATTCAAAATATGAGATGAAACAAAAACTATGCCATTTCGGTGATTTACTACGAAATAAGATGCTTTGCAATAACTTGTCTAGTAAATTTTCCGAAGTGTGAGGCTTTCAGCCCTAAACCCTTTTTTAATCATTTGAATAGATAATTTTAGTTCAATAATTTGAATAGATAATTGTAGTTTGCATCAACGAAATTTGTGCTATTAATTAAAGCTTAAATAAAAGTAAAATTTTTGCTTGCATTACACATTGTCACACGTCAATCAGAGGAGTTTATGGCTACAGCGGTTTCAATCGTTTAATTGCGTTTCGTAACGTTACATAAATTCTAACATGGGCATGTTTAACTCTATACCTATTTTTATGCTGACCACTAGGCTACAGTTGACACTGATGTGTTTCTAAAAGTTGTCACTGATGTGTTTATAAAAAATATTCAATAAAAATTTTTGATTTCGTGTGCTTTTAAATTTCGCGCCTGCTTTCCCCTCCTAGAGTATGTGTTCAATAGAGAAAAAGTTTCAAGAGCCACTGTTAGATACTGCTGTGCTCAACGTCCCAGCAATTTCTAATTCAAAGGCACTTAAAACAGAAATTTGTTGGCCACTCCTCTCGCTAAATCTCACACACACACACACACTTGGTATCTGCGTGCCTATATAGCCTGATACAGACACGTGACACTGTCTCCAATTCCTTGGTTGATCGGAGTGTGCCCAATAAACTGTTCGCTCAGTGTAGTACTCATGTGAAATTTAAAAATTGACAAAATTGTAGGGAAGGGGGTTTGATGGCACATAAGCTGCTATGGCTAAAATGCCGACAAAATTGTACACTCTCTGAACTGTACATTTACAATACTGTTCAAATTCAATATTCGTACTCTTCAGCATCAACTGGTAGTGCTTATACTTATTTACTTTTACCGTCTACTTTAATAATGTTAGATATATTTACCTCCTGTCCTTTGGGCACTCTCTTAATCTTATAGGTTTAAATTTGGCTAATGGTCGACTGTTCAGTACAGTACATTTATTTTTGCCAATTCATTTTTCTTTCTAGATTACAAGCCGAAGAGGTTTTAAAATTCTTATAAAAATCAAATTTTTTTCCCTCCACCATTTTTTAAGTCTTTAAGTGAAATAAAGCGCAAGCCCTGTAGGCAGGAATCGCCTGCTGCTACTGATTCTGTTCGATAAAATTTCCACGAAGACTGCAAGTGATGCTCCAAAAAGTTTGGCCGGTTTTTTTGTTTTGTTTTGTTTTTTTGACACCAATGCATTTGCAAGACGGGCACTGACAGTAAACTTGTTTAACTTCCTCCAACTGCTGAAGTATACATGACTTCCTTAGGTGTCCCAGTAATGGCTGCGCAGAGCAATCCGTTAAGACAAGCAGGGTAGAAAGAATGGGGTGGAAGGGAAGAATCTAAATACAAATGATAGCGGCTGTTTCTCTTTTTTTGCCAACTTTACACGCTTTGAGCAGTGCATCACTTAATTATGTTCGCAGCATAAGAGTTACGTTCTAATCGTAATGAATATCCAAGCAGAAGTGATCTGAGCTTGCGAGCGCAAGCTAAGATTAATGAGACTTTCTCTTGGAGATTAAAGTAATAATGTTTTGTTCGTTGACCAGCATCGAGTTTAGCGAGTATTTTTTCTTTTTTTTAATGAACATTGAAATGTGCTTTTCATAAGCACATTCACTATGCATGTACTTATTATGTGTCACCTTTCCTCCTACTGTAATTATTCATTATTTTAAAAGATTATATTTTATTGGATAATATTGTTCAAAGGCGCTTAATTAAGTTGTTAACAAGAACATCTGAAAAGATCTTCTAATTAAGTTAACAGAGAACGTATCCAATGCAAACAAAGCAGCAGTCAGATTTGTCACTCTCTGCTACTAACACAATAAACCAGGGTAACACTGCAGGTTATGTTGTCAAGTAGGAAAATTATAGGCTCACAATGTGCCCGCTCAGACAGCGAGAAAATATGTAGCGGACAAGATAAACATGATGAAGAACGTAAAATGCATTCACCATATGAATAAAGTGCGATGTCATCGTGTTAAAAGGAGGAATAATCTCTCCTTACTGAAGGAAGCATTAAAAGTGATTTCCACTTTCGATAGGTTATAAACATTACTATTACACGCAATTAAAGTTTAAAATTAAAAGGCTTAAATAAGATTACAGTATATTTCTTAATGAGATCTAGAACACGAGTTTAAAATACACGCTTCTTTCAACTGTACGGCTTTTGTTTTGCAAAGTTTCAATTTAATAAATTAACCTTACATTAATCTTTTCAGAAAAGTTCACTTTCTAAAACCGAAAATAATTTTCATATGAATTTCTAAAACCAAAAGAACAGTTAGTCCTAGAGGGCGCCTATAGTACCATTGTGCACTTTTTTTTATGGAGCGAAAGATTACCCTTCGTGCTATACTTTTCGTATAGTAGTAGTGGCATGTGATGCAAGAAAGCAAGTGTATGGGCTTATGCAGCATCAGCCAAAAAAAAAAATTAATTAAAAAAAATAATAATAAATAAATAACACCATTCCCTCCAAATGCCTGTCCAGTTCCTCCTTAAATTTATTCAACCTATCAACTTCCACAACGACACATGGAAGTTTGTTCCAGCAATTAACCACCCGCTGGCTAAAGGCAAATTTCCGCAAATCTATTCTACATCTATCCTTTCTTAATTTGAATTTATGCCCCCTTAGGTTCGTAATCTGAACAAGTGGAAGGATTCCATCAGAATTCAGAGTGCTCAACCCATTGAAGGCCTTATACACTTTAATCAGATCACCGCGCAGATGCCTAGTCTCCAGCCACTGCAATTTGCAGAACTTAAGCCTCTCTTGGTAAGAGGATCCTTTCATTCCCCTCACCAATCTTGTTGCCCTTCTCTGTACACGCTCAAGCAAATCTACATCCTTCCTAAAATGAGGCCTCCAGACCTGTACGCAGTACACAAGGCGTGGCCTGACCATTGCCTTATACAGAGGGACAATCGCCTCCTTTTCCCTGCTAGCAAAATTCCTATATATCATTGACAAAACCCCATGACCTGCCCTGGCAGCCTGTCTGCATTGCTCAGAAAATTTCATATCTGACTGCACAATTACACCCAGGTCTTTTTCATTTTCTACCACCTTAAGTGTAGTACCACACAGTTGGAACGTTTCTCTGGGGTTACTTCTACCCATATGCAGTACTTTGCATTTGCCAAGGTTAAACTTCAGTTGCCACTTCTTAGACCATCTGCCCAAATTATCTAGATCCTGTTGCAGTAGCACACTGCCTTTACTGTAATTAACAACTCTGCCAACCTTTGTATCATCTGCAAACTTCGACATTAAGCCTGATATACCTTCATTAATATCATTGATAAATATACAAAACAACAGTGGACCCAACACCGAACCCTGTGGGACTCCACTAATAACATTAGTCCACGAAGAGCAGCACCCATTGATTACCACCCACCCACTGTCTTCTCCCACTCACCCATCCTTTTATCTATTGTAGCAACTTACCCTTAATACCATTCTGCTCCAATTTGTACAATAGTCTTCCATGCGCAACAGTGTCAAGATCGTAGTTATTTCTATCGTAGTAATTATTTCTACATTTTTTTTTTACTAATACATGATAATTTTAAGCAACTAAAATGTAACCTTTTCGCATTTTAACTGGTTTTAATATTTCCTAAAATCCAATTTATATGATATCAAATTTATATGATCCAATTTATATGATATCAAATTTATATGATATCAAATATTTCCTAAAATCCAAATATATGATATCAAAATTATTTTTTGCATCCAGTTCCTTTGTAACCACATCATAGTATCCTATCAAATTTGTTAGACAAGACTTTCCCTTAACAAACCCATGCTGTGTCTGAATTATTTCTCCAGTCTTGTCTAGATGATCCTGCAATGCATCTTTAACCAGTGACTCCATTATTTTACCCGGAACAGAAGTTAAACTAACCGGTCTGTAATTACTCGTGTCACCCTTCGATCCCCCTTTGTGAATTGGGGATACATTTGCACATCTCCAGTCCGTGGGGACCTCCCCTGAGTCCAAGGATGCTCTCATAATTATGGCTAAGGGTTTGCTTAGTTGCTTTGCCGCCTCCTTTAATATGACCGGATAGATCCCATCCACCCCAGGTGCTTTTCTTATGTTTAACTTCAACAATTTCTTTTCCAGTTTGCTCTCAGTTATTACAAAATCATTAAGTATTTTGCTACAATTCGATAACCTTGTGGCATTTTCAAACCTTAATAACGCCTCATGTGTGAATGTAGATGCAAAATACTCATTCAGTTTGTTTGCTATCTGAGCAGGATCATCAACAGTCGAACCATCGATGTCAAGTGGACCAATCAGATTCATCCCCTTCCTTTTAGAGTTTATATAAGTAAAGGAATCCTTGCTGTTTTTCTTAGCATCTTTTGCCAAGGATTTCTCGTAATCTGCCTTTGCCTGCCTAACCTCCTTTGGGACCTGATTACAGACTGCCTTCGCCTGCCTAACCTCCTTTGGGACCTGATTACAGACTAGCTTATATCTGCCATAGGCTTCTGAGTATACTGCAGCAGGTTGTTATTGGGTAAAGATTTGATTTTTAATGCTTCATTATTTTACACAAACTGGAAATAAATTTCAAATGGATTTCTAAAACCAAAAAAACAGTAGTCCTAGAAGGCGTCTACAGTACCATTGTGCACTTTTTTTGTGTCGCTGAAGATTACCCTTCATGCTCTAATTTTCGAATAGTGCAGTAGGTTTTGAATATAGGCCATAGGGTAACTTGGTTTTTAAAATAAGGTTTTTTTATTTATAAAAAGTGTGCGTTTTTTACAAATTGCTAAAGCAGAATGAATAAATTTATTTCTATGATTTTAATTTATTTAAACACCTTTTTCTTGTTTCTAAGACAAAATTTATTCACTCGTTTATCATTTTTGCTGGTTTCTGTCTCTTCCTTATGGCTATTAAGGATTATTTCTTATTTATTTATTAATACTTTTTTTTTTCCATGGTGGACGAAGTAGTTGGTGTCGTGCAAGAATTGTTTGAGTAGATGTATTTATATTAAATGCATATTCAGAATAATGATTAATATAGGTTTTTTTTGAATAATTATTTCTACATTTTTTTTTACTAATACATGATAATTTTAAGCAACTAAAATGTAACCTTTTCGCATTTTAACTGGTTTTAATAAATGATAATCTCGCTCAAAGAAACCAAATATCTGAATGCATACTTCCTGGTTAATTAGCAGATCGATGCATTTCAAATGTTGTGAAATGCTGAAAGCATTTATATTTCTTGTAACTTGTTATCGGTCTTTTTTAATGAGTGCTAATTAAAGTTCCGAAAAGAATTCTTCCCATAATGAAACTATGCGCTAAGAACCAGACATTGATGTATGAATTCCACATTATGAAATGCTACGCGTTAAAGTAAACAGCAAGAACATAATTGTTTTCAAAACCATTTAGCTAGAATTAAAGTATTTATTCTCCCGAATTCTAAATTTCTTCTTTCAGAAGTCATTTCTCTCTTTGTGCAAACAGATAAATATCCGAGATCATTCCGATATTTCTCACTTTAACGTACCTGTCGGGAACATCAAATATGGGGATTTTTAATTTACTTTCGCGGACTGCGAATGCGTTTGGTAGACCTGGCAAATCTCGATAATTACTTTTAAATAATTGCCTTATTTTACATTTAATGGACACTCATATTTTATTCCACTCCCGAGTGTCTGATTTACATGACTGCTTCGCTGCATTACAATCACTTTAATTTCGATACCGGAACCCATGATGAGTCTCAAACGGATTTTGTATTTTCTACAGAGAATAAATAATTTATATATAAAAAGAGATTAAATATGAATAAAAAGTTACTGTTTTCTGTGGTTTGAATCAAGAAAACTTGACATGGAACAGACTAAATGAAAGTAATTAAATATATCAGTTATTTGACGCTGGTATTTGCATTTTTATTCACAATGACATTATCGCTAATGTCAAGCTAATCAATGAGAGGTATTAAGTTATTAGACTGATCAAAATAAGAAGGAAACACAAAAAATAACCATATGTCTGAAACGTTAAAAAATGCAAAATTGTGATTAACGTATTAGTATTTTACTTCAACACACCTATGAATAAATATTACATTTATAAACCCTTAGCTGTATTCAAAATATATCGCTGATTTTAATTCTTAAAACATTATTTTCCACTTTCTTAAGTAGAAGCCGTGTGGTTCTTGACGGCATGATTGATTTGCGCAGAATCCATCAATATCATTCTTGTTGCTGTTGAAAAATTGGCAGAGTCATCTTTCCTACACGTTATTTAGCGCCATCTACGCAAACAACGAAAAAGAAAATCCATAAGAATCGAGAAGTGGGTTACGATTGAAATTTCTTCCATGTCTTTCCTCGCGAGTATTTCCCCCCTTCAGATCTACTAATAGGCTTTGGCATTTCGTGATCCATATTTAGCTGCCAGTGAATATGATTAAATGAAAGCTTTTATGTTGATTAAACGTAAGCGTTTACGTTGTACCAAATGCATACGTATTTAAAAGTACGGACCCTTCCAGATGTACAAACTGACATATTCATTCATTATATTTATCCCGCTTACCAGGTTTAAGTGAGCAAAGCATGCCTTCTAACATAAATATCCTCGTTAGAATTATTCAACTCGAAATCCCCTAACGATTAATTCAAATGAAATTCCATTCAGAGTGACAGTCAGTCAGCACAGAAAATCTGCACAATGCTCACGTAATAAACATATTTATTATTTTTTTATAAATAAATAAACACTGTTTATAATTTTGGATGGCCATATAATGACTATAGGGGCTTACAACTATAATGTTCACAGTTGGGAAGGGGCGGATACATATTTTGTGGCGTCACTTGTACAAATCCGAACAAGTAATGTGCGTGTACTGAATTAAAATCTCTGGTCCCAGCAGGATTTCTAAAAAAAATAAAAAAAAAACTTCCTATAAGAAGACAAAGTTAGTTCACAAGCCATCACATTAATTTAAGCCCATAGATAAAAAGTAGCGTTCTACTAGTTTTAATTTTAATTATCGAATGATAATTGGGATTTTAATTTCTCTCGACTCAGGCATGGCATTTCAGTATATATATATATATTACCTAATTCTCTTTTGTATACGTACTTAAGTTATAACATACATCCTACAAAAACTCTTCTGACACCATCACGTTTGAAGAAAAAAAAGCACGAGATTTAATGAAATTAATAAGGCCCACCTATAGCCGAAATGACCATGATATACTTCTGAGCGGTTACTTGTAAAAATTAGGAAGAATTTGTGCCCGTTCTTCCTTTAGTACAAGTCTCCAGTTTTTTTGGTAGAAGAGGGACGTAATGGCCGGGCCCTGATCTTGTGTTCCAGTTCATCCCAAAAATGTAAGAACGATCAATTTTGTTTATAAAACCGTAAAGTCCTTGCCGCGGCCCATTTTGCTTGTTCGGGACATCTCTGCTCTCTCGGCTCAGTTTTTAACCTTCTTCTTCAAGTATGGCATCTTATAGACGCCATTTTTCAATATTTTTCCTTCTTAATCTGGAAATAAAATCAAATTCTCTCGTGCACCTTTTCCCACCAGTAGTCTAACTGGTTATACTATATTTTGTTTTTTTATTTACGAGACACTGAAATTTTGTTTGGTGTTTAACAGACTCTAGGTGAGCAAAGGCGTCTACCTTCCTTCTAGGCAACTCACTCCCATTCCCACGTGGTGTTGTGAGACGCCAGTCACAGATGTCCAATCTTGGCGTAATGCTTTAAAAATGATTTTGTTTATACTCCTGCACGGCCATCTGAGAAATATTACAATAAATCAGAGGAATTTATAATAAATTATGAATACAATCGTTAATCGTATTTAGCAGTCATGGGCTTGAAACAAGGTCCACTCAAAGAGCGTGTGCTACTGAAATCTCGTCCAAGAGGTTAAATAGATGCCATGCGAGTGTCCTTGTAGTTGAGGGCCCGAAAGAGTATTCGAATACTTTGGACTTTTTTTTTTAACTAATTTAAACAAATAGCGAACAACTTTTACTATTTATCTTCTTATCACAGTCCGTTCATCTCCAAATACAATCATCTGCAAATCAGTATGTGTAAATTACCCTGGGGACTCCGGTGAACTACGTATCTAACAATCATATAATAGCGTTTTTAGTTCCAGGCAAAACATATTGGGCATCCAAAAATAAATATTCCGATATTAGATCCTGAGGAGTAATTTTTCATTTTAAGATTAAAAAATGAAGTTTTTTCATATTAATTTTTGGGTGCGGAGACCCGAAAAGAACTGTTTAGAGACACCGATGAAGATTGTAGGCACCACGAAATCATTTTCCTGCGCGCGAGTGATACGGCCTTTTAAATTAAGCCCGATTCAAAGACCTAGGGGCTAGACACGTGAACTTTTAATTTGTTTAAATGAAAGACGCCTTGTTACCTTGTACTTCTGCGAACTACAACGTAATACCGTTTTCTGCACGCGTTAGTGGTACAATAGTGAAACTTCTATATTACTTTCAGAATTCTGGAGGTTTAATTTCTGGTGGAACGAAAATGGAAGTCCAATAAAGTGGAGGAAATATTCTTTGTAACATTTTCTTAAAGTAAATTAAAGTTGCGAGGTTAGCCATGTCGAACGGCCTTTAACCATCGAAATTACATCAACGCAACTTAAACAGCTTTCTCTCTCTTTCTCTCTCTGTCTCCTCGAGTTCTTCCTGCTTAGCTGCGTTGGCCATTTCCTGAAGGACAACCGAGTGTTTATTACAGTTATTAATTTCCTCTTTTCTTCCAGACCAAGACATCAGGACTAATAATTCATGAGGTGGAAGTCTTCCTACAGTTTCGATAAAAAAGCCAAGACTGCAATTTTAATAATAAATAAATGGATACACGAAGGACAATACAATCAGTTAACTTGGATACGATTGCACTGTTCAGTGCGGAATACAATTTCAACTTCGTTTTTCCTTTATTTCTTCTATGGCCATTACTAAAAATTACTTTTTCGCGTAGAATCGAAGATATCTTGTAGCGCAAAATTTTTCTTTCTCGTGCCCGGTCTAGACCATTAAAGATAAAGAATTTAATTGCGGTCACATAGCAATATTTTTAAGAAATAAGATAAGGACTTCAGAGAAATTAAAAATAAATAAAAACTCTTGAATTAAGGGTTCCCATAGTCGGTATATTGCCCAATAAGGGGGGGGGGACTTATGAAAGAAGGCCTTTCCAATAAGTGTTGAAGAATGCTCTTGATAAACGTACAACGCTATTGTGCGCAATATCTATAAAGTTAAAGCAGCAATAAAAAATAAAATTAAATAAATAATTCTATAGCATTAAATTATAAACGAGAGATGCTAATTTGATTATACAGTCAAACTTCTTTCTATACTGGATCGAATGCAGAAGTAAAAGTTGTCAGTACCTTCTCAGGAAATGTGAAAAAATTATTTTTTTTTAATGGATGCCACTGTTGTAATATTGCATTTGAAATGCAAGTTGAAAAATGAGCCAGAATAAACTTATTTACGATGAGCTTCGATATTTGTTGGTCCTAATTTCCAAGAGAGCGTGCTAAGGAAAAGAATTGTTCCAAGGAATGGAAGTAATATGGAATGTTGATGATTTTGAAAGTGAACTGTGAATGAATTCTAGTTAGTTATAATCGTATAATTCAACTGATTACCTTTTAGAAATTGAATTACACATTAGACGCTAGTTCGAAGATAAAATTCTGACGGAAACAGGAATGATGTTGCTAAGACCATCAGTAGAAGACCTGGGAGAAAGCTGGATGCTAAGTAATCGATTTTGTTCTTCGGTAACAGAACCATAAGGCGAGAGAGAGAGAGAGAGAGAGAGAGATTCCTCTGAGATTTACTTCGGGATTTTCAATAGGGCACATGAAAATCGACAAGTAAGCACAAATACCGGTATAGACATAATATATGATAAACATCACATCTAGTGCAATGTTAAATAGCACTATGGTCAAAGTAGTCGATACCAATGAACTTCCCAGAACAAGAACCAGCTAACCTGGCAATAAGCATGATAAAACTGCAACCAAAGGCTTTTGAACGTGTAAAGAAACTCGACATGGTAAGGCTTTCATTTTTTCGGTTAGTTTTGCTGCTAACTCAGGTCTAGAACAGCAGCAAGGCAACTCGGGTAGGAATGCCATTGAGATGAATAAAGGTTTAACGAAATTATATCAGCGTCTAACCAAGGAAAAATGAATAAAAGTCACTTCGATTGTACAATCTAACACTGTTATTATGCCAAACAAATGAAGATTCTGAAATGGCTGAGGGAGGAGAAGTCCCCGAGAGAATAGAAGAGAATCCTTCAAAACAGATGGAATCGCAAAAGGAGTGATAATAAAAGTGAAATTGTTTGAAAAAAAAAACTAATACTTGAGAGGCTTAGTAAGAAACATAGATTTGTGAAATCACACATGCAAATGAAGTTCATCGAGATTAAAACTGAGACCGTATGAATTTTGGGAGATGAATAAAGTTATTGAAAATGGCATTTTGTTCATAGGAAAGTTATCGGACTTTCGTTTATCTTTACACAATAAATATCGAGAAGAATCCGAAGTAAGAAATTATGAGAATAAACCAAGAATTTTTCTGTTCTGGGCATCCACCATATTGGCCTTTCCTCCAAGTAGCGCGCAGCAAAAAAAACATAATATCCAGTGTTTCTGTATGGACAAACCGAGATATCAATGATATAAACATTATCAGAATGTTAAATTTCTGTTTCTCTGATTTTAATGAAATTCCGAATGGGCTACTGAAACTTTCTGAAATAACAAAATACAAAATTTCGTTTGCTGGACGTCTTCTTATTGCATGAAGACGGACATGGGCTGATATGCGCATTACGCATTTGAGGACCGCCTAAAAAATAAAAGACGGCAAACAGTTATTTTATATAAAAATTAGGAATAGTTCAATACTTAGAACAAGTTAAACCACAGCAAAAAATCGACATTTTCTACCTTTGCATAAACGTAGAAAACGTATACCAAATAGACGTTTCCATTTTAGATCTAGAATTTCTTTTTGTTGAACAGTCCAACTTTTTCCGCATTCGAAAAGTATGTTTTATTGTGCGCTTATGAGGTCTCCGAACGCGAGCTATATCCAGGTGTTTATGTAAAATTTCTCAGATCTTAAGAATTATTTCATGATTTAAAGGGCAGAAAACGTTACCCAATTTTATTTTATTTTTTATTTTGCGAACCATCTTGGCAGTATGCCCGTAAAATAAGTGCCTAGGTGTGCTCTCGGGAGATACATGAAATAATGTTAAGGGTGGAGAGTTTTTTATTTTGTTTTTTTTATCCTTTACTGAGCAAAATGATCGAAAGCTTGCTCCTCTGTAATAATCTACGATATTCTCCTGGATCTTCTTTCTGGATGGAATAAGGTCGCATATTTTTATCTAACGACGCAAATCAAAAGATAAGCTTAGAGAGAGAGAGAGAGAGAGAGAGAGAGAGAGAGAGAGAGAGAGAGAGAGCATAGATTTAGCGATGGGAGATCGTTGAACCATGATACGAGACTGCACGACTATTACGTTACTTACTTGTTTGCGAAACGTTGCTAAGCATATTTCAATTAAACTGGGTTACGATGAAATCTCATTGGATGCATATTCCTAAAGCTACATTGCTGCCCTTCCCAAATATCAGACTTTACAGGAATGTCTGACCAAAGAACTTTTAACTACTATATGTTTATTGGAATCTAAGACGATTTCTTTTCAAAAATTTCAACTTTCCAATGTCATTTTTATATCAGATTCTGAAATGAATGATTTCTTTCCGGAGAAACCATTCAACATCCATTTACTCTTGCAGAATTCTTTAGATCCATCACACGAAATTCAAACTGTGTTGTTTATAGTTTTAAAAAATTTTCGAAATTACCATCTTATCCTGAAATTAAGCCGAGCGTCTCGGTTCTGCATTTTTAATCTTTTCACTTGCAAAATTATTTCTTTTTAATGCGGCCGTCTATTAAACTGCATATGAGATGAGCAGACATTTAAACCAGAAATGCTTCACAATTGTTTATCTACATTCTTCGTGTTTGTTTGTAAATTTAATATGTTTATTCTGAATATGACCTTGGTTTTTATGTGGCATCAATGGTTGCTCAGAACTGAAAGAAAAGCAAATATGCAATAATTCTATATCAGATTTATTAATAACATTTAATTTATGTACTGGATCAAGTATTAATTTTTTCTGCAAGTAAACAACAAGTTACAAATCGCAATTAAAAAGTAGAAATCCACCTCGAGTTAATCAAAAAAATTTCCTTAAATATGTAGATCTGAACGTCTTTGTCTTTTATAGTTATCATCAGGAACCAAGTATCACATATATTTGCCATTCATTGCTTCATCCCATCTCCCTTGGTACTTCATCTCCATTGACTATGTCCTGGTGGAATTTCTCATCCCGTTCACTAACATCTTCCAGATTTGATCTAAAAAAAATTCGGTTAGAGTGCAAGTACTGGACTTTGACGGACATTCTGCATTCATTTTCTCCTAATTAATCAACCAAATTGTCAACTAGTTCTTTGTAATTTCCGCTCTTAATGTTGCCAAGAAGGCCATTTACTATAAGGCGAAATGACCACCGCATCAGTCATTTTGCCTTCCAGTTCTTGTGAAGCCAATGTCTTTTTCACAAGAGCTAGAAGACCATCACACAATTTTGGAAAAAGACTGGATATGCTAGAAAATATCACCTGAGGATCAAAGGCTTTAACAAAATGTTTGACTAGTTGCTTGATATGGAGCAGTGGAAGCCGAGATCTGCAACTGCCACAATAGAACTGAGGTTGATTGAAATGAATGATTGGCTGAATGAATTTGCTATAGTTAGTATATTTGCCGTATAAAGCGTTAATTTCCATGGAATCCACTTAATAGTTTATCCACTTAGAAAATCCACTTAGAATTTTCTCTTTCGCATTCGAAAAGTACTGGATGAAGGAAAGTCGTTGATTCCACCTCATTAATATTCTGAATTAATGCAATTTTTCTTTTTCTCTGAAGTACAGAATTCATTAACACTTTTGGTAGTATGAGCTGATGATTTTACTACGATGGTAATCAAAGTTCAAGTACTTAACAGCAAATATTAATCTTCAGACTCCAATGCATTCTAGCCTTAATGCGCACAGAAAATTGACTGTGCTAACTGATAAACTATAATTTAAAATAAAATCTGTCACGTGAGTAAATTCGGTTTTCTAACAATCTGAGCTGCTTAAATCAAGCATCCTCACCAATAAATTAAATAAAAGCAGACAGATAAACAGAACTACCTTCGAGGCTTTCTCTCTTATTTAAGCACGACTCTGAAATTTTGTTTTTCCGTTTTAAAGTCTGTATCACAGTTTAGATTGTATATTCCATACGTGATCTAAACGCAAAATACAGGCATAAGTAAAAAGAGAGCAGTCAAAAGAAACGATGACAAATGTTTACAAGATTTCTACTGTTGTTTTACAAGAAACAGGATTCTGAGTTTAAAGTTTCGAGGCAGGTGGATTAAGGTAGCAAAATCCTTGACAATACCGCCCATGCAACGTGCAGCAGTTCTATATAAAGCAAATCTGCTGAGAGTTGCATTTCCACGAACGATGATAGCTTTTGCTCACACAGTACGACCAAAGGATATCGTTGACTACATATTCAATTTTCGCTGAAGAAGTTATCACAAATGAAATTCAACAAAACAAACAGTCCCTTCCTAGCCTTGCGCTGACTAGCTCATTCTCCAGTCTCTCCCTTCCAGGTAGAATCAGAAGGTAAATGTTGTAATCTTTGGAGAAGTTTGAATATATTTTTCTCCTTCCCCAGTCGGGGTGTTTTTCAAGATCAACACGATCTATAGTGACAGCCATTATACAGCATTTTCCTAAACAGATAACATAATACATAATTAAAATTATAACCACTTAATTTTTAAAAAGTATGGGTCCATTAGTTTTTATTGGTGGTTTTTTTTTATTTACATCAATTGGAATACACTTCTCGGTAGTCGGATAGTTATTTAACTTTGAATTCGGCTTAAACGTCACGCCAAAAACATTAGATTCTGCAAGAAGATGAACAGCAAAACACAAATTGCAGAATTAGTCACACAATTCTAGAAACAATTTCATGTATAAATCTAAAAATATATATAAAAAAGGAAATTATTAGGAATTTATGAAACTTGAATTCCTCTTAGAAAGCCCTCGAAGATTTGTTTGAATATATCTTCCAGGCACAAATGCCTGAAAAGGATGTATCCTACAGTCTACTAGAAAGAGGATGCAGTCACAGTTGAACGCTATCTTGATAAAATTCTATCAAGGGTAAGAATCCGTTCCTTCCATAAATGATTGCGAGCACACCATGCATAATATTTGGGTCAGCCAGCTGCTTTTGATGGAGAATTTTGTCTAAATCATTCCCCAATCGTTAATCACCTGGACATCTCTCGCATATAGTATATACTGATCACAATTAAAGTTTCTCTTTCCCAGTAATTACAAAAAAAAAGAACTCAATTAACAAACAGGTTCCACCAGTTTTCAAAATAAACATAACTAAAACCAATTAGGGTACTCAACACGAAAAGTCTGTTTTCTAAGTAATTAAGGTTTAATTTGAGCAAATATTACTTAGATATATTCCTAAGTGAGCATCTCATTATTTAGGCAGCTCCTGCCAATCTCTTTCTATAGAAAAAGTCACATCCGGTTCGATGACGAATCCATTAGGATGTAACGGAAGCGGCGGTCTATCTTTCAGAAAACACCACTGCTTTCTGTTCTTACTAGACCATGTGGCAACAGAAGAAGACATCTGTGGGCCCCCTTGTGTATGTTCAAGGTCTTAAAGCACGACAATTTATCATTTGGTTTTATCCCCTTCTTTCTTTACACAGGTCCCACTAAGCCATAAGCTATGACGTCTATTGTATACCATGATTTTATAATCCGATGCTTACTTTTGTACACAGTTTATGTTAGAAATGGTTATTTTTTGAGCCAAGTCGAATTTTATTTCTATCAATTCTTCTTCTTTCTTTTCTTGTGGTGCGTGGCGTATCGTATACGTTATGCTTAATATCAAGTTCTCTAAATAACCAATCTATTCACGTTGCCTAAAGAGCGTAGTGAGAAACGTAATTTGCATTCATTCACTCCACTCAAGTAACTGCATTTTTTTCAGACACGAATGTCCCTCCATCTTATATTACCTAAGAGGAATCCCTTATAAAGATCAAAGAAAAAAAAAGCAGCCGAGATCTCCATTTACACAGGATGGTGAGATCGGAAATGGGGAAGCAACAAAGATCAATATCACTGTTTCTCGCTGACATCATTCACAGCTGGGAAAGTTGGGAAGGCCTCAGTAAGAGCAAGTGGGAGTATATTTGATAGTAAGACGGTATTAAAGGTAGAGCGAGCGAAAGAAAGAAAAATTTCGCATCGAAAGGAAGTAAAGCAGATTACTTGGAGATGGGCAAGTTACATTTTGTTCGAAAAAAGCCTGTGGTTAAAGAATGAACGAAAGACAGACAGAGATGATACGTTAGGATTTTAACCACAGTTTGTCTAAATTGCAGAAACAATTTCAAAAACCTTGGACAATCAATTTTCCTTGGCGCATTCTTGCAAAGACGTGGTCACCAAAGAGTTCATCACAATCAGCGTGGGTAATACCGTAAGAGACGTACGTCCGCTGGCTCTCCGTGACAGGAGTAACAGAAGAGTATTCGGAGAAAAATCAGCCAACCTCGCCGCCATAGCGGATAAATTACGAGGGAATAAACGCTGACGAAGCACCATCACGAGCTGCGCAGACATGCTTCCCGCTGCTCTTCCGTGGTTATGCACCTAACGAACAAAGCGGCTGAATGCGTGTGTTTCTGTGGGCCACACAAACACGAAGGTGATGGAGACCATTACGCTATTGAAAACGTTGTCATTATGCAGATGCGTGATAAGAGGTGATACAACAATGAGAAATGAAGTTGCTCTGTTTGGTGCGAGAGCCTCACTCGATCTGTATTCGCCGCTTAAATTATTCATACAAGGTAACGTTCTCCCTGTTTATATCCTTAGGAACACTTGTACGACACACGAAGACATTGTCTTGTACACAATCTTAGACGAACGGAGTCCGGACCACAGAACGGAATTCGCTCGGTGGAATTAAAGTTGGGGAAGTTTTCAATTATATTCCGCTCGACAAAACAGATAAATTAGGGCGATAATTTTTATTCCAGAATGTTTGCAGCCTGTGTGAGGCAATAACGAGGCTATTATGAAACGATTACCATATCGTAAGACAACAGACACTTAATTGTGGCGATGCTTGCGGGTGTAATCGGCAGCGCGTTCACTGGTTAAAAGGAACGAAGCGTATTGCGGAGCGGCTAATGTTTCCCAAAGCTCGTTTCTTCGCAACAAGACCATAAAGACGTTATTTTGAAAACAATTAGAGAAAGAAAGAAAGTAGAGGCATACGAGAGAAAAGTTTAGATGAACTATAAAAGTTACTAAGAGTTTTTGATTGCTTCTTGCGTAGTGTGTCGCGGACAACTGGAAACACTCCCACATTACCATCACAACAAGAATTTTTTTTGCCGCTTGTTCAGAAATGCATTTTGAAGAGGGAGAGAGTGAAGGGAAGAGACGCCAGATGAACCAACGGAAATTCGAAGAGACAGCGTTACTTTAGCTACGGTTCAGCACGAGGAGAAGCAGTCGAATAAAGCGGCGTTGTCTGCCACCAGCATGCTCTATAGAACAGCCGCTAATCAATCCAAAGGGCGGGTCTTCAATCTAAGTGTGCCGAGTCTACCATTAGGAGTGCTGTTGTCAACGTTCATTTCCATGCACGTACACACGTCCACTGCTCTATTCGGAGCACCGATATTAGGACCTCTCAACTAGAAACCCCCCCCCCCAGCCGGCCAACCAGTAGCTTATGCACCTAATCTGCACTGTCCCTTAGTGGAAAGCTCGTACTTTAACATTGGGCAAGGTTTTGACCCTCCCTCCTTCCTTTTTTCTTCGTTTCTCTGTTTTCCTGGAACTTTCTCTCCATTTATAATTCAGCGAGTCTGCCTCATCAATTCTGTTTCCGCAACTGTTTCCAGAAACTATCTAGCCGTCGGGGGGTAAGGGGGGTGGGTGGCAACAGCACCTGCCATCCCTTACTCGGCGCGTCTTAGTTTTTAATACAGAATCCACATGAGATTAGAATAACCAGATTAACAGGACGCGGATCGATGGAACGGAGTGGATTTAGCAGAAGCAGAATGTAAATTATTCCTCAAAATGTAGCGTGCTCTGTTCGCACGAGCACTTGTACGACAGTAGTGGAACTATTTAGAAAATAATTAGCGTACGCTAGACAAACAGAGAAATCGTTCGCTGCCATGCACTGTCGAAGCATGCACGCGCTGTGCATGTTTCCTTTCGTTATCGCCGGGGTACAAAGTCGATCGTTTAGTAGGCGAAATGAAACAAAAAAAGAAGAAATGTTGGGTGGTTTCAGAATTTACTTCTGGATGAAAAACTGCGGGCAGTTTCTTGAAGAAATCGGCACGAGCAACTGCATTACCGCTCCTAGCTTTCTTGATATTTGGCGATTGCTAATCTTCTCTTGAATAGTTTTTAACTATCTTCGAGTTGTTCTTTCTACACGATAAAGGTTCGTTCCAGCTCACGTTCGTTGATCGAAATGTCCAAAAGTCACGGCTGATCTGGCTCCATTAAAGTTTTACGTTTTCTTATGAGAAAGTGAAGTCGACTTCCTCTCTTTTCTCCAGATTAAAGTCTTTTAATCTTGAACTCTTCCGTAATCTTCTTCTTTCGATCTCGAAATAACAGCTGTTTTAGTGAAAAAGAAACAGAATGTTGCGCGGTGTATGCGAAAATGTTCACCAGAGACTCACAGATTCGTTACTTTTGGTTACAACGGAGCTAAAGGACCAGCAGGAGAGTGAGTTAAGAGGAATAAGAGATGTTATGGGACTGGCAAATCCTAGAAAATTGCATGAGAAAGCAAACTGAATCTAATAGAAATCGTATTTTTAAGGATGAGAAGGAAAACTTCAGTATAGAGGGTGCGCTCTTGGAGACAGAAGGAACTCCAAAAATTGTTTCTCAAAACAAAATAAAGAAAAATTTTAAATTTAAATGAATGATTAGTGAGGTTATCATGTTATTGCAATCAGCGAGATAGCTACTGCACTGCATGGTCACTGTTTGGGCTGTATGTAATAATTTATGCAAAATATGTAAATCGAAGAGGACAACTGAACGTGTGACATGGGCAGGAAAACGTTATAAAATCGTATGACTCGAATAATGTCCAAATCAGTTTACCGGTAATGAGGAATTGATTGGACCTCATGGACTACCATGAGTGTACAAAGGCTAATGCCATCCGGCAACTTAAGATAATTATAAGACCACACTAGGGATACTGTGCAAGTGTGTGGACCATCTATAAAAAAAGACATTGAGCTTCTGTTGGGATAATCTGTAAAAGGGCGTTGTTGCAGGGTTTTAGAGCATCAGCGACTAAGGTCATATTGCTCCGTAATACTGTGTAAATTGCAGTTGTTCTGAAGTGGATTTTCTGTTGGCTGGACGTAAAACCCGAGTTTCTGGGAGAAAAACCATACCGAATAACTCAGCCACACTGTGAAAAATGTCCATAAAATTCTTTGCGTCATTGACGGGATTCGAACTCAAATCTTTTCAACCAAGTGCAGGTAAGACGGCAATGATACCAACTGTGCTACCCAAGATGGCATGTGAGGAGGAAAACACATAGGTAGTTTATTTTTTATATGTTATGATTTATTTTATTTTAATTTTTGGCTGGTTCAGCAAAAGCCTGTAATCGCTTTGCACTATATGGCTAATATTAACTTTATATGCATTGATGCCTGATCTTAGTTCCTTAGCCAAAAATTTTAAACTAAACCGAATTAAATTAGATATCGTAGCAATTGCATTTACGTTTAAAAATTCTTAGATCACTCACAGACCATATTTTGTAATCGGAATAAAATTGCAGAAAATAGATAAGTGAACAACATTGAAGACCTCTGTTAAAATTTCAAGTTTTGGAGCCATTTCAATTCCCTCGAGCTTAATCTAGTTATTTTATTATTATTATTATTATTTTATTTTCTGTACTTAATTCAGTATCCGCGCGGTAGCACAGTGGTTATAATTGTCCTCCCACACCAGGTGGAAAAGACCTCTGTATTCGAATCCCCTCGATGACGCGAGGAACTTTTATGGGCGTCTTTCAACTCCATGGCTGGATTAGTCAGTCTCTCCGGTTTTTCGTCCAGCAAAAACAGGCAAACCGATCACGGGACAAACGCAATTTATGGACGCGGATAGATGAGGTAACACTCGGGTAGTCTTCATGCAACAGCTTTTGTACTCAATGAAGAGAATCTCGTTCGCTTTTAGACTCGAACAATTTCTTCTTCTCTTTGTCTTTCACCCTCTCAAACGTGATCTACTCTAATGTATTTTAATAAATATTATGTGATAAATACAAGCCAATATTTTATTCTTCGATGAACATTTAGTTGAATATTTCTTGGATTTTATATAATAATTATTGGTAAAATGCAATATAACTTCATATATAACTGGTTTTTAATTCAAATTTTAATAGTACATGTGTAAAAGCACATCTGTCTAACTATAACAAACTTTGGGAGATTTCTTTTTCCCCCCCATATAATACTTAAATACCTTTATAAGACCAACTTTAAAGAAGAGTTCAAATACTTCATTTTCTTTAATGTCTTAGGTGATTCCTTAAGATTTGCGTTATGCACAATAATTCTGTCCAAAATTTCTCTGTTATCATCTCAGGAACTTCAGAGTGCCACTTGTAGAATCAATAGTAACATATCGGCAGGCCATCCGAGCAGCTACTCAAACGTCAGTTCCAGCAGTTCATAATTGGCTATTGAGAAATGTCTGGATCATTAGCGATGCTTTCATCCAAGCCAAAACTACTACTATAATAACGTAATTTATCCTATAATAATGTATCGAATATTTATCCTGGTCTTCCTGTATCGGAGAGTCTCCCTATTTATTGAGCTCTGGAACTTCACGAAGACTTTTCCAGTTGTTTGCAATAAACCCCGAAAGTAAACATTATGAGCAAGTAATGACATTTCCGCTGTGCATTCACGTAGTCAATGAAATCAAACAACGGGAACTCGGCCACGAATTTTCCAGAAGGCGTGGGAAGCCGAAGCTATCTGAATATTGCAAAATCCATAAAACATTCAAACACGACAAACAATTTAATACAGTAGTGCAACGAACGGGCACAGAACTTTGTCAAACACAATTATCTTTACAACCAGAGGTCACTAGGCGTATTGTTGACGAAAGACAAGGGTCTCTTTGAATGAAATTTCCTCGAATTCTTGTTCTATTGGGTCAATTATCCTCCACTTGCATGCTAACTTGTTTGCACGTCATGTCAGAAGGGAAGGCGTGTTTAATTGTTCATATTTTTAACTAGCCGATGCACATTTGTGTTCATCAGAGAGTCCCCAATGCGTTGTTTGTAGGTGGTCTCTGCAAGCTGGCTTCTAAGAACTTGGGCGATTACTCTTTCTGTAAATGAACGCGTCTAAGGGTATAGCGTCTGGCGGTAATGTATGACTGCAATAACGGCATTGCGGTAGCGATCCTTTCTTCGTGTTCGTTAAGAGAATGAGAGATTTCTTCCACAATTATGATTTTACAAGCACCATACCGATAATGGACACTATAATGGCGTTGCAGATACTGAGTGACATTCCTACCGCTCTTTGAGAGTGTACTTCTCAATAATGGAGCTCATGAGGAGTCGTCGTCAACTGAAGGAAGCGAAGTTTTGTGTTTTTGCTCGAGACCTCATCAGGACCACTATTACAGATAACATTCCTACAGTTAGCATTATTGGCAATTTACTAAACGTCACCGTCTAATCAAATAAGTCAAGACTACACCGTCTTAATGGGCTCCTTAATAACGCTTTTGTTTCTTACACAGTTTTCTTAACTAATATCCTTTGGCATTTTATCTTTAAACACATTTAAATAGCGTCAATATGTTTTCGGGTGCACTGTTAATGCGATGGCCCTTTCACCGAATGCACTCAAAGATCTGACTTATTCTGAGTCCTTTAATAATTCATGATCTCTTCCTTTTATTGTCAAAAATAAAACATTAAGATCTTATCGCGGAAATATATTTCTCTCAATAAGATTTGTTTTTTTTTTACTACGAACATACAGATCTGGTTTTTCTAGACTTGCTTTGCTAAATAAGACTTAACCTTTTCCGAAATGAAACTGTTTCTTGACTCATCCTTTTGGATACAATTGCTTAAAAGGCTTCTTCAATAAGATTTATCGTTGCAGTATATCCGTGAGTAGGAATATAAAAGAATAAATGTGATCCCGGTCGTGGACTGGACTTAATGTTCAACTACACTTTATACATTTACAAAGTGTGCGCGCGTTTAATATTTCGTAGGAGGCGTTACGTCCAAGTTCCATATGGTGGTTGCATGCAGAGGAGGAGGGCCGTTCAATGAAAATAACGATCGAAATACTTGCATACCGCAAATAAGACTTTCCAGAAAATCCGAGTAAGTCATAATTTCAGCTGACAAAATACTTTGGATTGGGCAAAGAACAAATGGTGGTCGTCCATCAAAGAAACCTATAAATCACGTACGCATACTGTGCTTGCTAAATTATGCATTACATATTATTGTCTTCAATTCATCGAAAGGTAGTCAGATGAGAATTAAAGCAATGAGAGTTAAAACTGATTGCTTTAACAGTCCTTGGAGAAAATGAGCACCGGTTTATAAACAACTCTTTATTATTTCTTGTGTGTATATATATATATATATATATATATATATATATATTGAATCCACTCCAACGGTATTTTATTTGTGGGTTATGTGCAAGAAAAAAAAACTTGATAGATTTCAATAATTTCCAGATACATACCCGAGGTTTCAGTGAAGTTTAGGCTACCGCATCTAGAAAAGGATTAGAAATCAACTGTGGATTCTAATGATTCCCTAATGACATACACTCTTCTGCAAAGCAGGATTGATAAGATGCCAACAGCGGCAGATAGACATGAATTCCGCATAAATATTCGTTTACCGTTCGCAATTCTTCCCTGGAGATCCTTCTCACCTCGGAGTCCTGAGGTTGAACAGAAGCCACACTTGGTGACACTCACCAGCCGGAGGGAGAAGAGAAGGGAGTAAAGGTGGAGATGTGGGGCACTTGGCGATAGTAAAGGAGGAAATTCAAATGGATATCGGAGGGAAGTTTAGAGGTTGTTTTAAGAAGACAGGAAGTGGGGAGTAAATGTCTTCTAAAAGGGGCACCAACGTGTCTAGATGGAGGCGTGAAGACACGACATGAGTATCTATTCATGCTGCTAATGCAAGAAGGGGAGATAAATGACTGTATCAGTGGGGTGATAAGAAGAAAGGGAACGCACAGCTATAAAGCGACAACCAGAGGAGAAGCCATAGACGTATACTGTAATGGTCTTACACTGAAACAAAGGATTTTTTTTTTTTTATTTACAACGCAAGCGGCGTAATGGGAACTTACTCTGGAGCAGGGGCTTGTCCATTTCGAAAAAGATCCCACCTTTGAACATATTACGTGGCCTATTTTTTAAGAATTGGTATTATCATCAACGATATAAGAAAAAAGGATACAAGAAAACAACTAATTTCACTTGGATCTTCTGAATAAATTTTTATTCTGATTAAATTACAAAAATAAGTCCAACATATTCATATTCAGAGATATCATCCCCTTAAGATTAAACGAACCTAATTAACATAAGATACGCAACTAGAAGAAACATTATGCAGTATATCATATCCGTTGATAATATAGTGCTAAATACAGTAGACTGTCGAAATAACGGCACCCCAGATAATGGCACATTGAGATCGGATGTACACGTACAGCGCAGATATCTTCCAGTGCCGAAAAAAGAAAACAGCGTCACGTCATTACTGTATTTGTTTACGTTCACCATTTTGAAAGTAAATTCTGTACTGATATCACGGATTATATCACTATTCCACATTTATTTTAAATTAAAAACCCCTCAAGTGGCTTCTAAAAGCTAATAAACCTCATACAGAGAAGAAAAGAAGAACAACATTAAAGCTTAGTGACAAACTTGATATAATCCATACATTAGGGTCACCCGGAAAGTGAATTCATATACCCATGCGTATTGTGTCTGTAAATTGCGTGTGGTCTCTGGTCGATTTGTTTGCTTTATTGGACAAAAAAAAATCTCAGTTTTTTTCCAAATGGGAGCAAAAGCTTGCTATCTACGCCTGAGACCGACTAACTCGGTCATGGAGCGAAAAATAAGCCCATACAAGTTCCTCGCGCCATCGACGGGATTCGGACCCGGGTTTTTTTCCACCCAGTTGGGGAGGACGGTGACGATACCACTGTGCTACCGGCACAGACTAAGCTTGATTATAATAAAGAAAATAGAATGGAGCATAAGCAGGCGTGTATTAAGGGCAGAATATAACACTGGATCGTCAACATGTTTATGTGTTTTATATGCACTTAATAAAATTGCATTCTTTTAACCTCTCTATTTCTTATTCAACCTCATTATTCCTCATTATTAAATATATTAAAAATAAAACTATCTAGATAACGGAAAATCGAAATAACGGCACCTTGAATCCCCGAAGGTGCCGTTATTCGGAAAGTTTACTACTGCACGTTGGCCTAACAAAAAGGCAGTTAAAAGATGTGGAACACGGTAGACATCTTTTTTTTTTTTTTTTTTCCTACTGTGAAGTCGAAAACGCATTTTAATGAACGACTACGTGTTTAATAATGTGGTGATTAGTCTGTTTAAAGTGACAAGAGAACCAAAAGCAGCCTGTTTATTTTTGAACAGTTGGCACACAAATCAACAGCATGTGGTCATTGGTAACTTTCCAACGTGTCTGTACGCTGCATGTATCCTATGACCCCTTTGCCTGCCATCAACACAAAGAAATTGGAGTTTAGGAGGAAAACAGGAGTGTATCTTCTCGAACGAGACCGACTAATTTGGCCACAAATATGAATGCAACTTACAAAACTCCCCTTCCGTGCTTTATTGGCAATATTATTATTTAAATGGACGGAAAGCTCGTTGCTAATATCAATATCACGTATTTGTCTGTAGAAGTGTGTATCCAAACAATATTCAAATTAAATATTATTTGAATATTGTACCAGCTGAAAAATAACCCGCAAAAACCATTGGAGGGAACCCTACTCCCTCTGCCTGAGATTACACCCTTGAAGAAGAGGACTTTCGAAAATTTTCCAGTCATTAATGGGACTCGAAGCCAGACCTTTCCAAAAGAGTGGTAGATGACGACGTATCATGCGAATGAAACCGCACAGAATATCCAACTTCGGTCGGCGACGGAATCATAATATTCAAATCCAGGCTATCTACGCTTTGTGTGTGAGAGAGAGGAGGAGGAGGAGGGGGGGGGGGGACCATGTTATATGCTGCGCTACCGCAAGAGCTCAAAGTCTGCTTAAGCATGTAAAATGACAAGCTGCAGGATTTATCATTCAACAACTTTCACCATGAGCATAACCACGTTTGCTGACGATTCACCTAATGTGGCATTTTATTGAACAACTTCAAGAAATGTTATCAAACTATTAATTTAAGATAACACACAAGGTAAGACTCAGTCCTGCCTCAACAAAAATCTACAAAGAATATATTGTCTACCATGAAGTTCTTTAACATAATGCAAACGAATGGTATTAAATAAATATATTAAACAAATTCATTTTCTTAACTATTAAATCGATAATTAATTTTATTTTATTGATCAATAATAATTAACCATATATTTAATTTGGTAAGAAAATATATCTGAAAAGGCGGTAAAATTCAAAAATATTTTAAAATGTAAGTTGGTTGGTACACGTTAGAAGTTAGTATCATACAAGTTTTTGTGCTCTTATAAATACAGAAACATAAATAATGCTGTAACATATACACAATGCTTTAATCATATATTTCGGTGCTTTCCCAAACTGCCTTGGAAATGAATGCACTACACAATCAGTGCACTTATTGTAATTAACTTTATTCATGCATACACCACATCGGCTTAAGTGTCCCCATCCACTGCCCAATGATTTTGCGCAAATGAGAGTACTGGGTACTCTGCAAAGTAGGTGATAATGGACGCAAGAAATTGGTATTGCGAGTCAGGAGTCATTACAAAAGTTACTTCATTATTTTTCAGCGCATATTACACCCAGGGACCAATTCGCAGGTACATGCAAGGGGCTCGAGCTCGTTTCCCACGTGACCAATTCTACTTCATTATGGAGTCAGCTCCAATTTAGCAATCACAAGATTTGACACTACAACTTATTTAAATGTTTCGAAATTGCCGTAAATGTGGTGAGTGTTGAAATTAGCAATAGCCATTGGATAAATTAAAGTGTTTCTCAAATCCACTCCACTCAAACATTTTTAGTAATGATTTCATCATATTGGACTTCACTTGAAATACCTCGTAGTATGGTGGGAGCTGCTGGGCTAAAACCATTTTGCGAAAACACAGTTTGAGAACAACTGATTAAAACCCTTTGAGAGAGAGAAAGGAGAAAATACCGATATTATTCCAAAAAATAATCCGATTTTTTAATGAATATTCGAAAATTATTCTCGACTAAAAGAGAAAAATGAGTACCTGTTACAATAAAGCCTGATAATAATAATAACTGTAAATGGCTATCATTCCAACGACTACGTTAGTTATTCAAATACGCACAAGGCTAATGGATTCACGCACTAATGTTGCATTAGTTATATTCAAGGGCATGCCCATTGCAGTGAGTGTGGAAGGAGGGGGTTGGGAGATCAGATTTCTGCAAATCTACGTTAACCAAATTTTGAATGATATTTTTAGTGATTTTGAATTTTTTGAGGCTTAAAGTTTCTGTGGTTTGAGACAATTAACTCAAAAGTTGTGTCGCTCAAGAATCCTTATTATAAATTAAATACGTTATGATTTTATTAGACTTCAGCTGTTCCGTTTTTCAGTTACTGCTGGCCTGTAAAACACACAATGTTGCCCCACTACTTTGCTAGATCATGGAGATTTGGGCTGTATGTCAAATCTATGTAAAAATGCCTAAATCAAAGAGGATATATGAAGCGTGCAGGAAAGTGCTACAAAGCTGTATGACCAGAATGCTGCTCACATTGGTTGTAAGATTTTCGTTGCACGTTATGTGCTACAGCAGAGAGGACGACCATTCGAGCGTCCAAAGAATGGTGTCATTCAAACTATCTGCATTTAATGCGGGAACATCGAAGTATTACGGTAATACTCGGGGCATGAGAAATCCCTATAAAGGCTGCAGAAGAAGACCCTTACTAAAACCACTTATCTCAGACACCAACCAGAAAATACAGCTGCCTTGCTGGCAGGAATGTAAAGGATGGAGGTCATGTGGTCTAATGAGTTCACATGACTTGCCTATTCCGATTTAAGCGTTTCAGTACTGATGAAAGCGTGCACATAAAGAGGAACTGGAACTATACCTTTCCTGTTGTGTACCAACAGCACAGGCTGCTGGAGAAACTAATAGTGAGACATGTTTCCGTGGCATAACTCTTTTTTCTGTGATCTCATTGTAAGGCACTATGGGCATCATTGCGGATCAGATACGCTCAAAAATGTTGAATGTTTACCTATAGACAAAGGTATTTTCAAGATGACAGTGCAACTATCCACCGAGCCAAATGTGTGAACGTGAGGGTCGAGGTGGCTCGAGAAAGACTTCAAGCATCCATCCTGGACAATTTCAATCTCCAGATCTAAAGATTTTTTGAGATGAATTAGAAAGGTGCACAGTTCTCTGTCTACGTCAACCCTGGAATTGAAGTCATTTTTGTTACATGAATGGTCCAATGTTCCTCGTGTCTCTTTTCAATATCATCTTGATTCCATGCCACATCAGGTCGAAGAATTGATTCCAGTCACACCACTGGTTATATTATTTATTTAAACTCTAGGACAGGTATAGTCTAGAGGACGCATGCTCCTAGATGGTATAAAAACAAAGTACTTTTTGCTCATATTCAATAAAAGTGAAACTTATCTTGGTAAGTTACACGTTCATGAATTAACTGATTTGTTTTATCTAATCTTAATTCAGCCAACACTGAATGTACTTTAAAATATTACCACTCTTTAACAGAAGAGACGTTTTGTAAAACGTTAAGGAAATAATTGGAATAATACGCAAGTTTTCTTCAGCTGTGAGCTTTTAAATTTTCTGAAAATTATAATTTTCAGATTAAATTATAATTATTATAAAAAAATTATAATCTAATCTTCATTCAGCCAATGTTTGATATGTTTTATAAAACTCGTCTTGTCAAGTATAAGAAACATTGGCAGAATTAAGATCAGATTAAGATCACAAAAGTGAAAGCTCGCATTTGAAAAAAAATAGCAATGCTTATTTATTCTATTATTTATTATTCTTTTCATTTTACAGTAAAAGATTATAATCAACTTTTTGGTAAGGGAGCCATAAGAATATAGCTCTAAGAATTTCTCTGAAGCCAGGTAATTATGAAAGTTTTTAGATACTGGGTTATAAACAGATTTCGACATTTTATGAGAGTTTTAAAATGAAAGCAAGCAAAATTAAATAAACACTTCTTTATTCAAATTGTGGAAAGGAGCCCCGTTATTCTGTTTCAACGTAGCCTCCTCTTACATATCTTCCATTGTGAAATTAATGTCTAATATAATCAAAAAATAATTATTTGTTGCTTACAGAAGTACTCATGAAACACTCTTGGATCTCGTCTTTGGAGTAGAAGTGCTTCCTCCAATGCTTTTATCAATGGTACAAGTAAAAAAGGCTGACATTATTTATTTTCTTCAAAGTAGCCCATTTTTTTTGTTATAAAATACGTTATTATCACTTTTCTTGAATACGGTTTGGCTAGGAATTTCTTTGGCTTTCGGGAATTGCAATGATTCTACTTATTACTGACTCAGTGCCTTTCTAGATGAAAGTAATTGCACCAATGGTTGCCCCTAGTAACAATACGGTTTAGATGTCGATGTTTTAGGTGTATAACTTAATCAGAACCAAAGAAGCTTATTCTGACAGTATAAAGGAATGAGCTTCACGATGGAAAACTTGTATTGCAAAAGGGCTTACGCTGAAAAACACACACACACACATAATATATATATATAACACAGGTTCGAATAAGGATTTATTTATTTACATTTGCCGTTTCCATTTGAATCACCCTCGTACTAAATAGGGAATCCTCGGCGGTACTGGGTTGTTGAAATTTTTCTGTGCAGGCTTAATACGTTTTTAGTGTAGCGAGGTTTCCGTTAATTTTGTTTTCTCTTTTTGCACAAGCAGACATGATATCTTTAGAATATTCAATTTACAGTTCCAAAAGTGCCTGGTGGTTCATAGAGCAAAGTATATTTTGGCACTCATATATGGGCGAACTGGCGCTCATAAGTTAGACCCTCATCTCACATTAGCCTTAGATCCAAATAAGAAATTATCCTGGAAACTGGAACAGTACTTACCGTAATTGGGACATTAGTTACAATTTTCTTGTTGTCGATCGTAATTTCGGCTGATTTTCTTGAATTCAGTTGCAGTGCAATGCAATATCGATCTAAGCAAGATAATATCATGTTAGCTTGATTGCGCGACTTGATAAAAGATTTTAACTCGTCGGCATTCATCATAAGATTGCTTTTATTAGAATGGCTCCAAGAAAGAGGCGAAGAAGGTGGCCAAGAGCATGCCACCTTGAAGGAAACCTTTGAAATTGTGAAAAGGCTGGCAGGCCCCACTGATGTGGTGAGTGTTAACCGATCAATGCAGCCAAGGTTATGAAATATCAGCATACTGTATGTAATTGCGAGTATTCTTCAGTTAGTTTGGTGGACGAAAAACCTAAGGTTTTCATGCAACCCTCTCCTGAGACCGACTAATTCAGCCACTTTGTGAAAATTGACCATAAAAATTTCTCGTGACGGGATTCGAACCCAGGCATTGAGATATTATCACAGCGACGGAGATATTAAGAATCTTGACTTTAAAATAATGTTTTTAAGAGGTCCTTAAAAACATTATTTTAAGAAACAAACAATAAAGAAGAATGGTAGTAGAACTAAAAAAGATGCAAAATAAATTTATACAGGGTATAAGCTTGGTTCTGAAAGTCTATCCAAGAAGGGGGCGGAATCTCCTAGTTTCCTTTTGTGAGGATAAAAATCTATGATTACATATTTTGAACCTCTTTACATGCTTTGACTTGGGGCCTAATCATGTCAAAATTCGGCCCAGCATGTAACCATAATGACACGACAGAGAGATGACTGCTTGAAAGCTCACTAATAAGATTCACTATAATTTAGTGGTATAGCAGTACCCTTCAACAAAGATTAGACAATGTTCTATCACGTAAGTCTTTTATATTTTTCTTGATATCTCAGATTTTATGGTTGTAACTTAATTTTTGCATTGGTGTATTTATGTCTATAACTGGATGGCAAATTTTTATCATGTCAATTGAGCTAAAATAAGTTTTGGACCAGACTTTTGTCATAAATAGTACATAAATACTAAAAAAAAAAAATACTAAAAGCAATGCTTGTCCCGTCACTCATTTGGAGGAAACACACACAGTATAATAAAATGGCACTGTCCAATTAATCGTACCGAGACTGGACTGGATGGATGAATCTGCAAGACTAGATTGGATCTACAATCGTATGTATACTTTCTGCCGGCAACCAGCAAAACTCCAACATCATACTTTACGAGATAAAATGTATTTGGTGGTTAAAATTGTTTTCGTTTATAAACCACAGAAGAGGTGGGTAAACAGTAGCCATCAGCAATTTAACACATACTCGAATACATTGGCAGACGTCCAGATAATAAGAAAATGCTCGGATAGCTAAATAGCACAAGGCAAGGTTGAATGCCAAGAAATAAAATGAAAAGGCATACTCGTATCACCAAAACTTGTAAGTTGGAGGAAGTAAACGGCGCACCTCTTTCAGCAATAAAAAATACAAAAAGAAGCTCATATAGACAGTGCCTGAAGAAATCTGAAAAGAAACGAGCATTCATAATGAAAGGGTTTCATTATGAATTCATCCACACGGAGACGAGTGGTTAAATTAACTGTTAATTTAACCTACCACAGTAATGAGTAATGGTTAAATAAAGACTATCCGAGATGTCTTCAGAAGACACTAACTAGGTTCGAGTCTCTTTTTCTAGTATTCAAAGCCGAGATCCAATCTGTTATATACCAGCGTTGTACAAATATTCTTTACTTAACTATTGGATTAATTATTAATGATCAATTATGCAGATGTGTCATCTTGCAAAAGTGTCAGCGTCGATGTGTTCATTTTTGTAGCGAAGTTGAAACAAAATGGAACATAAAACATTGGAGGTATCTTCATTAATTCAGCTGAGAGCATAATAGAGAATGTTTTTGCTAAACTGATTAAATGTCACGTTGTTCAATGAGACGTTAGAAAAATAAAATTAATCCTAGTCTCAGCAAATATTTTAATGGAAAATGAGAAGTTAAATTAAGTGAGAATATTTTAATAAATTCATGAGTTATCCATAAGACTAATTTTAAAAACATCAAAAAAGGTTTAAATTCGATTAAGATAAAGTCTGATATTTTCATATTTGACTTTAAAATTAAATGTAGGTTTAAATCTGCTTATATTCGTTCAGACGATGATAAGCCTTAGGGATATTTGTTACAGGGGATAAAGGCAAAAATAATGATATGTATTTCGTGATGGTTTCTAAAAACCATCACGAAATACATATCAATGTTTTTTTATTCAATTAACAGGATGTTTGCTTCATTCCTTTATGACACGTAATTACAGTAATAAACAGATGGTAGAAAGGCGCGTGACTCGAAAATAAAATCTGCATACCCCGCGCTCTCTCTCTCTCTCTTTCAATATTACACTTTATTCTTAATACATTAAAATATATTTATTAAACTTATATATTGCTGGAAGCTCTGAGAAGGATTTACAAGCATTAATAGATAGAATTAATAAAATAATTAAAAATTTTGGTCTGAAGTTAAACATCAAGAAAACAAAACTTATGATGATCAGTAAGAAAGAAGTGCAAACAAAAATTACAATCAATAATGAAGAAATCGAAAGGGTTAAAAGTTATCGCTATCTTGGATGTATGCTAATCGAGGACTGGGACCATTCTATTGAAGTACGCTCAAAAATTGAACAAGCACATGCAGCCTTCCTTAAAATGAAGAATCTTCTATGCCACGATCTTACTCTTCCTTTAAGAACAAGAATATTGAGATGTTTTCTTTTCTGTCCTCCTTTATGGAGCTGAGGCCTGGACAGAAAAGAAAACATCTCAATATTCTTGCTGACAAAGAAGACCCAGAATAAATTAAAATGTTTTTGAGATGTGGTGTTAAGGACGAATGTTAAGAATTTCATGGACTGATAAGATAAAGAATGAGATCGTGAGACGAATGAAGATTCTTCGTTCATTTATGCCAGTGCTCTGGCATAAATGAACAGCTAGTATTTCACAGTCCAGGACGCCACCTACACTCCAAAAAAAAAAGTGGATAATTTCTTATCTAATTTCAAGACCGGGAGGTTAAAACTGAAACGGTTTGCTGCCACCCCCCACCCCCTTACACATAACAGCCTACCGAAAATCCAGTGATCTCATTACTGCACTAACGAACGTAGAAACACCGCACGTGCTTTTAACCACGACATCGTCTGATAGGCGTTAACTAGTGATCGCAAAAAATTGCATCATCAGTAGATTAAAAAAAAAAAAAAAACATGGTCATAACGTTATCGATATTAGGAGAGTGTCTGCCCAGTATATTTAATGCTCACGCGGGGTGTAATAAACACAGACGAGATCCGAGTCGAAATTTAAAAATTCGGGTCATTACACACTATCCACACATCTGTTGAGTAGTGGAGTAATTACTCTAAGAATCTACGGCGTGGGTTTTTCATCGTACATTCGCCGACACTAATGTCGATACGTGGACAGTGAACTTACGGGCGAATGGAAGAAAACAGGATGGTAAAAGAAAGACGAGAGAGAGAAATTTCCAGCGCTTTCGTATAGTTCGCATTTTTTGGTATCGTGAAAGTATACGTGCTATAGCTTTCGGTGCTGTAAAGAGAGTTTTCCACGCCCCACGAAATATCTTTGAAAAGCAACCCTCATGCTGAGCATCGTGTCACGAATTCCCCTTTCCTTTCTTTGGCAAATTGCTGCATGCCATCGGAGGATTTTTAAAATCGCAGTTTTAGCAGGTGTATACGGGCCTACAGAGTTCACTTGTTCTTCAGACTAGCACGCGGTGAAAGGTTTAAATCGGGCTTTGGAGCGCACCTCGGTGTAAGCACGAAATTTTGGACTTCTTTAATGATACGCTAGGTGGCCAACGTTCAGACGTGTAGGAAAGTACGAGCGTTGAAGAAACGAGTTGCAAAAAAATACAAGGTACGCGGAAGAATAGCTTAAATAATACACCAACAACCATCGAATTATTCTGAATGGAAGAATCTGTTCGGTCGTGTCTGTTT
Organism: Mastigoproctus giganteus; assembly: GCF_048544385.1. Lineage (NCBI taxonomy): Eukaryota > Metazoa > Arthropoda > Arachnida > Uropygi > Thelyphonidae > Mastigoproctus > Mastigoproctus giganteus. The sequence continues at coordinate 120,982,782 of NC_143583.1, read as the reverse complement.
AATTTCTTAATAATTCCTAATTATATACTTTATTGTAGCCTAAAAGGTATCCTACCATGGCCTACCCACGTGTAACATTGGAAGATGCTTTGCGGTCTTCAATTACAATAAAATTCTCGCAAGATTGAACGGTGCACGTGAGTGAAGCTTATATAAGTCATTATGATTGGCCACTCCGTGTAATTTGGCAGTGTTTATAGTTCAGAGTGGATAATTTGGCAGGTAATGTTCATTAAGGTCACTGATATTGCTCAAACATGGTGCAAAAGTTGCCAATTATTTCAGCCAGCAAACTACATTAAAGAACCAAGCAGTGACCGAGAGAATGTTACCATATATAAAGTTCGAATCGATTACTGTGAAGCATGAAGCGAAGCTAAAAGAAGTGCCTTTCACATTTCCAAGGTAAAATGAAAATACAGACTTTAAAAGTTGCTTATTGTTCTTCTTGAGAAATTTTGGTCTGTCGGCTGCTCATATCATAGGACACTAATTCCAATGGGCCAGTCCAAATGTGTTTCAGGCCAACTTGCACATTCTGTGGTCTGAAAAATCTGAAATAACTTATGGGGAGAGGGAATCCTACGTAGCAGCTTAGTCGGCAGGGTACATTGCCATCTACAGCTCGTGCGTAGAAGTCTCGGTTCGACACCAGCCGAAGACTGAAGGAATTCGTCCAGTCCTCTTCAGTCAAGAATGTATTTAACCGATCTCAGACAGAGGAAGCAGGACTTTTCCCGCAAATTATTCTAGTTTTTTTTTTCCATCCAACATCATCATCAGCCATTTTCAATCCATTGCAAGATGAAGGCCTCTCCTGCAACTTTTCAGTTTCAGCCAACACGGAAATCAAATCGACTCAAGAACGCACATATTAATTGAGGTCCCTTTGTTAAGTACACCTATTCTTTTCGGTAAATAGAGTGCTACTTCAGTAACAGCATCAGGTGTTCATATCATGCAATGTAAAACAGGTCACAATTACATAGGGATGCTGTATCTGTGCAATAATGGGAAAGGCGAAAGATTTAAATGGCATTCAATGTAGCAGGGTTGCAGTTTCCAAGGTACTCGTAATGGCTCTTCTGGCTCTGACAAGCCAATGGAGATCCTGTAGATGGAACCAAATCTTTGATGCGTAAGGCAAATGGAGGCTGAAACACAGCCATTTCACAATGCAAAAATCGTTGTACCTTGTATCGGATGAGGTATCGCAGGAGTCGATGACTGAACCCGGTTCCATACCCATGTCGGCAAAAAAAAAAAAAAAAAAAACGTAGACGGTGAAGAGTTTGAAAAACGTTGCCTGTTTTGACGAATCTCGGTTCCTGTCATTCCGTGCTGATTGAAAGATATATGGCGAAAACAGTTAATCCATGGACCAATCCTAGCAAATTTTAACAAAGCAGGCTGGTGTTGATGGTGTGAGGAGTGTTTTTTTGAGGTGCACATCAGTCCCTTTATACCAGTAGAGCAATATTTGGATACCGAAAATTATCTGGAACCAAGCGCGAGACGGATACACTGTAGACACCCCCTTCATGGTTAGAGTGTATCAATCTACAAATTGGTTCCTCCAACAAGATAATGAAGGCCAGAATTGTAAAAAAATGGTTCCAGGAACATGAAGAATTAAACCTACTGTTGTGGCCTACCCAGTCACCAGATCTCGGTCAAATTTAGCACTAGTGTGTGGTGGAATGAACTCTGGAGTACACTGTACTCCAGAGTTCATTCGTAGCTGTCCTATTTACAAAACCTGTGAGTTTGAACTGAGTCAATATGAACCAAAATCCCTGTGGAACTCTTTCAACACCTCACTGAGTCCATGCCACGACAAATCCAACTATTCTGAAAGCTAAACGGAGACTTGTTCACTATTAGGTAAGTGTGATACCTGAGAGGGTTCCTTTAGTCCTAAGAACACCGATTGGCCGTAGGGGTGTATCCTATACTTCCTCTCCATGTACTTTTACAGACAAATATACTGACTGATGAGCAACAAAGCTCAGGGGTTATTAAAAATAATTTTTTCCTTCGCCTGAGGTTGGTTAACTACAGACCTATTTGAAGGATCTTTTAAGAATTCCTAAATCTCTGATGGGGTTCGAACCCCGACTTCTCTAACTAGAAGAAAAACCCTCTACTGTCACAGAGGGTAATTATTTAGTGAAATATTAGCTTAATATAAATAAAAACCTATGGTTGTTTAAACACAATAAAAACAATACAATATGAAAATAAACAAATGAAATGAAAGGCAAAATGAATTAGTTTTTTTTTCAACACAGTTAGTAAAATTCATTATATATTTTTTAAAATGACGTAGTCAGTGTACTAGAAACAAAGATTTGATCAAGCAATGTTTGTTAATTTAATACCAAACATTTTACACATATTCAACTCTGAACAGAGACACCAGCATTTTCCACTGAATATTAAAAGACGTCCACAGGAACACTCCCAGTCAGTTCTCTCATAACATTTTTCCAGTTCAACAATTCTTGAGTTTCTCTGGTAAACTTTTCCTTTCGCACAGCCCCAGGGCCAAAATTCACGTCTTCTTTTTTGCATTATATTTTCAACAAAAGTTAAAGAAAAACATAATGATAGAATAGACTTAAAAGAAAAACATAATGATAGAATAGACTTAAAAGAAAAACATAATGATAGAATAGACTTAAAAGAAAAACGTTTGATTTTACCTTAACAGAAATTATTGTTAACCGAGTAGTTTCAAACTTATTTCAATTTCTCTCGAAAGTACTTTATTTTTTATTTATTTTAATTATATTTTATTTATTTACCAGATAAATTACCCGCATCAAAGCGCGCACATGCATTTTTCAAAACTGGAGAAAGGCGGATTAAGGTTTCTCGGGATGAAAATCTCAATTCTGCAACCGAGAAACCTAGATGCGTATCAAGAAATCTATGAAGTGGCGTACAGGAATGCAATTAAAAAAATACATCTTTAAAACGCACTTTCTAATCGAAGGTATACAGCTTTTTGATAGACACTATCAGAAAACATGAAAAATGAACAGATGCATTTTACCCACGCTTAAAAAGACACTTACTTGAAATAATTCTGGTTCTCTGAACACAGAAGACCACCAGAAGCTATTTGCTTCAGATTGATGTCCCAAGACAGTTCAGATTGATGTCCCAAGACAAGACAATGTCTTCTTTACCTCAAAAAACGTCAACTCTGAAAAATATTTAAATAAAGAATAATTTGATTTCTTCCAGACTTGACACAAATCTTTAAAATATTTAACGAGGAGGGAAACACAGTTTAAAATTCATTATTTATATATATATTAATTATACTAGGAGTTGGTCATCCCTATTAGTGTGCAAATATTAGAGGTGATTAATTAATAAATTTAAAGTAATTTTAATGTAATGTTTACTATCGACATCAGTTCAACAGCTGCATTAAGTTAATATGAATTGCGCTTCATACTTGTTATGGCTCTCTCTCAATGGTTTCCAACTATATTATGTGAATAATACCGCATTTTTACTCAAGTAACATTATCAATTCAAAAAAATGATGAGTAAAATTAAGTAATTTTTATGTTGGTAGTTGCTCCAGGTCGCATTTCAAAATACCAGTCAGTAAGGTTGAGTTGGTTGTTATAGGATTTTAGGATCATCAGCAACTTAGACCGTATTTAACAGTGGTCGATTTGCTGTTTGCTGAAAGATAAACTCGAGTTTCTCGGAGCAAAAACCACGCTACCCTCGGCTGAGACCGATTAACTCAGCCACGTGAAAAATGCACACAAAAATTACTCGAGTCATCGACGAGATTCGAACTCAGATCTTTTCTCCCTTAGTGTGGGGAGGACGGTGATTATACCAACTGTGCTACCCATGAGAGCGCATATTAGGGATTATGTATTATGTTTGTAGAAGTATGTGTGTCATGTTACCATACGTCTAACACGCAAGGACAATACCATACACAACATACAATGACTGATTGCATGTTGAGTATGGTAATGTGCAGTTGAAATTACCCTTGACGTGGTACCATGAATTTTATATATACATACAACTGTTAAGAAAAAAAGACAGAAAAAGGAAAATAACAAAAGTTATCGTATGTCTAATGCTCCAAAATACGCAGTGCAGCAGTAAAGGAAGCAAAAGGATATAAATAATGTGTGGTTTGTAAAATTGAAAGTGTCTGTGAAAATGGAAAAGTACACAAGGTGCGTGAACTAAGAGAAGTTAAAGTGGAAGTGAAATAGTGGTAAAACAGGTGAAAGAATTTGAAAAACCAAGTACAAAAATGAACTGGTACTGAGGAAGCAAAAAAAAAAAAAAAAAAGAAAAATAATAAATAACAAAGAAATAAATAAGTAAAAACCCTGTATTCAGATATGGGAGGGCAATTTTAGCAAGAGGTCTAATCAGGGGATGGCAAATATGCAAAATCTGAATATAGTAGATGAAAAAATGATACATATTCAGGAAATTCATCAGGGGACTAAATAATACAAATGTGAAGTGCGGAAGGGGTGAAAGGTAATTAAATTAATGGTTGAAAATTAAAATTCAAATATATAGCAGAGAAATTTGAACGAAAAAGTGTGGACAAGCAAATGGTATAAGGAATAGTAAAATTCTTTTCTTCCCTTCCCCTCCCCTCCCCAAGAATTTTACTATTCCTTATACCATTTGCTTGTCCACACTTTTTCGTTCAAATTTCTCTGCTATATATTTGAATTTTAATTTTCAACCACGTTAATTTAATTACCTTTCACCCTTTCCACACTTCACATTTGTAAATTTGTATTTATTTTAATTTACATTAACTTTATTTTTACATTGCGTAGGGACTACCTTGTCTACTAGTATTACGATAAAGGCCGCATATTTGCTTCCCCCTTTTTCTAATATTACAGACAAGTTTGGAAGCGCAGTGCATGGTACATGGTCAAGAGTAGTCCCCTGATGAATTTCCTGAATATGTATAATTTTTTCATCTATAATATTCAGATTTTACATATTTGCCATCCCCTGATTGGACCACTTGCTAAAATTGCCCTCCCATATCTGAATATATGTTATTTACTTATTTATTTCTTTGTTATTTATTATTTTTCATTATTTTTTTTTTTTGCTTCCTCAGTTGCAGTTCATTTTTGTACTAGGTTCGACTATCCCTTAAACTTCTCTTAATTCAGGCACCGTGTGTACTTTTCATTTCCATTTTCACAAACATTTTATCTATTTTACAAACCACATATATATATATAGATATATATATATATACATACACACACTGCCCTACCATTAATATCAGGACACTTACTTTGAGACAAAAAAGAGCTTTTATTGTGTCATTTAATATTTTGTGCTGAAAACTTTTGCTTTCATGACGACCTTCAATCTTTGCCGTCTACTCTTAACCAGCTTTTTATAAATATCAGGTGATAAGTTCCTCCACTCGGCCTTTAACGGAGCCACCAGTTGGGCCTTGTTCTTTCAGCGATCTCGACGTGTACGTACCCAACGATTCAATACATCGCAAAGATACTCGATAGGATTCAGATCACTCCTCTGGGCTGGCCAATCCAACTTTTCCATACCCATGTCCTCAAACCACTCTGTTACGACCCGAGCAGTATGGCATGGCGCATTGTCTTGCTGATACAGGTATGGGGTCTTCCCCGAAGTACTACCATAATGTCGAAAGTGCATAATTGTCCAGGATGTCCTGACATTGCACAAGGAATATGGGACACAACGCCGAAAGAAGCCATTATCAAAAAGTTTATTCCCTCAATAAGTCGGACTTCCCCAAAGCCACCTCCCTGGTACTCGCCTGGATTGCAAGTCACCTTCCTGCTTACAGGCCATGGACTGTTCCAGCAAAAATTAACAGCCATGGGAATAGAAAATAACCCATATTACCACTGTGGTGAAGAGGAGTCTTGGGAACACCTTATGTGCGAGTGTCTCACTTACGACAACGCCAGACTTCAATTCCTCACAGAGATTCAAGGAAACCCCCGCAATCAGGAGTCAACTTTACTTCAAGAAGAGTCCACATACCTAGCCATAACACGATACGCCCAGGCTGTTTTCAATTCTAGAAGAGCAAGACTTGCGGAACTCAGGGCAGAACAGAGTAACGTGCCACCCCTGCGATCCCCGACCGGGGTAGGATAATGCAAGCACCCTGGGTGCAGGATACACATAGGAGCACCTGCTCCTGTGATTTTACTCCCCCATAGAGAGTATACCCCCCATATACTCTCTTCAGAAAAAGAAAAGAGAAAAAAAAAACCTTTTTTTAAATTTTATTTTATTATTTTTATTATTATTTTTTTTTATTTTATTTTATTTATATGTATATTTTTTATAGCTTCAACTTTTTTATTTATTTATTTATTATTTTTTTGTTATGGCACTGTCAGGAAGCTCAGGCAACCCTGGCAGAGACTAGTCAGAGTACAATGGGCAGCCTGGCTCACCGCCCAGTGGTTGTGGCGGGCAACGTAGGGTCCAACTAGGGGCCCCGCGGCCAAGCAGCCAGACACAACAACAGAACAAAGCACAATACTATATTAACCAGACATTAAAGTTTTTTTTTTCTGGCTGTGCAGTAATTCTGCATTTCATCACAGAGCACATATGGCGCAGATGTGGGAAACCGCCGGTGGCGCCTAAACCTAAATACCATGCCACTACATTCATGGTTTTGTCGATAACGACTAATGGGCCCAAGCCAAATCATAAAAGGAGCCCCATACCATGACACTGCCTCCACCAAACTTCATTGTTGGGTGGAAACAATTAGGAACGAACAGTTCCCTTGGCATTCACCATACCCAGAAACGTCCATCAGACTGGTAGAGTGCGAATCTCGACTCGTCTGTTTTCCCCTTCTCTACAGTCCAGGATTCGCGCTCCTTGCACCATGTTAATCAGCGTCTAGCATATGTTCAGGTGATCAATTCCGTTGAACGTGTCATCTTGCATGTCCACTTTTGCAATTGTCTGTTCAAAGCTCAGTGTGCATATTTATACCAGGTTCTGTGACTTGTTGCATGCATAGGACCTGTTTCCCCAGCCATGGAGGGGTGTCCGTATATTAATAATAGGGCAGTGCGTGAAGCTTCCCAAATGTGGCTAACTCTAGAGCTGATTCTATCCGGTTCTTGAATGGTCATATTCACATTCATCAAATGAAGCCATTTTTGATTGTAAAGTAAGATACAGTACATGGAAAAAGCACAGTCCTCGTGGGTAGCACAACTGGTAGAATCGCCGTCCTCCCCAAACCGGGTGGAAAAGACCCGAGTTCAAATTCCGTCGATGACGAGAGGAATTTTTATGGGTCTTTTCACAACGTGGCCCAATTAGTCGGTCTCAGGCGAGGGTAGCATGATCTTTTTCTCCCGGAAACGCGGGTTTTTCGTCCAGCAAATAGAAAATCGACCTCAGAACACACGCAATTTACAGACAATATACACTGAGCAATATGGCCTTAGTCGCCGATGCTCCTCAAACCCAAAAACAACAACCAACCAAGAAAAAGTACAGTAAATGTACAGTTCGTATTGCATAGTACAGTAAAAGTAATTGGATAATCAGTTATTGCTTTAATAGAGCATTCCATAACGGCTTTGGACAGGAATGATTAAAAAAAATTTCATAGTTATAAGGAAAAGAAAAAATTTCAAAGTTATAAGGAAAAATATAATTATACAAATAAAATTAATACAAATGAGGGGAAATGTAATAGACGCTTGCTACCATTTGCAATGAACATTTTATAGATAAATTGTTTTAACTTGGAATAATATTCGCAATGGTTCAGTAACGAAGATGTTCATTACCTTTATGTTTGGTTAGTTTGAGTTCCTGGGCTTATCCAGACAATGACATTGTCTGGCTAAGTATACAGAAATGATTTAATTTCTGTATACTTAGCTACTGACAAATTTGTGGCAGTGGATGCTGTTGGTTTATTACTTGAAGTGCAAAGTTTAGGAATAGTCTGTCCATTTGTTGAAATCTGTTCAAACAGAAGGCGTAAAATTTCGGCTGGAAAGAGCTGCAGTGACTGTAGTTGTGATTCTGTGAAACAGCAGCTTCAGAAATAGTTTTAATAGAAGAGCTATCTTTCCTTGCTTTATCACTAGATGCGATGATCCTGAGATTCCGGTACATCTGATCCCTGGATATGGTGAATGTATATCCTAATTTGCAGTCTAACCACTGGAAAACCCAACATTCGAGAGGAATATTCTGTCTCTCCTGATCATATTTCTGCTTCATAACTAAGGATCGCGTAGATGCATCTGCGCGATCATAAACAAAATAAGTTGAAAGAAATTACTTTTCCGTACTTTATTCCAAGGATCCACTTTTTTATTATCCATTCGACATCAAATGAAAAATTTAATTGCAGCGTGTCTATTTGAAGTATAATATATCACTGACGTCGAATAAAAGTCAAAAATAAAGCCAGCAGAGCATTTGTATTGAATTAGTTTCAATCAAACAGCAGTTCTGGAGAAAAAATACCAATTTTCAACACTAAAATGCAATGGCTATAACAATAATCTAAAAGAGAAGCTAAAATTAAGATTTTGATTTTATTTCAAGCTACTGAAACTGAGAAATTAATAGAGATTTTTAAACTAAGAACAAAATTTCATATTTTCAAATTATTTGCTAATAGAGCTGTTATTATTTAGTTAAATATGCGCAACTAAAATTGAGTTTGTAGATCCGGTAATTAAATATCTTTTAGATATTATTTCAAAATAATGGAAGGGAACTCACGGGGGGGGGACTCGCCAATCACCATTCCCCTATGCCTGTCTATATATCATAAATAATTCAAATGTTCTCCTCTGTATTAATCAAATATATCAAATTTTATTCCTTTTATTTTGTTTCATAATAAATGATACAACAACAATATAACAGATATTTTAAGTAAAACGAGCAAAGGAAAGAACTTTTTGTTTCCTAAGTTTAAACCCCCTAACCTCTTATTTTATTTATTATTTCTCAAGCTTAAGTTCCCTCACCCCTGAAAGTTTACAGATTTACGACTCGAGAAATTATTCAGAACCCAACATAGAGCAATTGCAAGAGAAGCCCATAAGAAATGCTCCCAAAAATATTGAAATTGGTGTATTGCACTGGCTTTCAACGGGGTGCCACGTACTTTGGGTTTAAGTTACTTAAACTTATTATTATTTTTTTTAATTTATATATTTATTTCATTATAAAAGGGTGTATTTTGTGGTGATCTATAATTGATGTTTATTTAGTACCTCTATATAAATAATAAAATTATATATATATATATATATATATATATATTTTTTTTTAAAAGAGGTCGAAACCACTGGTGTATAGTGTCAAGGAACCTACTTGAAAGAAGATCCATCCGAATAGTTAATAAGCGGTTCAGTCCAGGAACTTTTTCATCACACCTCGTAAATTACATTTCAGGATAAAAATCATTTTCACAGCTCACAGTCATTTTCAAAATTTACGCAGTTATTAATTACCTTGATTACAAAACAACAACAACAAAATAACTTGAATTTCTTCATTCGTTTTATGGATAAATTATTATAAATACCCGAAGCTAAAATGCTCGAAAAATATGGAGGGTAAAAAAAAAAAAAAGGCCACGAAGTGCGATGACTATAAATAACGAATTACAAATATAGGCACATATTTATAAACTGTTTTTCTGAAATGCATCAACAAAAAATGCGTAGTTAAATTTTCAAAGTTTTATCATATGAAGCAAAGTAGCACAGATTGGTACAACTTTATTAAAAATATGCACATATATATACTGTTTAAATATATGAGAGAGAGAGAGAGGTGTGTGGTTTAGCAAAACTGAAATTACATTTACTACTCTTCATCGTACTGCCGATATTTAAATATTTATAACGATTTGCTCAATCGTTGTGCAGTAATAAATGTACGCTTCTTGTATTCCAACCACCCACCACGTGCTCCGAATGAAAGCAACGCGCTGCTCACGTGGAAAAGCCGTAGCAAGATCACGAACTGATGCCACTAATTGTAAAATATGAATCGCACTACGCATTTCTGGACGTGATTTGCCTTTTCAATTAGCTTCCATTCGTATCTTATGATAAATCGGAGAAATATAATCATAATAAAATAACACGCACGATTTTACAGTTAGTGCTTAAAATATAGGTTTCCGGCCCTCACACACGCACACACAAAGAGAGCCAGTAATTTTAGATTTCTCGAAGAGAAGAAAGGGAAATAAGGTGAAATAGCGAGGAGACAAATGAAAATGTGCTTGATTATTAGACTCATTAGCCTAATCAAATAAAAGTGACATTAATGAAGAAATACAATGTGCCAGTGGTGTAATCAATCACCAGATTTTCCCCAGTTTGGATTACCTTGACGTTCAGTTGGCAGTGATGTACACGATTCGCTTCCCTGAAATCAAAGTGCGTCACAAGGTGATTAGATGCGGCAGTCACCGTGACAAGGCAGTTTGGTACTCGGGAGATTCGTTGAGGAACTCGCAGAAAGAGGCGAAGAGTACCAAAATAAAATAGCAGCACGAACTACTATTTCATTTTAGTAAACGAATCCAATTTTCCAACTTTCTGTACGCCACTTAACCAACAAGCTTCATCTGGAATTGATTCTTCTCATTCGACTCGTAGGTGGAACAACTGTGAATCGAATTGATATTCGTTTCGTAGATTCGAATGGATCTACGAATCGCTACAGGCTTTGTTTTATTTAACCATAGTTACTTGAGTCGCGTGGACTAAAACTTTATTTAAAAATTTGTACGGTTATTAAACGAGATTTTCCAGTCAGATTATTACTATTTCCTGTCCTTTTAAGGAAGTTGGATATCTGAAAAATATCAATCTTAGTAACTGTTATTTTTGTTCGGCTAAATGACAGCAGAACAAGAGTGAAGTGACAAATTAAGCCACAAAGACTTAAGTATCCACTAAGCCATTTAAGCACCGAACAAAGTAACTGATCGGGAGACAAGTTTTACTGTGGCTAAGAAGAAGCAAACTGCGTGTAAGTTAAATTTTTGAATTAATGATTCCACAGCTACTTTTGTGTTCCTGAATCATTATTTTTTATCCTCTCTCTAAAGAATTAACTTGACGAACAGCTCCTAAACCATTTCTTCCACCACTTCCTTCAAGAAAACATCCAGTATATTCTACTTTCGCTATTCTTCCTAAAAATTTTATTGGAATACACGCTTTTATAGATGTTTGACTTCATCTCAACCTACATTGGTTGGTGGGTATATTAGCTTCTAGTAATATCCATTATTCATCTTTCTGTCTGTCCCCAGATAATGAAATGGACTTTATGTCCACGAAAGGTGTCTTGTTTTAATGGATCTTCCCTGAATCTGAAATGGCTTGGGATTCTTAGCTGCTCTAAGACGTCTACATTTATATCTCCGTTGTTCTTTTTATAGAGGGGGCTTACCAAAAACTGATTTAATGCAAAGTTTCCCGGATATTGAAGTACCATTTTATTACATTCTTCGTATTACCTTTCACGCTTCTTAGAACGTTATTGCGCAAAATTACTAATACTTCGATTACTGAAGGATGGATTTTTATTACGTATTTTTTTGTTTATAAGATTTTTTCTACTTCCAGCTTTCCCATTAAACGCAAACCCTCTTTCACAGCGGGTGAGACGCAATATGTACAACTCCATAACCGTATGATGTGTCGAAAGCAGTTCAAGAACCAAATCAAATGAAATTAGCTTCTTTTATTACTTTCCCTATATTCGCCAGACTTGGATTACCAGATTGGTGCGTCTTTTCCACTGTATTTTCAATTTCTCCAACTGCGCTGTCTATTGTAGGTTGGGCACGTTGTTAGCTGGTACAATTATATCTTTAATTTCTGTCGATAGGTGAGTTGGCAGAGTGCCAACATTGGCGTCTTTACTCTTCGAAACTTGTGAATGAAAAATAAGAAACAAAATGTAATGGCCGCATGTTGGAGTTTGCGTTGAAAATAGAAAACGTAAGAAAGTGGGTCAAAGTGTAACAAAAAGACGAAAGGTCGTTTGCTGTCAGAAATAGAAAGTGGCATTATTGACGGTACCAGGACAACTGGAGCAAGTTGAGAGAGTTGAAGTAAGGGAATCACAGTTTGGCACAAGGAAATAAATTAAATCGTACAAACAGACAGTACGGTGGTAGAGTAGAGCGCAGCAAAAACTCCGTGTGTGTACGAAACCTCCCCTTTCGTAAAAGGAAGGATAGCGTGCTAACTAATAGAAGTAAAAGGACGATAAGATCGATAGAAGGAGAAAGACCAACACAAAGTAAGGAAAGGAGTGTCCCCGAGGGGAAATTTATCCTTGCCAAGCCATTTTAAAAGAAAAAAAAAATCCGCTAAGTTCCATTTACGTGATTCCATTTGGTCTCGTGCAACTGAAGCACTCTGACTCGGCCATCTGAGCAGCAAAGTACTCCAATTAAAGGATGGCTTCAGACATGGCTGCCATTAAACCCTAACACGCAGAAACAACGACAACTCCAACACCTTCCATTCACATCCGTAGAGTCTTTAGTCATGCCGGTGTCATACAAGGAAAATTAAAGCCTCAATAAAGGGAGTAACTTGGGGGGAGGGGACATCCAACCACACCTGCAGGCTATTATAAAAAACCAAGATGTGACTGGTGTCGAACAAAAACTTAGAGAGGAAACTAATTTCTCCAGAATTTATTTTTCTAATTTCTTCTGTAACCAACATTTAGAAGTTTTGAAATGATCACTTGAAAACTTCCATCATTCGAGGGAGAGTCGGCAGCAACACCAACTTCTTACAGTTAGCGCATCTCCTACTCATTTAAATTTCTCGTGTGAATCTAACCTGACTGCTAAATCTCAAGAGCGAAGCGTAATGTAAGTATGAAACTCGATTTGTCTTTCGCTCTCTGTTTACCCTTGAGTGAATCGCCCGAAACTACAAGTAGGTAGCAGAGAACAAATCCCGCATCGAATCTATTTTGCACCTGCTCCTCTAGTTTTAAAGCTTTTCGCGATGTTTTTCTCCGTGTGCTGCTTAATATTACGAATTTGCGACTACCCTTCACGGCTGACTCACTTTCGGAAAATGGAAATTTCGATGAATTTTTGTTCCAGCATCTAGAGAAATTAGAACCGAGAGACAGAGAGAGAGTGCAGAAGAATTAATTAACACTTTTGTCAACTTCGCGAATTATGTTTTAGAATGCGAAAAGCTGACGAATTAGACAAAAAGGGAGGAGTCGCCCAAACAGAATTGCAAGTCATTACAATGTCCGAACGACTATTTAAAAGAGCGCATTGATTGCAGGTTACAGTTCTATTTAAAAGAAAAAAGAAACAAAAATTGGGTGTAGTATTTCAGTTGCTTGTATATGGAATTTGGATTATATGACAGTCATATCAAAAGATAAACGTTGGATAAACTTCAGGAATCGATGGAAAGTTATTCCACTCCCTCCAATTACACCGTTATAGTATAAACGAATAACATCTGCAAAAGATCAAGCAACTTTCCC